>NW_025335684.1:7557787-7726553 GCF_004798865.1 Varanus komodoensis
TCTGAGGAGGATATTTAATTATTTAATTATTTATTAAAACATTTTTATGCCGCCCCATTCGCCGAAGCCTCGGGGCGGCTTACAACAATAAGTTAAAAAATAATTATAACGTTAAATTAAAAAAATATAAACATTAAGTTAAAAATACAAAAATACCAATATAAAATAAGCCGCCCTGGCCAGATAAAATCCAATAATATTAACAATTAAAATGCCGCTTAAATAAAAAGATCTTCGCCTGGCACCGAAAAACAAATAACGACGGTGCCAGACAGACCTCTCTGGGGAGCGCATTCCATAGATTGGGCACCACCGCAGAGAAGGCCCTCCTCCGAGTACCCACCCTCCTAATTTCTTTCACGGAAGGTTCCCTGAGAAGGGCCTCTCCCGCCGATCTCAAGGGGTGGCTGGGCATATATGGATGTAAGCGCTCCTTCAGGTAACCAGGACCCAAGCCGTTTAGGGCTTTATAGGTCATCACCAACACCTTGAATTGGGCCCGGACTTCAATGGGAAGCCAGTGAAGCTGACGGAGAACTGGAGTCGTGTGAACATAACGCCCAGTCCCCGTCAGCAGCCTGGCAGCTCTATTTTGAACCAATTGAAGTATCCGGACCGTCTTCAAGGGTAGCCCCACATATAGCTAGTAAGCAACCCATAAATTTCATTTAAAGGCATTGATTTCACGATCAATATGATCATACTAGTTATAGAAGAGTTGCAGCGCAAACACGTCAGCACGACTTACGGTTAAAACTATCTGGATAAGACATTATCTCATAATGGGGCACATTTTGGCCACTGCCATTGGCTGGGGCCAAGGGTCAACATAAGGAAATGCACTCTGGCCTCCAAGGGAGAACAAGATGGCAAGGGGAAGACCAGCCTGGCCTGATCCATCTGCCCTGGGAGAAGCAGCTGCGAGGTTGCTTCTATTTCCACCCTCCCTGTGCCAGAAGGACAGCTCAGCTTCTTGCCCATTGCCCTGGACTACCGAGCTGAAGAGAAGCATGCTCTGGCCAGGGTCTAAAGACTGCTGGGTTTTGGAGTGGGAGAGTAGTATATTACCGTCTCTTGTACACCATCTTAAGTGCCACCTTTTGATTAAAAGGTGGGGTGTAAATCTAAATACATTTATTGGAATGGGATGGGGAGAGGGAAGTTGATAGTTTGCAAATGCAAACTTAAAAACCGTCCTTCTCAAAGGCAAGACAGGTGATTTACCCAGGAGAGAAAATAAAGACGTTCCTTAGGAAAGAAAACCATGTGCAGGATGGTAAGGGTGGGGTGAAGTTACCAAGGTGCATGGAAATTACAGGTGTGTTGGCAGTTGAAATACAGCCCAAAGCCTATCTTGTTTGCATTTAATTGCGTGTGTGTGTTTTTTCCACCATGTCTACGTGTTATTCGTTCATTGTTCAATATTTGTACAGGTCTTAAAATTGTAAATGTTAAGAGAGGTGGAGGAAAGCTGCTGGGGAGACGGGGAAAGAGTTGGGGATTGAGTGGCAACCGCACTTTCAGGGTAGGTCTCCATAGGCTGTGCTTAAAAGGCATGCGAATAAATGAGTCACCACGTTGGAATTAGGAAGAGTATCTGTATGCACTGTCTCTGTTCTCTGGTAAATATCTGGTAATTAACATCTGTACACTGCAAGTTCATGTACAAAGAGGGAGGTAAAATTCTGTGCTGATGGATTGCTTCCAGTGATTTATGCTTGCATTATGTGTCTTCTGGTGTTCTGGTACAGCTCTTGGGATTCATTTTGAGTTTCTGAATGTGAGACCCCATCTTACTGGGCAATGACCCAGCAATACATCTGTGGACAAGCAAGTGATTTCTGGGAGATTAACCCTGTGAATGCCTCTACCCAAAACGGAGTAACTGCCAAGTGTTCCTTGCCATTGAATTAATACACTGCTGTGGGATTGTATCACGACTGTTTCCAACTCTTGAAAGGAAGCAAAAAAGAAAAACAGGGCACAAGGTGCTTAAAGTTATGCAAGGTGTGGACAGGGGGACAATTTCTCCCTCTTCCACAAGGTTAGAACCCAAGCGGGAGATCTCATGAAGGTGACTGGTGGGAGATGCAGGACATATTTATTTATGTATTTAAAACATTTCTATGCCGCCCCCATCGCAACAAAGCCTCGGGGCGGCTCACAACAAAAACAAAAACATACAAAATTGTACAACAACAAAGTTACACACTAAAAATATTAAAACCCGGTGCATCTCGGCTTAATTTTTTTTTAAATCCTACGTAATAAATTAACACTTAAAATAAGTTATAAATAAAAAGGTCTTAGCCTGGCGCCGAAAAACAAATAACGATGGTGCCAGGCGGACCTCTCTGGGGAGCACATTCCAGAGGTGGGGTGCCACCGCAGAGAAGGCCCTCCTCCAGGTACTCACCCTCCTAATATCCTTCACAGAGTGTTCCCGGAGAAGGGCATCTGTTGCTGATCTCAAGGGGCGGGAGGGCATATATGGATGCAAGTGTTCCTTTAGCTAAAAAGGAGGACTTATTTGCATGGTGTATAGGTGAACTGTGGAATTCACTGCCACAGGAAGTGGTGATGGCCGCCAATCTGGATGAATAATCAACTGAAGTTGTGACAACCCAGGTTCAGGCCAGATAGCAGGAAAAGCTTCCTCACTGTCAGAGCAATACGGCAGTGGAACCAGCTGCCTGGAGAGGTGGGGGCTCTCCCCCACTGGAGACATTCAAGGTGAAACTGGACAGCCAGCTGAGTGGGATGGTGTGACGTGGTGTCCTGCAACAGCAGGGGGCTGGACTAGATGGCCTTCTTGGTCCCTTCGAACTCCCCTATTCTGTCATTCTATAACTTTAAAAAGAGATTGGACAGATTCACGAGGGAGGAGGCTATCAGTGGCTACTAGCCTTGCTGGCCATGTGCCGCTGCCTCCACCAGAGGTCTTGCATAGCTGCACACACCAGTTGCTGAGGAGCTGGGCGGGGGGAGGTCTGGCACCCGTCCTGCTTGAGGGACCCTGTGGGCGGCTGGTTTGCCACCGTGTGTACGGAGTGCTAGGCTGGATGGACCTTGGGTCTGACCCAGTCAGACTTTTCTTACCTTCTTACTGCAAGCCACATAGAGCATGAATTCAAAACCCAATGATCAGATGTATCTATGCTTTGCCCTACTGTTATCATCCCATTTCTCCTCCTCGAAACAAATCTCCGTGATGCATTGTTGACCGGTAAATGTGTTGATTTTAGAATATAACGTCTTTCCTTTATCCATTTGATTGCTTTCTATAGGTATGATTCTTGCCGGAAGAGCATACTACGATGGCGTTGCAAAAATAGGTGATATTGCCGTGGCATCCCTTGTTTCCAAAGATCTAGGTAAGTAGATCAGTTTATAGAGATACGCCATTATAGAGATGGGCCACTTCTGGATGTCTGCATGTTTTGGTCTGTGTGTTCCGTCATCTCTTGTCATTGGTCACACAGGTTAGGGCTGCTGAAAGTTGTAGGCCAACACACCTGAAGGTTGGCCACTCCTGAGTCCCAAAGAATGTTTCTTGGTGCACAGAATGAATGCTGAAGCTTCTTAATTTTACTGGTGGACTCAACTTCTTCTCAGTTGACAAGACACAGAGTGTAGCTTCTGCAAACATCACACGAAAGCCTCAATTTCTAACTTCTTCATGACGGGCTGAATCTGAGAGAGCATCCAAACCTATGCAGAATTAATGACAGAATTCATTGCTCAAACAAATATACTCTAGGACTGAAATGTGTATTCCCCACTCCCAAATAGCAGGATCTGGAGTATTTTTGATCTGGAGTTTCTACCTGTGGTGGTACAGTCTTGGGCATATCCGTTATTTCCTATTTTGTGAAATTGGAAATGGAGCAAGCGTGCAGAAAACCAGGTTGGCTTTTATCTTGCTCTTCCTGTCAGCCTCCTTAGGCATCCGTCCACCTGCTCTGTTTTGCTGAATGGTATACCTAAAATACCATGCACAGAATAAACGGGAGGAGGAAAGATATGAGTCAAGGGAAAATAGGCTTAAAAAAGGGAATTAATGTTGGGGAATCTGTGGTCCAGTTCAAGTTTACAATAAAAGCAAAGTGCAGGGATTGTTTATACCTGGATGTGCAGGTAACTCATCATCTCTCCCTCCCTCCCTCTCTTGCTCACCTTCTTTGCCTTCATTCTAAAGGCATCCCTATTCCACTGGTCACTCCCTTGGCTTGAATACAGAATATTAACAGCGAAAAAGCAAATCATATTGTAGTCACCTTAATTGTTTTGCAAGTTAATTTTGGGAAGGACTTGCTAGATACACTAGGAATCTCAATATGCTGATGTGTCTGATGCGTAGCAGTCATTCAGGTTCATAAGCATAACAATGCAGTGACTGACAAGAACATATTATTGTTATGCATTGTCAACATGGCATTTCATTTGATGCCATAAGCAGGAAAAGCCAGGTTTCTGCTGCCACGGATCTTAAAGTCTAAAACTGGGCACCCAGAGAGGGCAGTGGGGGCAAAACTAAAGTTTTGGGGGCTTTTTTATCATATTCTTCCAATAAGGGGGTTTTTTTAGTGGTCACAGAAAATGTATTTGGCATGATGTGACATCAGAAGCTTTGGCTAAAACATTCCTTGGGCACTAAACTGACTTGATGTCTATTTTTGCTGTATTTTATAACATCCACTTTCTTCTTTAAATATCAGAGGATACAGCGTCTAAATGCATCGCATGCCACCGCACATGCATGCTTTAAAATAAATTACCCTGCGTTCAGCGGCGCTTTAGTGCTGAACAAGCGAGCACAGGAGCTGCAGCTTTACATTAAATCGGCACATGCTAAAGTAACTCTTTTAAAGAGGCAGTCATTAGGCTACTTCCTCTCCCTATATGGGAGAGGAAGAAAGTGCATATATGCTAACTCTTTTATTATTATTATTATTATTATTATTATTATTATTATTATTATTATTTCAATTTATATCCTGCCTTTTTCCTACAAAGGGCTCAAGGCAGCTTACATTTCCTCCATCTTATCCCCACAACAACAACCCTGTGAGGTAGGTTGGGCTGAGAGTCTGTGACGGGCCCAAAGTCACCCAGTTGGCTCCATGGCTGAGTGGGGACTCGAACCCAGATCATCTGAGTCCCAGTCCCATGCTCTTAACCACTGCACCACACTGGCTATAAAGGCTTTAGCATGTTAATCTGGATTCACTCATAATTCATAACCTGGGAGCATACTCAACAAGACTTTCTGTATATATTTATTAGATTTATATCCCACCTTTTTCTTTTGCAAGGAACGCAAAGCACTTTACATAATTCTCCTGTTGCTCTCAGTCTTATCCTCACAACAACAACCTTGCAAGGTAGGTTGGGCTGAGAGTCCGTGACTGTCCCAAATTCACCCAACTGGCTTCATGACTGAACAGGGAGTAGAACCCAGATCGCCTGAGTCCCAGTCCCACGTTCTTCACCAGTATACCACACTGGCCCTCAGTAGTTCTATGGACTGTATTTGTACCCCCAGTACAGTATCTCAGTACTTATGTGTTATTAAATACGTGGGGGCAAGTGGCAAGCCCGCTGCCCCATTTTGATCCAAGTGGGAGGTACCCTTGCTAGATCCAAGCAGAGTGGCGCATACCTTCCTTGGCCGACACAGGTGATGTCTTCCTTCAGGTAGAAGCATGGCCGAACAACCCCGCCACAGTCCTGAGCTGGCTCACGTCCCACCTTCCGTCAGCGGTTAATTGAAAAAGCAAAAAACGCCATGCAAGGAACAAAGACTGAACTAACGTCACATGGTGTTTGTCGCAAAGCTGCACCAGTGTCCAGTACAGAGCTAAAAATGCAGAATTAATAGCCGAGTTGCCTCTGTGATCATTTTCTAATGGAGGACTTAAAATATCCCATAAAGTCCCTGTACAACATTTTTATGTTCATTGAAAACAAGGCTTTGGACTCCCTCCAGTTCAATCTCTGATAAAGTGCTGGCTGAAGAAAGCAGAAGGTCAGAAAACTGGATGAAGCAGTGTGATATTTTTAGCAGTCCTTGAAGCAGTATGAAGCTTCAGCACTTCCAAAAGAAAGAACAGAGTCAGTATTTAATATAGAGAAGCTGGAGGAATTCAGCATATTTGTTTGAATTAAATTTGGAATTAGAGTCCCATGAAAGTATGTCTTGCCCCTCCAACTTGCCTTTTAGGGAAGGCTTAAAGCCTTCGCTTTTGAAAGCCACCTTTTATGGATGGCTTATCTCAGCCAGAAAAGGTCTTAAAGTAATCGGGACTCTGATTCTCAAATGGTCAATTTGTACATGGGCTCTCAATTCCCTAGGACAAATGTGTGAGGGTTTAGCCCTGAAAAGCACCTTTAAAAATATGAAATAAATACAGTGATGCGACATTTAAAAATAAGGTCACACAGTAACAGAGTAGTGTAAAGAAGGGTGTTAAAAGATGGTCAGGAGATAATGCTTAAGCAACATAATTAA
Organism: Varanus komodoensis; assembly: GCF_004798865.1. Taxonomy (NCBI): domain Eukaryota; kingdom Metazoa; phylum Chordata; class Lepidosauria; order Squamata; family Varanidae; genus Varanus; species Varanus komodoensis. The sequence continues at coordinate 7,564,299 of NW_025335684.1, forward strand.
AAGATTGTGGAAAGAATTCTTGAAGTGCAAACGAAATAAAGCTGTTTGGGCAGGCGTCTCCATAAATGCAAAGATCCAAAACTTGGTACATAAAAGATGGTTATATTAGTTGATCTGAAAAGAAAGGCAGGTTCAACCATGAGGAGATGGTCCATTAGGTAGTTTAGTCCCAAGCCATTTAGGACTTTAGCAGTAGTACAGAAATGAAGCAGAAGCTAATGCAGTTGATACGCTCAAAGAATCATGAGGTCCAGCTCCTTGACCTGGTCAAAACTTCAGTCATAGAATTCTAAGCTAACTGAAGTTTTTTTTAATTGATTGATTGACTGATTTCTTCTGTGACTTTTTATATGGTATGACTTGATCAATCTGAATTTTAAATGAACTGAATCTGTTTGGTGGATGGGTTCAGTACCATGGATAGTGCAAACATCCAGACTAAAACCCAGTATGGACAGGTGTTTCACTGAGATTGGTGTCTCCATCTAAATATGCCATAAATTTGGCAGTTCAAGATGCATTAGAATGCACACTGAACTATTCTGAAAAGCAAAGGGAAGATCGATGTAGAAATAGAATGAATTATTGGTGAAAATACTTACAAGTTGCATGGATCAGAATAGACTCTCCTACCTCTGGTTTTATTAAGGACTTTTGCAAATGTCTTAATTTGCAAGTGTTTTCATACTCTCTTGTTGTTGCAAATCAAAGCAAATGAATGTTGAAGAGGCAGATCATCCTGCAGCCTTGAATCAATCCATTACCATAACCATGGCTTCTCTGAACCTGAATTTAAGCCTGTAGTAAGTGAGAAAGAGGCCAAACTATTAGAAACTGTTGCAATCTGAATAATATTAATCCATTCAAAGGGACCACCCTGAAACCTCTCTTGTCAAAGGGTGTGTGTAAGTTTCCACTGGCTTTCTAATAGGTGCTTTTCTTCACTGTGGTCTCTGTGCATCATTCCCGACCATGAAAAAGGAGTCATGCTGAGAGATGTCAAGTCCTACCCCCCTTTTTTGGTAGAACCAACCTGTAACGCTATGAGAACAAAGAGGTGCCCTTTGTGAGCAGCCTAGTAGTTCTGGCTGTCAAGGGAGAATCAGTGGATACCACTAGATGCCCGGAAGTCACATCCTGCTCCAGGAGATTGCAGGGTTGGAAGAGCTGAAATTCGTTCTCGCCCTGCCCTTTACCAGGTTTGATGCACGAGCAAAGGAGACATTCCAGACAGAGGCTCAGAGCTGAATGTACAGCCGTCTGGCCACTTATCAGATATTCCTGAGTCCTGTGTAAGCGGAAGCATGTTTTGCAACAGGGGCCCGATACTAGGCTGGGAAGGAGTGCATAGAAGGTATGATGTGGTGGTTCAGAGCACAGGACTGGGACTCAGGCCGTCTGGGTTGGAGTCCCTGCTCGACCACGGAGTCAGTGGGCTGACTTTGGGCCAGTCACAGACTCCCAGCCCAGCCTACCTTGCAGGGTCATTGTTGTGGGGAGAAAGTTAAGAGCAGTGGGGGGACAGTGACAGAAGCCGCTTGGAGTTTCTTATAAGGAAAAGGTGGGATATAGATCTAATCAATAAATGCTAAAGTGAAGTTCTACTGTAACGGAAATTTGGGTTATTTTGATAAGGAGGAAAGGTTTCTGAACTGAATTGTGGTTTTGTTTTTTGTGTTTTTTTTTTCCAAACAAAATATTCTGGGGACTGGCCAGTTTATTTAGCATAAGCTTTGATAGGCAACAGTCTGCGTCAGTCTATTCCATGCACCTATTGAGAAATGCCGGTAAAATTACATGTTCAAATACACCATTTGGGTGGGAAGGAATATGCCAGTACAGCAGTAATGCAAGTATATCTCTGTATTTTCTTTTACATTCAAAACGCTTTTCAGGATGTTGAAAACTTAAATGTTCAGAACCTGAGCCAAACAGGCCAGATTTTATAATCAGGTAAAATTACTACTGCTAAAGTCTCTTAAAGGCTGCTGTGTAATGCCGAATGTAAAACACTATAGAATAAACATAAAACTCTGCCAGCAGACTTATGAGTTAAATAAGGCAAGAAAATGAGGAATTGTGAGAAAATAAGGAAGGAGGAGAGACATTGAATTAACTTAGTTAATTGGATAAATGAACGTTGTATTTGGCAATGTTTCTCAAAGAGTAGGTGGCATTTGATTTGAATGCCTGTAGGTAATGAGTTTCAAAGATAAGACAAAGAAAATATAAGGAAGTATGTGTATCAAAGGAGGTATGTGTGTCAAAGGCTTTCTCCTACTCCAGGAGAAAGCAGATACATAGAAAAATTAAAGGAGAAAGCAACAGCAGCTTCGAAGTTTAGACATTTAGAAATAATAGCATTAAGGGCTCTTGTATCTTCAACGAAAAAGTGTAAAGAATTATATCCAACTGTAATTTTCATAGAATAGCTTTTCAGTGATAATTTGCAGTTTTATCATTAATATCAAAATATGTGAGGGAGCCAAGAGGCAGTTAAAATACAGAGTACAAAGAAATGTTTATAATACAGGGCTTTGGGTATCTAATCAGATTGAAGGTACAATCCAATACATATTTAGAGGAAAAAAGTCCTACAGCTCAGCACAGCTGATTGGGAGCATGGAAATTATAAGATTGCTTCTGTCTAAGGACCTTGAGGAAATTAGAGGGAGAGCCAGTGTGGTGTAGTGGTTAAGAGCATGGGACTGGGACTCAGGCGATCCGGGTTCTAGTCCCCGCTCAGCCATGGAGCCAACTGGGTGACTTTGGGCCAGTCACAGACTCTCAGCCCAACCTGCCTCACAGGGTTGTTGTTGTGGGGATAAGTTGGAGGAGGAGAATGATGTAAGCTGCCTTGAGCCCTTTGTAGGAAAAAGGCAGGATATAAATCGGGAGGGAAGAATAAGTTAAAAAGACTTATGCATAAAACCACAATCAAGAACTCTTGAACAGATAAAATTACACACAAATAAGTGCCCAGAGAGAAAAGTTTGACTAAGCGTACAAAAGAGAATAATATATCATGTAGTTATCAAACGGAGAAAAGATCCACATCAATAGTCAAGAGATCAAATACATTGTTTATTTAAATAGAAGAAAATCAGGAGCTGATGTTTAAACCGTTTCCATAGAATGGAAGGTTGGAAGCCAAGTTGATTGAGAACAAAAAGCAATTTCAAAGAAACAAAAGGCAATGCAGCAAAAACAGCCTGCTGCAAAGGTTAAGACGAAAAAGACAGGATAAAAAGTAGACTGGGTGGTAACAGGAAAAAAGAGGATTAAGAGGGGATATTCTTCAGAATTACAGTAACCACAACTAGCTTGAAACTGAGAGGGGGAACCCTAGGTAGCAAAGATGGCTTAAGGATAGAAGAAAAGAAAGTAGAACAAAAGGTACAATGAACTTGAAGAAAGGAGGCAGTTCAAAATAATCCAGAAGGAAAAGATTAAAACATTCGACTCTAGTGAATTAACGGGAAATGCTTTGAAGAAATAGGAACTAGACCACAAAAATGATCAGATATTGGTGACTGTCAGTGAAAAGGCCTGAGGGTTCAGGGCAGGACAAGAAGATTGTGTAGGTCGAAGCATGACATTTACTTCTGGATAAGGATGAATGAGGACAGATCACCTAAGCCTGTTTTGCAGAATTTAAGGCAGAAAATAGATAATGCCAATATAAAATGCTTATCAGCCAAAAGCTGAAATCTGTGCTCAAAGTATTTTGCTGACCAAAGGCAAGACCACAAATACAAGGGGTTGTGGATAATCTAGTTGTGATAAAGGAATGGCATTCCGAACAAATTGAAATGAGAACAAAAATGTCAAGAGATGAACTGGATTAAAATGAGGAATAACCAAGAGAGTAGCACAGAAGATAGCAGAGGCTGAAAAAAGCTTGATCGAGAGTTCAATTTTTACCTGGCTTTGAAACAGGAAAATATACTAGTTCGAGTAAAAAGTGTTTACAATGAGAAGGGGTCAGAGGAGAAAGTCTGGCCCATTGGAAAGGTCCAAAGAAGTACAATAGCCAGGGAAATTCAGTATTAAGGTAGGAAAAGGAGCAAGCCCAAAATCCTAGTGAGCCAAGAGAGTGTTTCACCATCAGTGAAGGGAAGTTCTGTTCTTAGAATAAGAATCTCTTCTTTAATTTCACAGTTTCAACTCCTTTGCAGCCTAAACAATTAAATTGCCTTTCTAGTCGTGAAAAGATTTGATGTGCTCTCCTATTCACAGACTGGGAGAGGCAGAGCTGAGAAAGCCTCAGCAAAAGCAATCCCTCGTGGCATTGATGGCCGAAACGTCTTCTCCATCAGCAGGGGTGACCTCCACCTTCTTTTTCCGGCTTTCCCACCTTTTAATTGCCCTGTCGGACCCGGGTTGTTCCCATAAGGTCACAGTATCATGAAATACGCTCCAAACCCCGTGTTGGTCGCCTTCCTGGATGCTGAATCTCCATCTGGCCGTGGGAGAAAATCTGCTTTGATTACATCCCTTTAATTAGAGAGAGGAATCCTAGCTCCCCCTTCTTAGGAGCTTGTCTGGACAAGCTGTTCCACACTCATCCCCCCCCACCCCACAATCAGAGCAAATGCCCACTAGAATCCATAGAACGATGCCCCCACTTTTAGAATTCAACCTGCTTCTACTCACATGGGCTTCGTAAGCATCACATTCCTTTAGCCTGTCAGAGTATCGCTTTGCTTGCTTTTACACTGTTTTTAAGAACCTCACTTCTGTTCTCTCGGCCATGGATGATCAACCAATAAAAATGATGTCTTAAGTTAACTTTCTTCTTTACGTGGTGAAGCTGCTGCCCAGAATATTTCACTTACTTAAGAAATGTTTTGCTCAACTGCCACCGAGAAAGCTCTCCCATGCATCGCTACCCGGCAAGCTGATTTATTATGTATTTTATTTATTTTTTTATTTCTATTTATTTATCTATCTATTTATTTATAATAGAAAATATTATTTTCTAATCCGTCCAGTACAAGCGTCTCGGGATGGCTTACAAAAAATGAGTAGAATAAAACAGACGCCACAGCTTCTGAACACCTTCTAATGGTGCGTGTGAGGGAAGTCCTATGCAGTTTCTCCCTAAATCCACATGAAAGAAATCTGATATGTGGAATTTAAAGTCAGTAAGAAATTACAACAACAGAGCCAGAGAGATGATAAACTGCAGAATTCTGTAAATTCTCTACAGAACAAAAATAAAGGGCAAGCAAGAAAAGATGTGAGATAATGAAGATAAAGAAGAAAGGAGCTGATATTCATAAACTCTACTAAAACTTGCAGCGTTTAACTTTGCCTGTAGAGATGTCGCAGCACTAGATGCAATGGAGAACCAGTTAAAAGGAAGGAAAGAAAAGAGAGAATTAAGTGACTCAGCTCTTTTTGAGAATTTAGAGGGTCCTCTTTTTTGACCTAGAAGAAAACTTTAAAATTTCTTTGTCAAACGACTATCTAGGAAGGACTGTGCTAGGTGCCAAAAGGTTTGGGGGCTCAGGCACACAGAGCCAGGAATGCCCAATTTTGCATGTGCCTGTTTACATATGCATGTATGGCTGTGAGAGTTGCCCCATAAGGAAGGCTGAGCACCAAAGAATTGACGCTCTTGAGTTATGGTGCTGGAGAAGACTCCTGAGGGTCCCTTGGACTGCAGAGAGATCAAACTAGTCAGTCTTGAAGGAGCTCAACCCTGACCGTTCTTTAGAAGGTCAGATACTGAAGATGAAGCTCAAATACTTTGGCCACCTGATGAGAAGGAAGGACTCCCTGGAGAAGAGCCTAATGCTGGGAACAATAGATGGCAAAAGAAGAAGGGGGCGGCAGAGGATGAGGTGGCTGGATGGGGTCACTGGGGTGGTGAGTGTGGGCTTGGGTGGACTCCGGAGGATGGCGGATGTGCACTAGACAGCATACTAAAAAGCAGAGACATCACCCTGCCAACAAAAGTGCGTATAGTCAAGGCTATGGTTTTCCCAGTTGCAATGTGTGACTATGAAAACTGGACCATAAGGAAGGCTGAGCGCAAAAGGATTGAGGTCTTTGAATTGTGGTGCTGGAGGAGACTCCTGCGAGTCCCTTGGACAGCAAGGCAATCAAACCGGTCAGTCCTTGAGGAGATCAACCCTGACTGCTCTTTAGAAGGCCAGATCCTGAAGATGAAACTCCAATACTTTGGCCACCTAATGAGAAGGAGGGATTCATTGGAGAAGACCCCAGTGCTGGGAACCATTGACAGCAGAAGGAGAAGGGGATGGCAGAGGATGAGGTGGCTGGATGGGGTCACTGGGGCGGTGGGTGTGGGCTTGGGTGGACTCCGGGGGATGGTGGAGGACGGGGGAGCCTGGAGGAATGTTGTCCATGGGGTCGTGATCTGTGGGGCACAAACAGAAACATTTACATATGCCCTGAAGTAGCTGTGTGTCCTTAAAGGACCCTGTCTCCTATGGAAACACCTTTGTGCAAAAAGAAATGTAGGGGCAAGAAAGACGAGAGCAGTTGATTTCTGAAAAAAGTCTCAAGAAGAAAGACTCGGGGCAGCAGCAGGTGAGGAAATGTGGGTAAAAAGCCAGCTGATCCAGGGGGATCCGATGCAACCAGACAGAATCATGTCTCCTATATCTTGATTTCAGCAAGTCCCTGTATTCAGCAGGGTGCTATTGCAACTCCAAAAATAAGGGCTCCAAAAATGGTTTGGGGTCTCTGCCCTTGTGCATGACATCCTAATTTCACCTCTGATAAGTAGCTCACTTAACACACAAGGGATTTTTCTGGTAATTAAATTCATACCATAGATTAAGGGTAGGAGGTTCTGAATGCTAAAGCAATAGTCTTGTTTCCAGTGGCTTACCGGTCTTGTTTAACCGGTTCAGAGGCTTCAATCCGTCAGCATTTTGCGAAGTAATCTCCAAGGCACTAACAGCTCTAAAGAACATTCAATTAAGCACATGAGTTTTCATACCTGAGTTCCGTGTGACATTGTTCTTGTGAAAAGAGCAATGTATAAGCAGTGGAATTGCTTATACATCCAGGAAAGATGTTCAGTAATTTAAATGTGTACCCCTAGTTCTTTGGCGCTGACAAAAGAATATCCTGAATCTTTTTTTTTAGACAGCATAAACTATTTTCCTGTCCAGCTATGAAATACAATGAAATCTTCCCGATGATTTGCTGGCAGACTACTGTGAGAAAACTAAGCCTTCTGGTACATTAATACCTAGTTATATAATTGTTTACCTTGTGATTTCCTCTTAGGCGTTTAATTATCCAGATTCCCATGCCTTGCAAACAGTGCTCCGTGTTTTGAGTCACAGCTCGGTGTTGGTTGCATTAATAAAGTGGAAGTCTGGGTTCTGTGCAGGAAGTGATGGTCAAGATATTGAGCTTTTTTAGAGACAAAAGTCTCCAATCTCCAATCCTTGCCTCCTGTCCTTGCCCAATAGTACAAGCATCGAAACAGACGTCTGAACCTGTCCAACAAGGTATCAGGGATGGGACTAGAGAAGCACCCGGACCCAGCAGGTCCACATCCCTCCATCTCGCTTCTACCACCATGCCCCATTTCCCCCATTTTCGTCATTGTTGTAGCTTTCAATGAGGAGCTAATGCAGAGCTTTCTACAGCAGCACTGGAGGCAGGTAGAGTCCCACCTGGATGTCCTCTGTCTCCAAGGTTGTAGCTCCGTTTATAGCAGGTAGAGTCTCACTTGAATGTCCTTTGTCTCCAAGGTTGTAACTCCATTTATAGCCTCCGGTGGTGAGGATCCATACCATCCTACGATGCTTGGGACCAACCTCCCAGGAACCACTGGATTGTTCCCTAAAAGCCTTTCTGCCGTTTTGGAAATAAACCGTTTCATTTATTACAGTTCTGTACCATCAGATAATCAAAGGTGTCTAAGTGGCTTACAGCGATTAATTAAAACCCTTTAAAAACTCAATATTGTACATAGCATGAAAGCAGTTTGCCTACAGACATCTGAACAGCCAACACGCACATGTATCAATTTATCTAGAACTGTTGGCGATCATCTATTAACATCCCACAGCTCAATTAAGTATCTCAGCCTATGCTGTAAAATTCCTGGAGCAGATTTTGATCCAGCCCAAGAAGATAATGTTGGTGTAAGCTAGGCCTTGCTAGAAGACCTAGCTTGGAAGACCATCACCCGGAAGACCACTCCTGAAAATTGTGTTCCGCAATCAGAACAAGAGGCCTGATTTTAATTTTGACCCCCTTGCTTGCAAACAAATGGCTTGAGGGGAAATAGGAAGTCCAGCACAGGTATACTTAATGCTGTGTTTTGTTCAGGACATACTTTTCAGGTTTTTGGTGTCCATTGGGAGCATGTTATAAAGAGACAACTACATTTCCGTACTAGAGGGACTCCACATAGACACGTGTTCATTACGATGCTTCTGTAGTATTTGGTCCAATGTTTGTGCCCAGACAAGGTGGTGTTAATGGAAATTCACTCTGATATTGTGCAGCTTTTTCTGAGTCTGACCCTGAGATTGTGATTACTTTGCTTTGATGACCAACTGAGCATAAAAGTCCGCTTTGTTTTCATTAAACATAGCAAACACATTTAAAAGGAATGGAGCTGAGGCGTTGTTATAGACCTCTGTAAGTGCCCATAAGGTCTGAAATTACGTTTGGTATTCTAAGTACCAGAGCAGAAAATAGGGTATTTCCCCATAAACACTTTGTGATTTAAAATAGGTATTCCATATTCTGGACCACAAGGCAAAATATTGTAGTCTTTTCATGCAGTGCTGTAAAAGATAGCTTTAAGAGCACAGGGCAAAAGCCGGTAGTAATGACCTGGAAGCAAGACAACACTGAATAGGTCCTTGCCAAAATCCTGCTAAAAATCATGCCAGGGATGAATAACAATGGGTGTGGTATGGTGTAGCTGTTGGAACTACACCAATGGAATTGGGACTCAGGCATTCTGGCCTCTAGTTCCCACTCAGCCATGGAGCTAACTGAGTGGTTTTGGGCCAGTCGTGGACACTCAGTCTGGCCTACCTCACAGGGTTGTTGTGGGAATATGAGGGGGGGATGATGGAAGCTGTCCTGAGTTCCTTGGGAAAAAGTGGGATATAAATATAATGCATAAATAAATGATGGCTAGTTCCCATGCCACAACTGTAGAGGAAGGGATAATTCTGAGCTCTCTCTCGCTCGGCAGTGCAGAGTTCCAGGTTCACGCACACTGCCAAACATCGTAGGTCTTCCTGTACCTGGATTGTTGAACCAGTCCCTCTTGCAGTGGGCATAAAATAGTCCAGGTGCTCAAAACAATTTTAATTTTATATTATTGTATCTCAGTGTATTTTTTGTATTTTTGTATTTATTGGTAATTTATTATGTTCTATTGTATTTCAATGTATCTTATTGTGTTGTAAGCCGCCCCGAGGCTTTGGCAAGGGGCGGCATAGAAATGCTATAATAATAATAATAAAAAAACATGCAAGTCTTTAGCACAAGCTTATAAGACTTCCCCACCCCACTTTATATGTGCAACCTTCGAAATCAGAAAGGAACAATTCCAGCAGTCAATATCAGCTTGGAAATGGCCAAGCCTCATCAGTATTGCCATTTCCTGTGCTTCGATTCCCATGATGCCCCGTCTGCTCCCAAAATCCCAAAAGCTGGAAGCTTGCTGTAGCTGCACAGCCAAATCATACTTTTCCTCAAGATTCCATGTACCTTCAGCCAAAAAAAACCCCTGCATTTTCCTCCCACACTAAGAATATCAAAAATTTCCAGCAACCAAGCAAAGATCCAGCTGCGTCCACAGTTCCGTGCAGCCCATTCCACAGAAATTCCTACCGTGAGCATAAAGCAGATGAAGCACAAAACTGTGCAAGAGACGTCGCACTGCCAGTCTGGTTGCTGAAATTTCACCCAAACTGCCGCTTGAGTAGCAACTGGAAAGAGGTTTGGGTGTCCAGGCCCTGTTGCCTGAATTTCCTCTGCTTTCAGAGAAGGGCTTTGCTTTAAAAGAGAAGCTTAAGCTGGCTTTTTCCCTCGTTAAGGTGGCTGAGCACCTTATCTTGGTGAGAGGGCTTGCGTGGGTCAAGAGCGTTCCTCCAAGAAATGGGACTGCTCTTCTGACAGCGTGATCCACGGCGGAACGGTCAAAGCTGAGGTGAACACGGACTGCTCCCATCAGCAGGAGCCAGTGGACATCTCTAAGGATGGTGGAGACACAGAAACGCTTTGGAGGACTTATCCCAGAAATCAGCAGTGATGCTCAAGCTATCTCCGGTTAGTAGAGAAGAAGGCCATAGTAAGCCCCCTCTGGATCTTCCATGATTCAGAGTGAAACATCCAGAATGAAACGAGGGATAGTGCCAAGTTGGAAGGCACGCTGCCGGCTCCAGAAGGGCAAAGAGCAGCGCAAATAGCTCTGTCACTAATGACGCAACGAGATCAAAGCTGAAAGGAAGGCTGGGAGCTGGCATGCGTGGAGGCCGAAGGAGCATTGGGTGCCACACCAGAGGGACCTGTAACGTCAGAAGCATGAATCAAGGCAAACTGGAAAACTTAAAGCAAGAAATGTGACAGCTAAACCTCACACTCCTTGCTGTAAGCGAACTAAACTGGGCCAGAAGGGAATGTTTTGAGTCAGACAAGCATGTACAAACTGTTTTACTCTAGACAAGCTCAGAGGGATTGGTATGACTCTCCTTGACACAAATGGACTTGCACCTTAATATTTGGGTAGACGTTCCAAAGAAACATGATCCAAGTTTCTTCGAATATTCCAGGGTTCTTCAAATATTTGTGCAGCATCAATAACACTACAAGGCATGGAAATAGCACAATTCCTTGTTGTAAATGCTCCATATATTACTTTTGAAAGTGTGCTCATTTGAAAAATAATCCCAGAAATGACCAGTAGGATGTGCATGCGCTGTGCAATTGTGTCATTTGTTCTGAATGTTCAACAAAAAAAGTGGCGAATGCCTGTTAGAACACATCCTGAAAGTTGCAACAGAGGCAAGCAGGGCTGCGTTGGTTCCATTCGCAGTGCTAGAAGCCTTGCCGGCTGAAGGGAGAAAATACTCTTCTGTTTTACACTTCCTCCAGGAAAGGAGGTGCTTCTCATTTATTGCCGCATTTAAATGCTGGTCATCCCAACTTTATAGTGCATGAAAAGCGGGTAGGAGAATTAGTCTGTGCTGCATTTAGTGCCCTTTCATTGGGGAAGGAATGTGGCGTGACAACATGTTGTAGGCTCTGGAAACATAAATTCAGCCCCTCTCCCCACTGCCTCTGGGAATTATTCCGTAGGGTTTTCTTTCATCACCAAGATTCAGAGATTACAGCAAGTTAGTTATTTGGAGATTCATGAATAAGAAATTCCAAGATTTTAACCACATCCTGTTGCTCATTGTCTTGGGATGTTCAAAGGTCCTTGTCTTTTCTTTCACACTGTGAGTTCTGCTTACAACCACCTTTGTATCTTCTGACTTGCTTTAAAAAACTCTGGGGAAGCAAAGAAATTCTTGTTGACTCTTTCAACACCCTTGGACATTTTATGTACTTCGTACCAGCCAGATTAATCTGTGGCATGCTGAGGGTTAATCCTTTGTCCCCGAACTGTATTCCCATCGAAAATCCTATGCACTCTCACACGCACACACACAAAACTGCTGTTTGTTGCAAGTTGTAACCTCATAAGTTGACTTGTTTGTTTATTAGATTTATATCTCACCTTTTTTCTTACAAAGAACTCAAAGCAGCTTACGTAATTTTCCTGTTGCTCTCAGTCTTATCAGTGCAACAGCAACCCTGTGAGGTAGGTTGGGCTGAGAGTCTGTGACTGTCCCAAAGTCACCCGGTTGGCTGCAAAGGAGCAGGGAGTAGAACCCAGATTGCCTGTATCCCAGTCCTTAGCTCTTAACCACTACACCACCCTGGCTTTACACTGCATAGGGGAAGAGGGAAGAGTTAAAGATAAACTGTGCTCTTGATTGAGATTCCTCCTCTCCTCTCCTCTCCTCTCCTCTCCTCTCCTAGACTGCTCTTCTAAAAAATAGCATGAGGCTTCCAAGATGTGACTCACAACTATACAAGAATATAGACATTAGTGAAGCTAAAATTACTCAGCGTCTAGAAAGTGTCAGAATCCCGGAATCTCAATTTGAGAAGAGGGAATAAAACTCGGGTTCGTGGGAAAGACCAAGCGTCCAGACCATCTGAGGCTTTATTGTATTACCCCAGGGTTCCTGCGGTACTCACGATAATGCATGCATTACCGGGCAGGCAGAGGTGAACTCTGCTGCCAAGCTTCAACACCATTACAGGGCATTTATAGGTACACAGGTACAGGGCAATTGATGACAGAATGCAGAGATTTCAATAAGATTCTGAGGTCATCACATACAGAACAGATAAAGGAATGTCAGTCAATCACACAGTAACAATGAGATTACAATATTTCCAATGAGATTACAATATTTCCAATTGCCTGTATTGACACTTTAGTTCAGTAGCTTAAACCCATCTCCGGGTCTGCTGAGACATGTAAATTCAAGCTACTGAAACTATGCATGAACTCAAGACTCTTATCTACTCTAGACATTCTGAATTGGCCAGGGCACATGGAGCCTCTGGGCTATCAAAAGATACTTCCTTGTAAAATTAATTCCAACAATGACTATTTACAATGCATATTTGGACTAAACGGCCTGTCTACTGTAGCCCACAGCTAAAGGTGAGAGAAAGGAGTGGGGAATGCCATTTTAAACAGTGACAGCTTGGTTTTGAGAAGGAGTACAGGATTTGATCCCACAATTCAAACGCACACAGAAGTAATTTTTTCTGACAGGATTTATCCACATTTTCCCAACAAAAGTCAAGTTTTGCTACAGGAGAATCAATGTGGCTTCTGAAAGAATATGTTCTGGTTCATTCATTTTCAAAGAATCCTTTGAGAGTTTCTGTGAGCATGTGAATAGGTTTGCTCCAGTAAGACATTATTACTTAAACTTTCTTACCAAAGACTACTGAGCAGGCTTAGCAGCCACAGTACAAGAGGGGAAGTTGTTGTTGTTGTTGTTGTTGTTGTTGTTGTTGTTGTTATTATTATAACATTTCTATGCCACCCCTTGCCGAAGTCTCAGGGCGGCTTACAATACAATAAAATACATTGAAATACAATAGAACATAATAAATTACCATTAAATACAAAAATACAAAAAATACACTGAGATACAATAATATAAAATTAAAATTATCAGTATAAAATAAGTAAATAAATAATATAGGAGGAGAAAAGAGAAGGAAGAAGAAAGTTGCCCTGGCCAGATCATATGTTTTAACAATTAAAATGATGTTTAAATAAAAAGGTCTTTACCTGGCACCGAAAAACCAGTAACGACAGTGCCAGGCGGACCTCTTCGGGGAGTGAATTCCATAGGTTGGGCGCCACCGCAGAGAAAGCCCTCCTCCGAGTACTTACTCTCCTAATTTCTTTCATGGAGGGTTCCCGGAGAAGGGACTCTCCTGCAGATCTCTTGCTTATTTATTGAAGTATTTATATCCCACCTTTTTTCCTTTCAAGAAACTCCAAGAAATTTGCATCATCCTCTCCATTTCCATCTTATCCTCACAACAGCCCTGTAAAGTAGGTTCGGCTGAGTCAGTGTCTAGCCCAAAGTCTCCCAGTGAGGATTGTGGCCAGGCTGGGACTCGAACCTGAGTCTCCCGGGTTCTAGTCGTACACTCTAACCACTACACTGGCTCTCAATGTACTTCTGGATCAGTTACCAGTTAAAAAACGGGGAGCAAAGAATAAGAATAAATGTATCATTCTCACAGTGAAGTATTCAGCGTAAGCAGGTGCAAAGAGATACTGATTCTTCCGAGTGAGGTGCTGTGGCACAATCGAGCGGCATATAAATGTTGTAAATAAACAAATAGTGACTGACTAGGAAGAAGATCTTGGGGTTGTGGTGGCCAACACAATCAGGAAGTTGGGAGTGAATTGTTGCTATGCAAAGGTACTTTCCATGTTGAGGAATGTCAGGAAAGGAACTGAAAATAAAACTGACAATATTGTACTGTCTTTATACAGTACAAATGTACATTGTGATCATAACATTGGGATATGAGGCACAGTTGTGGTTACCACATTTCAAAAGGGATATTGTATAGCTGGGAAAAAGGCAACCAAATGATCTTTTCCTCTTAGAAAAACAGTGAGTAATGGGAGAATTCTGCAGCTACCTAAAATTATGTATGATGTGTATAAGTGTTTCTTCCCCCCTCATAATATCCAGTGAAGCTGAATGGTGGGAAAAGCAGGACAGACGAAAGGAAATAGTTCTTCAGACAGCTCATAATTAAACGATGGAATTTGCTACCACAAAGGTGGCTGCCAACAGATGATTTTCAAAAGGGACTGAGAAATTCATGGAGGCTAAAGCCATCAGTGGCAACAAGTCAAGAGGTTGAATTCCCTCCAGCATAGGAGGAAATATACCTCTCAGAACTATTTCCTGGGCAACATGAGGGAGAAACCATACTCATATCCCATGTGCCAGTTTCCTGTTAGCTTCTGGTTGTAAACAGAAAGCTCCATGACGGGCCTTTGATCTGGTCCAGCAGGTCGCCTGTTATGTTCTTCTGCCTAATCAATCAAGTTAAATTAAGAAGGGAACTGAAAAGAACAAAATCCAAAGTCAGTCGACCTGGGAAAGTGTTTGAGCCAAGAATCAGCATTTGGGAGTTGCAGAGTTTTAGTGTGCTTGGTAAGAGGGTGGAGGCGTTGTGGCTGGCGATGGTAACGATATGCAAATCGGGGGATTACTGGTTTGTACACTTTGATCCTCTGGTTTTCTGCAACCACACCCACAACTGGGTACTGGCAGTTGCTTAAGGATATAAATGCTCATGGCAGAATGCATCTTCAGTCTTATGCTAATGATGGACCCACCAGGACCAAGGAGAATACAAATAATTCAGTGGGTGTGTTCAAGCTGAAGATCAACATTATGCGTATCGCTTTGTCTGGGAAGCATTTCCGCCTCCTGTTTGTTTTTGGGGGGGGTTTGTCCTGGTCTTGAATGTCCCAATTTTCGTTCTTTCCAAAAAGTGATTTGAGCAATGCAATGGGTCCATTTCATTAGCACTTGGCAGAGTCAGTTAAATCTTGAGTGCTGCATGCAAAGACTCCAGGAGAGTCTAGAACCAGCTCATCCTTGCAAGCGAAAACGGTTGCTTTTGTTGAAAGAAGCTTCTTTCTCATGAACAGTTTCGGGGTGAAAGGTACTAGTTCAGGCCTTCTGGGGCAGCAGTATGAGTTGTTGGCTATACTTTTGCTTCTGGGGCGTATCCTGTACACAGAACAGTGTCAAAATTTGGATGCCAGAGATGGGGCACAGGGATCACTGTAGCATCAAAATATTGCTGCCGTATTGCTATCCTGATGCTTCCGGCACTTCTGCATGCGGTCTGCCCAGGGAAAAACTCCTATTTTCCTGGCTACATTTAGAAAGATGAAAAATCTCCATAGGCTCAGGAAGGGGATTGTGCCTTCCTTTTCGAACCTTGGAAGCATCCCAGTTTAAGACTATACCAAAGACTATACCTCTGCGCCTGCAAACTCGGGGAAGAAAGACCCAGCTGGATTCAGGACCTGCTCCACTGCAGCCCTGACACTCTGTGCAAAACACTACAAGGCCTATGAATGGTTCTCATGGGGGAAAGCAGTGACCTTCATCAACCCTCTTCCAGAAGATGCTGAATTCCTGGTGATGATATTCCAAGCTGAAGCCCTCAGGCTCGCAAGCAACAAATCAACCTTTGAGCTTTCGTGGGTGGGACTGTGCTGCCGGACTCGACCACCCGGCTTGATCGAGAGCGGAGGACAATCCAGCCAAGGGCAATGGTCTTCTCGGTGCATCCGCCGACGACACCCATCCTCGTGCCTACAAAATTAAGATGTCGCCAAGGATCCCAACCCTCCTTAGCCAGTGGCCACATTAACCCCAACCCACCTGGGGCCTGAGCTGAGCTTTTCAACAGAATGTGTTCCGCTCCTTCCACCCCTGGAGACCCTTTCAGAGCAAATGCGGCCAACCCACATGTGGCCAAACCCCCAACCAAACTCGCAGCGGCCTTTGCTCGTGCAGAGGAGTCCCGCTGTTCACCCCAGAAGTCTCCAGCCTTTCCATCCTGCTTTCCACAGACCAGCAGGTCCTGGCTTTCTTCACCAGTTCGAAGACACCCTCGCTTTACCTTCAGCTGGATCTTTGAGCCTTTATCGGGTCGCATTCACAATCCATGCTCTTCCCCACTTCAGTCTCTCACCTTGTTTGACCTCCCTGCTGCAGCAGAATCAGAACCAAGAGGCAGGCCAGAATCACGCTTCAAATGTATGCAGAGGAAGTGGGCAAGACTCCCATCTCGAACATTTGTGAGCTCTAGAAATCTGAGCAGGCGCATAACCCCATATGTGTGAATCAGAGATAACCACTCCGAGTACCATAGTTACAGGTAAGCTACCTGTCCTTGATGCATTGAAGAGTTTGCTGGTTGGACCTGGGAGTTGCAGAACGGTGCAGATTATGAAGCTGTATGCATCATTATATATGTTTTACCGCAACACTGCCGTTTAAAATATCTGTGTGGTTTTCTGTCACAAAGCTCCCTCTCCTCACAAATACGACAGAAAGTGGAAGCTAGGGGTTTCACTTAACAAATCCCACTCTTTGGCACATTAGGCTAATTCCGGCTCCAGTAGCCACAACAGAACTAATGTGTTGACTTTACACGTGTTCTGTTTGTTCCAGCTTTTATTGCACAAAAGCAAAGACACAGCCACTCAGCCAGTCTCCTTTTTACAAACCTACTTAACCAGTGTCAGGTTTTGAGGCCTGTTCAGGCTTGTGGCTGGGCAGTAACTGGATTTTATTTTGTATTTGAGATTCATGCATGGGAGAAGACAAGTTCAAAGCCTGTGAGTTAGGTTCTTTTCAACCTAACTGCAACCAGTGCTGTAGAATCCTGCCTTGAACAAAAAGGGGCATCGAACAATAATGTGTCGTTGCGCTTGCGTCAAGTGGAAAAAAAGCCCTCCTTTGTTCATATATTATTAATGCCGCACCTGCCCGGTTTTTATTCTTTTCCAGCACCAAAACTGCACACTGTATCTTGCTAATCACTTTTAAATTAGTCCAAATGAACATGTTGTCTACATTTGCTTGTGTTACCACTAATCACACATTTTGAATATCCTCGGTTTTTAAGAAAGATCTTAGATTGACCCAGTGAAAGATATTAAGTGATGCCAGTGGATGGATTTTCAACAATATCATTTGAATAGGTTCTTTTGCTGATAACTGTGTGAAAATTATGCCTTTGACAGCTTGTTGACAGCTTTAGTGTTCTTGCAGGGTATGAAATTACTGATTTTCTGGGTTTGGTATTTATATGGAATAATTAATGAAATCTGTAGTTGTTTCTGAATGAAAGCATATTAGATTACAAGCAGAAACAGTATTTCTGCTGAATATCATTGGCATTTTATCATAACACATGCATCTGGAATTAACTAGTTTTGGTACCCTGATTCTCACCAAGCCGTGCAATTAAATGGATTAAGCTTTGTTCTTAGTATACACAGATGTTGTGACTTGAACTTTACTCAAACTTTCTGAACCTGGTTGAAAAATATGAAAGTGTTTACTTTATAATGGCTGAGGTAGCAACACTACTGAGAAATAGTATTCCAAACAGGCACCTTAATTTCTCCATCTTTAGGCCACCATCCGACTCCTTTTTACAGATGGGACTGCAAGCCTTAAGGGGAGAAACAGGATAAAACTAACATTACTTAATGATTCAGTTGATCAGCATAGTACACAATATTAAAATAAATACTTATTTGCACTATCGTAAACCCACTCAGTTTTAGCTAGTTGTACTTTGATGCAAATTTCATTGCATTCTGGGCAAGCATTTTACTAAACCTACCACTCAAGCAAGCAAGCTTTTGTACACATTGGCAAGGTATTCTAAAAATATTTATGTTGCACTCCTTTTTTTTTCTTTAGACTTAAATTCACATTTTTACTCAATATGTTATATTCAGAGTCATGTTTACATGCACTCTTTGGTAAAATACTGCCTTTTAGTGCTCTGTTCTTTGCAGCCAAAGTTGCTAAGATTAAGCAAAAAGGAACCAGTTCCACTTTATGATTCATCAAGAGTTTGTTTACTGAGCTATAATTAGTTATGGCTGTGTACACCAATTGACAGGCATGGAACTGAACAGGTGTCACTGTGTAATTTGAACACGGATGGGATGAATGCTAGACTTAGCATTCGTCTTATGATATCACAACTGACATATTGTTATTCCGTCTGCAGTTTTGTAAGCCACCATACAAATACAGAATATGCAGAAACAAATAAATTAATAACAGGGACTGTAATTGGCTCAGGCCAAAAGTTTATCTAGTTCAATATACTATTTCCTACAATGGCCTTCTAGCATAATACGAAGGCAGCATCCCTCCATTGATGTTTCCTTCCCACATCTCCTAGTATGGAGAGGGATACAGCTAATAAACCTGAGATAGAATAACCACTTATGCATCTGGAGAAGGAGAAGGAATAGATGGACATGGAGAAGGAGGAGGAGGAGACAGAAGAGATGGAGATGAAGGAGAAGGAGGAGAAGGAATAGATGAAGATGGAGGAGGAGGAGGAGAAGGAATAGATGGAGATGAAGGAAAAGGAACAGATGGAAATGGAGGAGGAGGAGAAAGAAGAGATGGAGATGAAGGAGAAGGAGGAAAAGGAGGAGATGAAGGAGGAGGAGTCACCCAGTTGCTGAAAGAGATGCAAATATACTTATTTGCATATATGCATTTGTAAATATAGCTGCAAATTTAGACTAAATTTGCTCAACTTCATACAGAAATGCAGTATATTTCACCATGGTGGGGCAAACTGTAACCGAGCGTCCTGTACGCCTTCTGGCCAGCTACTCACTCTTGGAGCACTTCGTCAAGGCCCCTGCTGCCCTCTCCCTGTTCTTTATCTTTGGGTTGCACTGGACAACTCTTCAAATAGAGGCTGCCTTCAAAATGGAAAATTGGCCTCTGCAAATTAAGATGCATCCTTGCCATAATTTGGAAGTTCCGTTATCCATCAAAGCAGTTGGTGATCTATCAATGGCGGCTGATAACCGTCTTCTGTAAATTTGTTTAGTCCCATTTAAAGCCACATGAAGTAATGGCTGTTATATTATCTCCCCCATCTTATCTTGGCTGGGTCTGGCATCCTCTAAGTCACGTCCCTTCCAAAAGTTATGTGTGTGTGTTTATACTCCTTTAAAGAGGAAATAGTGGCCATCTATTTATGTGGCCTGTTGTGTTGCCAACTGACACCTGCCCTTCCCTGATCTACAGAGTTCATACCTCCTTAAAGAATGTTCCTGCCCTGTAATCAGATTCTTTAAGAGTACAGATTGTGCTTCCTGCTGGAGGTTTTTTCTTTCCATTTACCTGTGGCAAAAGGTGTTTACCTTTCTCGTTGAATTGGGTATTGTTCTGATCAGGTACTGGAATTACTGACATGGCCAGAAGCCTGATAAGAAGGAAGCAATAAAGCACAGTTACTTCTTGGAAATCTGATGTGCACGTGTGGCTGATACTGTGCACTGGATTTCCCCCCCTTTTCAAGGCATCTTCTGACATTAATAAAGAATTCTGTTTTTTTGATACCCACTGCCCTGTAGAAGAACAGAAGCCTTCATTCTTCCCACTGCTTGTGTGCAAGGCAGGCTGGGATTGGTTTTCAGGCATAGTCAGTGAGCCCGGCTTGATGGCTGAGATGTAGAAAGGTGTTGATGCAGGAAATATTCCACCAGGTAGAGCGTGCCTTCTGAATGTAGGCTCTCTCAGCCCACACTTTTGCATTTTCGTGACTACGGCGCTTAGGAGAGTTACTAATCCACCACACAAGGCCGTTCAGTCACCGCAAAGTACCACTGCAGCTTCACCAAATGTCTTTGAAACCCCCCATATCTCTCAACTGTGGAAATACTTGACTTTCAGCTGAAAGAGCTCTATTTGGCTGTGCTTCCATTGTCCAAATACTGACTCATTAGTAACCCAGGAGGACGTAGGCGGGCCAAAGCGTCTATCTGCTCGTACGCAGTGATGATGAGGTTCCTAGGCAGAGATGTAAAGTGGGGAAACCAGACCTGTATATAAAGTAACTTGCTTGAACATTTACTTTAATTCCCCAACTGTATTAGTCCTCCAAATTGTTCTGAAGGGTGTAAGGAAAAGATCGATATTCCGGAGGAGCAGTTACACCCGGTCACTTTGAAAGCGGCCCTACGGAGACCAGAATAGCAACTTAGGGAAGTCGGGTTTTCCAATCCAGACCCACAAGGTGAATGGGTTGTTTTATTGAACATTTACACTGTCGTGGCAGGAAAAGGGAGTGGAGAAGGGTGTGGACAGTTGTGCCAGCGCACAGTTTTGTTGGATGGCTGTCAGAAGTTCCAGCTTCTCCTGCATTAATCTTTGCAAATGTGCCAGCCTGCTGGTTAAACGAGTTGCTGCAGCGATGAATTCTCTAAAGTGTGCACTGTGTGCATTGGCTTG
This sequence comes from Varanus komodoensis, assembly GCF_004798865.1. Taxonomy (NCBI): domain Eukaryota; kingdom Metazoa; phylum Chordata; class Lepidosauria; order Squamata; family Varanidae; genus Varanus; species Varanus komodoensis. The sequence continues at coordinate 7,584,956 of NW_025335684.1, forward strand.
GTGAACTCTCTCAGAAACACGCATTTTGCAGGCTTTGAGCCTTTCGCGTCATTAGAAGGTAAATTGCTTCATTATTTCTTCAGATATGCATACTTTAGACTGAATAATGTCATGACCTGGGCTGCAATCCTTTCCTAATGCCTGGGCCCTATTTAGATAGGTGGGACTTGCCCCGGAGGAGGTTTGCGTGATTACACCCACATTTTCACCTGCAATGTAAGGTTATAAACGTTTGTGTTTTACAAATGGAAAAGCTGAGACAGGGATTGTCTCCTACTCATAGGGCAGAGAAGGAAGGGCAGGCATAAATTAGATCTGTTGGCAGTTTACTAACATAATAGTTAATGTGGAAAAAAGCACAAGAGGAAGAGGATTGACCTATGAGCAAGATTAACCTCATTCACTTCTATTTCTGTTTTCTCTAAGTGAAAGGAAAAAAAGCTGTGATTCTCCAAGCATAATTTCTAGATCTGGCTTAGATGGAAATTTGCTGGATTCACCAAGAAAATAGCGACCAAAATGCAATCCTGTTGACTTTGGAACTTGGTGGATTATATTGTCAGGGGTTTTGCAATTCAGCTTAGTGCAATGAAAGTTAAAAGATGTGTTGATGATCTGTTAATTGTAAGCCGCCCAAGGCTTCAGCGAATGGGGCGGCATAAAAATGTTTAAATAAATAAACAAACAACAAATAAATAAATGGCATATGAACATAGAATGTTGCCTTACCAGGTCAGGTCATTAGTCCATTCAGGGATTAAGCAACCGGGTACCCTGCAGATATTTTTAATTATTATATTTATATCACATCCTTTTCCTGTAAGGTGGGATATAAATATAGTAATTAAAAAAAAACATTTTTTCCTGTAGGGAACTCTTCTCCTTCTCTCCGTTTTATGTGCAAAACAGCCCTTTGAGGTAGGTTAGGCTGAGAGTCAGTGACTGGCCCAAATTCACCTAGCAAAGCCTCATAGATGAGTGGAAACAAGAACCTGAGATTTCCAGATTTCTGATTCAATGCTGTACCCATTGCACCATCCTGGCTTGCAGATGACAAGTTCCATCAGCCCCAGCCAGCATGGCCAGTGGTCAGGAATCATGTCGTTGATTCATTAATTTGATGTATGCCCCACCTGCCTAACAAACAATCAGCGTGGTTTACAAAACAATTTAAGAGAGATTAAATGCACCAAAGTGCCGTTGGTTGTAGTCCACAACTCCCAAAGAGCACCTGGTTGCGTACATGTGCAGCGTTCCAAGATGTAAGACGAGAGTTTTTCAGCCCTTCCTGAATACTGTGGGCTGAGCCTGCACCTTGGCAGATAACAGTGCCCATCTTCCACGGTGGAGCATGCAAAACGCAGGACAAGAAAACAACAGCTGGAGAATATGTAGCTCTTGACTTGTTTGACATTCCTATCGCCTGCATGCATGCATGGATGGGGGCAGGATTGCACCTGCTTCTCCTGCCTCCCCATTGCAAGATGTGGGGTCTATAACCTTTTGGGGCAGACCCATAAAATCGTGCACGTGCATGTCGGAATGGCATTTGTAGCAAGCTCATCAGTGAGCAGAGCCCACAGACACCATCGTAAACCCTTCTTAGTATGTTCTGTTAGCACCTGTCATGAATATATGTGAAGCGTCACGAGCGAGGTTTTCCTCCCTTTGCCCATTCCAGGCAATGGCTCTTTCCTTTGCAAATGTTCTTTATTTACCAAAGTATTTCCAGTGCACGAGGTCACTTCTGAAAGAAGCCCTGAGCATGCACAGAGCGGTTTGTTGAGCCCAGTCTAAACAACTACTTCTGGAAACCCTCCTTTTGGGTATGTCTGGGCCCAGTCCCCTTGGAAGGGCCCTTTTAGCACGCCTTTTTTCTGTGCGGCAGCCCCCGGTTGGCTGGCCCTTCGCTCCTGATGCTGTGCCGTGGGCTCCAGAGCCATACCAGGTTCACCTGCCCCTGAGGGATCCTCTCCCATGCCTTCTCCAGCTGCACATCCCGGTGACTCTCAGAGCCTGCCCGGGTGGTTGGGGAGGGGGCTCTCAGATAAGCTCCTCCACTTCTCTCATCTCAAAGTCTGGGTCCCCACATTCCCAGCCCCCCTCCTCCTCCTCCTCCTCCTCCTCCTCCTCCTCCTCCAATGAGTCCAGCGCCACATGAGCTGGGAACGTGTGCCAAGAAAAATCGACCTCCCAACATACCATAAGCATACATCATTCTCGGATAGCTGCTATGCATTGCTGTAGCTAGATATCTTTAAAACTTAATTTTCAGTTTGTGGCCAGGGATTTTTAAGGAATGTCTAGGTAGTTACATCAGCCTTCCCCAGCCTGGTGGCCTTCAGAGGCATTTGGGCCACAACTCCCAGAATTCCCATCCAGCGGGGCGATTGACGGGGCATTCTGGGTGATACAATCCAAACGTGTCTGAAAGGCACAAGGCTGGGAAAAGCTGTGTGCTTTTACATGCTTTTGAATGTGTTCTCTTACATGGTCTGGTCTCTCTCTCATTCAGAAATCTTCCACCAGTTAAAGAAATGAGAAATAATGTTGACTTTTATTGGTTAACAGGTCACGTTCTCATAGAAATTTCTATCGCGCAGAAGAAGCTAAATGACAGCTTAGAAGAAAGTGTAAGTAAACATTTTTGCAATGTTTTTAAACATTTCAAAAGCATTTCTGATGAGGATATGCTAACCTTTGATCCATACTGTCATTTGTTTCCTCCTAAAGTTCAAGAAATTCCATAAAGAGATTATATCTGAGCTGGAGAAGAAAACTGAGCTAGATGTAAAATACATGAATGTAAGTATATGACTTGCCAGTGCCAAAGAAGAGTCAACTATCTGTAGCAATAATTTTGCCCCCTCTGTGTCCCTTGATGTTGACCACTGTCATTAAAAGTTCATGGTACTGTGACTCCACCAGAGTGGATAAGAAAGCTTTTCATGCGTACAGCAGGAATTTCATCTGTATGACAAATCTTTGGATTTAGGGCATCGAGTTCTATCTATAACATCTCCACTTCTACCATGTATCAAAACTAAAGATCTCTATGGGTTGACTTAAAGGCTGAATCTTTAATTCTGAAGTCATGTATTTTATGCAGTCCTACTGATCTGAAAGTTAGTCCCATGAAAGCTGTTGGCTTATATTCCTGAAAATCCTAGGAAATAGGATTCTGTGGGAATAATGCAATCAGTAATAAATTGTGGTTTGTGGTAAACCCTAGATTTTGGGTTCCTATGCATATATTCATATGCCAGATATTAACCCATTGTCGTGCCTCATGAAAGTATTCATAACTGGTGACAGGTTCTAAAAATAGGAGAAGGATTCAAACTAAAATGTTTGCTGGTCAGAGGAAGAGCAAGAATGCTTTGGTTTTATATTATGCAAGGATTAAGCTGACACTGGTTGAACAGAACCTCTCCGGTGTTAACTCGCTGGCAAGAATTGAGTTTCCGAGACGTTGGCTAATGTAACATCTCTGAGCATTTTGATTGCAGGCTACTTTGAAGAGATACCAGAATGAACATCGAAGCAAACTGGATTCTTTGGAAAAGTCTCAGGCTGAGTTGAAGAAAATCCGAAGGAAAAGTCAAGGAGCAAGGAATGCGACAAAATATGAACATAAAGAAACAGAGGTTAATATTTTATTTATTCTATTCTAGTCTATTCTACTTATTATCGCTTTTATATACCATTCGCACTAGCCAAACGGCTCCCTCTGTGTTCATTCTCCTTTCTGCTTTCTATCCAGAAACAGGAGCTGTTACCTTACAAATTCTCTAGCTCAAGCTTAGCATGGCATTTTTAAAACAGCCAAGCTCTGTAGTATGGCCGTGCTAATATTAATTATTATTTTTGAATGATTATAAAACACCTTTTGTGGCATAACTGTCTTTCCATGATGATGACGGATAGCATTTGCACATTAGTTAATAACTGATTTCTCAGAAATTTAAATTAGCTGAGAAGTGGTCCCTGTAAGCTGTCTGGGTGCCAGGGTGCCTAATTTTGGGCCAGAATTTCCACAAGCGGAAGCTCTTTGCACTTACACCAGCGGCCTGCATCCACTTTTCTTTGCTCCCCCTTCCCTCTGCAGCCGCTGCATATTCAGCTGAAGTGGGAGTGGAAAAAGCCATCTTTCCGTGCAGTTGATTTCCCACTCATGCCAATTTGTGATCAAAGCCCCCTGACCGCAAATTAGAATGTCCGGAACTGGGTTAAGTCAAAGAAGCCCTCGGGTTTGTCTCAAGCATTCTTCTCTTGACTCGCTGCACAGAAAGTGTGCACAGCTATTTGCGTGTCTTACATCTCTCGGAAGGAAAAATTAACTGGGTATTGTGCAGACCTAGCAAGGGGACAGATGCGTATTAAGATAAGTGGTCGTTCTCTTACCAGCGATAGAAAACTGCGTTGCCTACTCCTGGTTGAGTCTGGATTAAGACAACGACATTAAGGTTGCAATGGGATCTGGACTGACTGAAAAGAACTTATAAAGTTTTCTCAATCATAATCTACTATTTAACGCTTGATTTAGTATTTGGAAACCGTGAGTTGCCGACAAAGTGATATCCAAAGATTCATCGCTGAAGGGTGCAGAGAGGCCTTGCTTGAAGAGAAGAAGCGGTTCTGCTTTCTGGTGGACAAGCACTGCAGCTTTGCTCAGCACATGAACTCCTACCACATCGCGGTTAGTATGAGGGAGGAATCCCAGTTGCCAGAACTGCCTGATTTTGTGAGTCGCTGCGTTTCTCCACAATGCCAACTACGCTCCGCGAAGACGTGGGTTTTGCGCCTCGCTGGCGGAAGTGCATGATGAGAACTAGAAAGACCAGAAAGATGGAAATGCATTTGAGAACTAGAAAGACCAAGCCCCTAAATAATCATTCACATGTATTATTACTACTATTACTATTTACGTTTCCATCCTACCCATAGCCAAAGCTCTCTGGGCAGTTCACAACATTTAAGTCTCTCATCCAGATTTATTTATTTACTTATTTATTTATTTAAAACAATTTTATGCCGCCCCCATCGCAACAAAGCCTCGGGGCGGCTTACAACAGGAACAAAATTATACAATAAAAATATTAAAACCCAGTGCATCTCGGCTTAAAAAATTTAAAATCCTACAAATAACCAATAAATGAACACTTAAAATAAGTTTTAAATAAAAAAGGTCTTAACCTGGCACCGAAAAACAAATAACGATGGCCAGGACCAACTGCTTCGCTTCCAAGATTAGGCAGGATCAGGCACTTTAGGCTATATGGAAGCTAATTCTATTCTATTCCATTCCACTGTATTTACTCTACTCTGCTCTATAGAACAGATATTCCAATGTGGTCTGCAGCAGATGGTTACTTGCCACTTTGTGAAAGTGTAATGGAAACAGGATTTTCTTTTTATTTGGCATAGAGATGAGAAATTACGCTTCACAAAACTGTCTGTATCTTGATGTCGTGGTATGTTCTCACTATCGATAGACCTTGAGGCATTTCCAACTAAAGATGTTTGCTTAGATGCCGCATGTAACCAAGTCACAATGCAAAACTCTTTGAAAGAAATGCAGCTTGAGTCTTCTTGTCGGCAGTGCTCAGAGTTACTCACGAGCAAGTTTCCCCGGTGGATGGAGACCTGCAGCGATGCCACCAAGGTGCCCGAGAGGATCATCAATATGATCGAGGAGATGAAGGTCCCTGGCCCCCCGCCACTCTCTGGGACTCCTATGCCATCACCGATGCTGGAAAGAAGCAGTATGGTGAGGAACGACCTTTCGATTGCATATTCTCCTCCCGGGAGTTGGTGCAGTGAGGAAATGAACGGCCCCCTTAAGAAGCTACCTGTTGAAAAGGTTTTGCTCTTGCCACAGTCCCAGTGGTCGGCTTGGCTTCTCAGGCAACATGCCCTTGGTGGTGGCAGAGGGGAATGGCATTTACGCCTCAGTCCTCCGTTGGGGAGTCAAGACCGACAGGTGAATTGCGCCCTGATCTTGGGTGTATATCGAGACGATGCCACCACTTGTCAAGGCACGATTGTATAAGGTGGCCAGATGCAAGAGAGGAAAGGGCTCTTTTATTGTGAATTCCTGGGAAAGAGAGGGAAATGCAGCAGACGCGACTTCTCACCCCGCCCAATAAGTTGGATTTGCCAAAATACCTACTTTAGTGCCCCTGGGAAGGCACTGGGAGTCTTTGTTTTCCAGAACAGAAATGGATACACAGGTCTCATGTTGTGGGCTGGGACTGAGGGTAGGAGCCAAGCTTGGAAGGGCTGGAGATACTGAATTAGAGCCCTTGTGACAGTGTCCTTCAGAACTTAGGTTTTTTTCATGGCACTTCATGGGCAGAACTTTCCCCACTGATAGAAAGCAAAAATTTAAGTAGAAGTATTCCAGAGCCCCTGCCTGCTATATTTTCTTAGCGTTCCCTGCAAGTCCTCACTGACTGAATTTTCATCATAGGTGAGGAGCAACTCCATAGTCAAGTGCCTTTCTGGAGACCAGCTACACAAACCTTCCCAGTTTTTGCGCTGGTTGTCCCCATTCTTAAAGGGTGAAGCACCTATCCGAAGAGTTACTTATAGGCAGTAAGAACTGTAAGCTAAAATCTGCTTTTATTCCAGGTCCCACCCCTTACGGTCTTCAGCCATATCCACCACAGGAGGTCTCTGGGAGCTCCAAAGTAGAACTTAGTACTAGCCTGAAAGAGCTTCATCACTGTTGATTTAATGGTCAATGGCAGGGGTAGGCTTCTTTTAAAGATGCTTTTTCAGGGGAAATAGAAGTACACCTAAGAACACGGATAGAGACCTGCTGGGTCAGAACAATAATTCATGCAGTCAAGTACCCCCTTCCCCACAGACGCCTCTGAGAAGCCAGGAAGCAAGATAGGAATCCAGTAACGCTCTCCCTCGCCAGCTCAGCTGCCGCTATTCAATACCATCGGTAAACTGTGTGCTGCAAAACATTCCACATTTTACACGCATCTCAGGAATGAATGCACTTGATACAGAGTCCTGATTATTTGCTTAATTTCCCATGGTATCATGCAGGGTACCCAGGTATTGCCGTATGCCATCCAGGTTGGAAAATCAGCTGCTGACAGACTCAAAGCAAAAGCATGTTCTTTAACCAGCTAGTAATGTTGGAATATGGGAATCAGAGGGCTCTTGACTTATAATACAACTTTATCTCATGACTTTTGGTGCTAAGTGTCAACTTTATGTCTATAGGCTGAAAACCATTATGAATCGCTTCACCGAAGTCACCCCAAAGTGCCCACTGCACCTTCAGGAAGACCCTACACGAGTCCATTGGTTGATATGTTTAACAATCCACCTGGGATTCCAACGGCACCTTCAGAGAGACTGAATCATTCAACGGGTAATCGTTAACTTGCATTTCTGGTGCATTGAGACGACCTACGGAATGGCCATCCCTGACTGGCCACCCAGGCTGCGGCTTGTGGAGTCGTAGGGCCAAACTTGTGGAGGTTGTCAAATTGCCCAGCCCTGGCCAGCTGCCACAGTGTTCGCCTAAATGGGCCATTAATTTCGAAGTACTTGGGTGCTCACGCACATGCACGTGTCAGAATCTTACAAAACCTCGCATGCAAACCATCCTAGAGGCATCTGTCGTGAAGAAGACCCTGAACCTTCAGAGCCGTTACTAGATTTCTGCCCCGTTTGCAACTTCTCTCCCGTTAGCTTCTGTGGGACAACTTCAGCCCGTAGTTAGGTCAGGGTTTGGGATGAGTAGATGGTAATTTGTGTTTGTGTTTCACTGTTTTTTGGATTTCTTGCTTGTATTTTTTTAAGTGTTGTTGACATGAAGCTATAAAATTACAATTTTCTCTTGTAAGCATCCAGGAAACGAAGTATTAAACCAGGAGGAGTTTTCACAGTTAACCACTATATGGTTTTTTGAGTTAGCACTAATCTTCATTAAATTATTTTCTTTTATTTGCCAATGCCAGTATTGCTGATGTTACTACAGACTCACTTAAAAAGCCACTCATAATAAACTGGTGCCAAATTGACTGTTAAAAGAAACATAGAAACAGAGCGAGTCGAAGGGGTCTCCCAGGCCATCTAGTCTGACCCACGGCTCCGGCCAGCTCTGCTCACGACATGCCCACGAAAAGGAAGAAATGAGGATAAGAAAAATCTCTGCTTTTCACTATTCTTTCATTCCATATAACTGGTTTTCCTTTTATCCTGTATTATGCTTATGTTTGTTTCTTGCCTCTTTTGAATCAGGTCCCGCAGATGACTCCAATTTATCCCGATCAGCTTCTGTTGCTACAGGACTAAATATAATGAGAAGACAGAAAGTTAAAACCATCTTTCCACACACTGCTGGGAACAACAAGACTCTGCTTAGTTTTGCACAAGGAGACATCATCACACTACTTATATCTGAGGAGAAGGATGGTTGGCTGTACGGGGAACACGATGTGACCAAGGTGTAAGTTAGGCTGTTTACAGAAGCATTTCCCTTGAATTAGCCGCCTTGCTTCTGGTTTGCTCTGTGTAGGATTTCCCTGTAGATCCACATATCCCCTGATTCCAAGAGAGATTTAGAAAAATAGGTTACGTGGTGGAAGTGGTCAGGAGCAGAGAACTCTGGGAGGAGTTACAATGGGCAAGCATAAAGCTGGGGCAGCGTGACCATTCCAAAACTCGAATTTAGGACTGAAAATGTGCTTCCAGGGCTGTTTGTTTGCATAGATACTACCTCTAGAATTAGACCTTCCCTGAAGGTCCATCACCAGAGCTGCCTCTCCATCTGAAGTAAACCAATGAGCTCCCAAAGTCAGGGCCACCTTGAAAGGCCAGGAGGTTTGATTGATCTTTCAGTGCTAAGATGTGTTGAATTTCCTGGGCATTTTAGAGATAGCTTTAATCCTACTGCCCATCCTTTGCTGCCTTTATGATTTTGTGGTCTTCCAATTGATGGTGTTTTTGTACTTGGCGCTCCGTATAAACTGCCCTGATATGATGGAAGGATGGGAAACAAATTTCGTACAAATGCAGGAAAGATCTTTTGCATAGTCCTGGCAACTTAGGAAAGGGCCGTGCTGGATTGGGCCAAATCCTGTCCAGTCTAGCATCTGGTTTCCCATAGTTCCTCCTTCTCCCATAACGCTTGAACCCGGGGTCAACAGATAAAAAGAAGCACTTCTTCTCACCGTGTATAGTTAAGCTGTGGAATTCATTGCCATGGGAAGTGGTGATGGCCGCCGACCTTGATAGCGTTCAAAAGGGACTGGACAGATTCGTGAGGGAGGAGGCTACCAGTGGCTACTAGCCTTGCTGGCGACGTGCCGCTGCCTTCACCAAAGGTCTTGCATGTCTTCACACACCAGTTGCTGAGGAGCTGGGCGGGGGGAGGTCTGGCACCCGTCCTGCTTGAGGGACCCTGTGGGCGGCTGGCTTGCCACCGTGTGTACGGAGTGCTAGGCTGGATGGACCTTGAGTCTGATCCACAGGGCTTTCTTATGTTCTTAGCAGCCAGTCAGATGCCCTGAGGAATCCCAGCAGTGGACCATGAGGCTGAGAGTCCCATCCCGCTGCTGTGATCCTCAGGGGCCTGTTGCCTGTTAAACGGGTGGCCCTAAGCAGCCACCGTGACCAGCGGTGTCCTGGAGGCAAGGTGCACAGGAAGGCAGCAACAGCCCTTTTTATTACCAGACAGCGGATGTCACTTCCCATCCCCTCCAGATCCCGGTTCCCTCTGATCTCGGCTGCTGTTGTCACAGTACCTGGGGAGGAAATTAATGTCCCCAGCAACTGTTCCTGTTATTGTTCCTCACTTTTGGGCTGGGCTGCTCTTTGGGGGACAACTGAGACCCATTAACTTTGCAAAATACCTGCTTGTATCTGAGATAAGACTGCTAGAACCACTTTGTCAAAATGGGGCAGCAACTCTGCCTGGATTGTTGCACTCTGAGACATGGAGGACTGACGTGACGAGCACAGAGGCCAATGGTGGCGAACCTGTGGCAGGCGTGCCACAGTCTGTCGGCACGCGAGCCAAGTCGCCCCAGCAGCAGCCCAGCATCGGATAAGCGCGCACATAGGGGCCATGCGCATGCTCGGAAAGGGGTGGTGGCGCCAGGCGATGACGTCGTGTGCCGTGACTCATGAGCCGCGACTCGTCCGAGCTTCCCCGTGGCCGGTCAGTGCACTGCCAAGGAGATATATATATATATATATATTTGCTTGGACTGGCTGTGAGTTGTTTTTTCTAAACTAAAACCTCAGTTTTCAGGTTTTATTGCAGCATTGGAATGTACTTAGAATGGGCAGAAATGATGAGCTGTGCAGAAAAAGTTAAGGAAGGCTTTTTCAAAATCACCCTCTCTTCTATGGAACTTTAGCCCTATATTAGGGTTAGGGGTGTGCACCAGGGTAGGGTTAGGGTTAAAAAAACAAGGTGTCCCAGCATGAGTTTGATGGTTGGCATGTGTTCAGAATGGGCCGAAATGCTGAGCTGTGCAGAAAAAGCTACTCCAGGGAGGCTTTTTGAAAATCGCCCTCTTTTCAGTGGAACTTTAGCCCTGTATTAGGGTTAGGGGTGTGCACCAGGGTAGGGTTAGGGTTAGAAAAGTGAGGTGTCCTGGCATGATTTTGATGGTTGGCATGTGTTCAGAATGGGCAGAAATGATGAGCTGTGCAGAAAAAGCTACTCCAGGGAGGCTTTTTGAAAATTGCCCTCTTTTCAGTGGAACTTCAGCCCTGTATTAGGGTTAGGGGTGTGCACCAGGGTAGGGTTAGGGTTAGAAAAGTGAGCTGTCCTGGCATGATTTTGATGGTTGGCATGTGTTCAGAATGGGCAGAAATGATGAGCTGTGCAGAAAAAGCTACTCCAGGGAGGCTTTTTCAAAATCGCCCTCTTTTCAGTGGTACTTTAGCCCTGTATTAGGGTTGAGGGAGTGCACCAGGGAAGGGTTAGGCCGAGGTCTTCGATCATGACTAGTAGCCGCCGATAACTTAAACATTTACCACTATTCCAGGAAGTGCCATTGCTTCAGATATTAGAACTTCCCTAACGAAGTCATTATTATTATGTCCCATTCTAGAAAAGGATGGTTCCCGTTATCGTACACAAAGCCAGTGGAAGAACCAGCTGAGACCGTTCCTACACCAGTGCCAAGGTAGGGTTTTTTCCACTGGCTTTTGAATGAAACATTTTCATTATTTCAGGAAGTGTCCGTTTGGAACAAACAATAAATGCAGGCCAGTGTCTTCAAGGGTCATCAACAGTTTTGCAAGCTCAAGGTGGCCCAGTTTTAAACCACAAGAGCTTCTGCTGGTTGTATGCATATGCACATCTGACATTATGTTCAGGGAATGAACCCTCCCAGAGCATGAGCAATGGGGAAATTAGGTAATGTTCTAATTGTCTAATTACCAAAGTCCTTTAGGTTACCTAAAGGATACGTGCCTCATCTTTGGAGGTCTTTCTTAAGGAGCCCCCTATGAAGAAAATCAGTAGTGGGGGCTACACAGAGAAGGGCCTTTTCAGGAGTGGCACCCTGACTCTGGAATCAACTCCCCAAAGAGGTTTGCCTGGTGCCTTTTCTGTATTCTTTTTGGCACCAGGCAAAGACCTTTTGATTTATCCGATATTTTAATTGTTGAGGTCATGTTAAGGCTTCATGTTCTGACAAGGGTCCCGATCCTGTGGAAGGCTGTTTTTATGTTAGGTCTAATGTAGAGATATAAGTAAATATGCAGTTCTTCCCCAAGGGAGATGGAAGTAGAGGGTGGCCAGCACATGTCCCTGCCTGCTCGCCATCGATAGGATTTGAAAATGCCTGAAGAGAGCTTAGGTTGGCTACATTTCTTACTTCCAGAGGGGAACATGAAGTTCCTTTCCTTCAGGAAAGCAAAATTTCCATACGTTCTGCTTATTGAAAGAGTCGGGATCAGCAAATCAGACCGCTCTAGCCCTCAGAAGTAAAAAGGAGACCACAATGCTCTCTTTTCTTTTCCTCAGCGCCGCACCGATCCGAAGCATCAGCTCAGGAAACTTGACAGAGAAAGGAGGTGTGGTCCTTCCCCCACCCGATTATTTAGTAACAGAGCAAGCGAGAGCAACTCCAGAAATAAGACCAGAGTCTTCCAGAAGTACCGCTGTTAGACCTCCAGTGGCCCCATTAGAAAGCCCCGCTTTGGTGAGTACACCTTCGACCTTTGAATCTTGCCTTCCAGAGTCCTGCTTAGATGTGTTTAAGTTCCAAAGCGTTATGGAAATTATCTGCAGGAAGGATCAGATTATAGCCATCTTGCTTTTGTATATTTGACTGTCTACCAGCTGCCAGGAGAAATAATTTCTCCAGAGCATGGTTTCCAAAAATCTTTAGGGCAAATAGCTTGATATTTCAGATGTACTCCAACACTTCAGACACTTTTCCTTAAAGCAGCCTTCTCCAACCTTTTACTTTCCATCTGCTTTGGACTTCAAGTCCTATCAGTCCCAGCCAGCATGACCAGTGCACAGGAATGCTGGGAGGTATAGTCCAAAACATCTGGAGGACACCAGCTTAGAGGAAGCATGTTTAGTTCAAAAGTCTGCATGCTCAAATGACATGGTGGCTTGACACGATCTGCTAACCTAAGATCAGTCCCAGTGCCTTTTTTAAAATAAGAATTATTATTATTATTATTATTATTACTACTACTACTACTACTACTACTACTACTACAACATTACAAGCAATCAGCATTTTAAATATTCAGCCTTTGATTAGGTGCTTGGAAGTACATCGTGTCCTGAAAACCTGGTCATCGTGGGATACCGAAGAGTGAAATAAAATAACCCACATTATCACGCTACTAATTATAGGTTAAGTGAGCTCGCTTCACCCTCAGTTAACCCATGTGACTGGGTTTGCATGATATGCCACAACCAGAAATCTGTTGCACATCCAAACAGCCGCCACACACGCCTTACAATAACCCGGCATGCCGTGTGAGCTCGGTCTGTATAATAGGACAAATGATTTACCAGTCCTAAACGTGTATTATTCGAAAGTAAATTTTCTCCTGAGTCTAGATATATCGCCTTCTGCCAAATTACTTGCGGAACAGAATATGACCTTCTCAATTAGTTAACATGCTGGCATTAAGCAGAGAAAGAATTAAATATTTAATACCTTCGGTAATTCTAATTAGCATTGCAGGTGTCAGGTGTTTGCACTGGTTAAGAGATCAGGTGGAATGCAAAATACCTTTGAAATCCCATTGGCCAAACTACGTGAACTCCTAAAAACCTCAGATGAAATTCAGAGGCAAAATCCAGCTTATGAGGCATTGTGCTCCTGGTAATATGAACATTTGTACAAAGTATGCCACAAAATACCTGTGTGTTTACTGTTTCTTTGTAATAAATAGCAATGCATTGACTTGTAATTTGAATCAAAATATATTATACAGTTACAAACTGTACTGACTTTCACCATTCCTTTGGATTTTTACCCCAAAATCTGATAATTATATAATATTACCCTCTCAGTCTTATGTGTCACTGTCTCAAAATAGCACTGGGTAGCTGCCATATACTAAACACATGCAACCCAAAACAATCAACCCAAAATCCACAGGGTATTGGACAGGGCAAAAATACCCAAATAAGTAAAATAAAATAAAAATCGGCAATAATATCCAGAAAATACCAAATATATCTGCATTACAGGTACAAGCATAACAACTCGTAACAAAAACTGACCCAAATACTCTTCTAGAAATAAAGAGGCCTTGTAAAATGCAGTTCCTTGCATTACTTCACAAAGGACCAAGCTGAGGAAAGCTTTTCTGAAGCATCAAATTTCAGCATGAGATTGATAAACTGACTAGAGAGCTTTGGCCGTTGGGAGACACAGAAATGTAAAAACTGAAATGAAGTCTAGATTCTAGAGGCGGGCACAGAACTGCAGGCCAAATCTTTGTCGGGACTCACAGCCCAATCCTCGGGGTTCCTGAAATGGCCACTGTTTGATTTGTTGGTGGTTTTCCAAATTTGTGAATTTTCCCCCTACTCTGACACTTTGCAATGCCTCTCCTAAGACTTCATTACCATCAGGAAGATCCAAAAGCAAGCATAGCATAGCATTTTTAGATCCTGCCCCACTGGAAGGAGAACTCCAAGAGGTTCTTCGGCATAGAATTCAGCCTTTGGTCTGGAAAGGGTAACTCTCCATCTTACAGTCCAAGTTCTCACAATGGGAGAACTATTTCCCCCTCTGAATTAATGCATTTGCTAGCAACAATTCAAACCCTTTGAGCCATTTCACCTGCACTGTTGGGTCGGCCTCCTGTAAACTGTTGGAAATCCCACGCAGGGAGAGGGCCGCAGGACCAAACTGTCTGGCCCCAGCTTCTACACCCGCATGTTGAGCATGGTGTTAACAAGGAGGGCGTGCATGCACAGGTTCCGTACAGGATCAGGCATCCTGCGAAGTTGTCCAGGGTTTGGTGGCACAGCAAGCCGCAGTTCGTCTAAATTGGAAGTGACGTCTCCGAATGGCTTCCTCTTGGCCATACTGGGAGGGGAGAGCATGCAAACTGGAGTTTTACTATGCTTCCGAGAGCCAGTGTGGCATAGTGGTTAAGAGCACAGGACTGGGACTCAGAGGATCCGGGTTCTAGTCCCCACTCGGCCATGGAGCCAACTGGGTGACTTTGGGCCAGTCACAGCCTCTCAGCCCAACCTGCCTCACAGGGTTGTTGTTGTGGGGATAAGATGGAGGAGGAGAATGATGTAAGCTGCCTTGAGCCCTTTGTAGGAAAAAGGCAGGATATAAATTGCAATATAAATAAATAAAATATAAATATGGCTTAGCCTTTCCTCCAAACCAGCCTGCCATTTGTCACGTTTTGCACCCTTAGTTTACTTCAAATAAATGGGCCCTATCCATTACGCGGCATGTCGGAATCACGTATTGGTTCACTTAGTCCGTGGCCAGCTGGTGAGACCTGGTTGATCGACATGTCCTTTGACAATAATTATGACAGCAAGAGTTTTAAAGATTCATTAGCCTGGGGAAAGTTGCTAAGCAAGCAGTACAGAATGTTCTTTGCAGTGGTGTGACAGGCCAAGAGGCGACTGGAATCCAGTTAAATCACAGCATCCATTGAGCGTCATCGGACCGTATTTCATACAGCTAATTTTCCACAATAAATTCTAGAGGGCCACTGCTCCAGAAGGATGGCTCGTTAAGAACAGATTGCCTCCTAGACAATTAACAGGCATTTCTGTCCTTTGAAACTTGAGTATGGAATACTGATTTTGAGAGAGAAGAGTATCTAGTTTGCTGGGGCTGAAGAAAAGAATGTTTTCTTCCAGCCCTTTTTTAATTGAGAAAGAAAAAGAGAGTCGATCTTAGGGCAGTCTATAATTGCATAAAACACAATATCAGTAAAACAAGATTAACTGGAACCGCATAAAAGTGCAGAAGAAAGAATTCTGCTAAAATGAGCCGATAAATCTAAAAGCTTGTGCACCCAAATCTTAATCAAGCTCCTAAATGATAACACGGTGTCAGTTCTTCTGATTGGACACCAGAGCTGCAGATGAACGTTGGCAGTTGACCGCAGTCAACAAGCAACTTGGTTTTGGGATCAGGTGCTACTTTAGGTTACCTGGGTCCCAAGCCAATTAGGGCTTTATCGGTAAGCAGGACCATCTTGAATTGGGCTCAGAAATGAACCGGCAGTCTGTAAAGCTTTTTTAATACCAGTGAGATTTTGACCTTGGACATATGTAAATCTTAATAGATTTTGTGTGTTTATTATATATTCTTTCGTCGGCCATCTTGAGCTCCTTTGTATAGGTATGGTATCTACCTATTGCCTTTTTTACATGGGGGACAACTTTAGAATTGAGACACTGAAAAGAATTGGTTGCAGTCCCATACATCCTAGTGAGTTATTAAGAAATTTAACCATGTTTAATTTTGTACAGAAATGTATCTTTCCTGGCCAACTTCTATTTCTGTTAGAATTTTGCAGACTTTCAAGCAGAATTGTTCATCAGGCAGAGTGGAAAGTTAGCTGTGACTTTTGTATATGTGCGCTGGTTGTACAAGTGTGTGTTTTAGTTATTTCACTTTGAGGCTTGTTTGAAGCCTTGATGTAAAAAAGTACTTAGGTTCTTGTAACAACACAGGAACCTAAAGTGTTTAGTCTCCTGTCCTCTGCTTGCAGTAAGGTTATACATTTTAATTTTCAGGCATGCCTTTTGAAATATGCTGTAGATATCCTTTAGGGACCAAGATTTTTACTCTTAAACCAAAATTAGAATAAATTAGAATAAGTAGTTCCTTCAACTTTACTGAACTGGTTAGTTTTTGAAACTTGCTACTTGCAGATTTCCATTTCAATGGAAGCAAGATTTCTTACAGACTCTTCTTTTGCTTTGTTGCTATATGTTCCTTGAAATTTGTCCCCATGGTTAAAAATTAGCGAAAGCATAACGAGCCCCAATGACTTAAAAAAAAAAAGCTGTCCAAAGCCAAAACTAAAGGCAGAAGGCAGCTGCACCAATGTTTACAGCCCCTAATATGTTTCAAGACTTTTCTCTTTTTCACGGCCAATGGAGGCAGAAGTTCTGCATGTTATTTGGAAGTTCTGAAGAAATGAATTGTAAAGAGAAGAATCTTGAAATGCACTGGAAGCTATAAATGTTGGTGCATCTGTCTCAGATTTAATAAACACAAAAACATAATTGAGTCAAAAGCAAAACTGCAACTTGGTCTTATTCTGTGCAGAATTTATAAAATGGTGGAGTCTACCAATATGGGGTCATCCCAAGCCAGTTTTGCAGTCTGATAGCGGGAAAGTCTGTAATTGGTATTCATTCATTCATTCATTCAAAACTTTTATATGCCGTCCCTTATGCGTGGCATCTCGGGACAGCTCATAATCAGTAAAATCAAATACATTAAAAACAATCTAAACAATAAATAACAAAATGAATACAACACAACTGTTGGATTAAAATACTATTTTTTTTAAATAACGGTTAAATAAAAATGTTTTGACCTGGTGCCAGAAAGTATAAACTCGGCGCCAGGCGAACCTCTCTGGGGAGCGCATTCCACAATCTGGGTGCCACCACAGAGAAGGCCCTCCTCTGAGTAGATGTCCTTTTTACCTCCTTCAAGGAGGATTCCCGGAGCAGGGCCTCTCCCGCAGATCTTAAGGGGCTCTGTTGGGCAGAAGGAAGATCGGATCTGCTAGAAGATTGCTGGATGATTTGTAATAAAGCAGGAAGATTTTCTGGCTCCTTGTTAACAGGAGATCAAGGCAAAAGAATCCTTTCCTGCCCCTAAATTAATCTCTTAGAATCCCCAATATATCATAACTTGTATGTGAACTTGTGGGCCACTAGGTGGCCACCGTGCAGATCATGTTGGTTTGATCCAGCGTGGCTCTTCTTGTGTTTAAATTCAGGTCATCCCAGAGTGAGCTGATAGGAGATAGGAAGGCATGTAGCTCCCCTGCTCCCAAGCAGCTACTGCTGCTGGCTGTGGCTGGTGGATTCCATGGTTCTAGTTTAAAAAGCAAAGTAGATCTTGCAAGCCTGAAGCCTGCCCCTGCCTGCTGCGGAGATCCAAAAGAGGTGGTCCATGTACTCGAGTTTGGTGCCTTCTGTTTATGGTTCTCACACATCACATCTGCCCCCATAGCCACATACGCTGGTAGAATTACTCCTGCACCCTGACCCTTATAAGTATAAGGGAACTAGTTGTATTGTTCTTTTGGATCCCGGTCATTGCTTAGGAACTAATTGATTTCAACAGGAGTAATTCATGTTGGGCCATGGTATTTATTGCAACAAGATAAATACAGCTTGGTCCATCAGTGGCTGTCCTAAGTTTGGCATAGCAAGCCATACTTCATGCTTCTATGTCACAAACCTTTGGTGCAGGTACTTTATACTTTTAAAATAGATTTCAAGTATTTGCACAAAGGAAACAGTTGTTATAGGCCAACAGAAGGACTGTGAATCCAGAAGATAATCGCATTCCCAAAATAACCATTTGTACAATAGCTATGTGATATATATAAAAGGCAATCTTCAGTCATTCATGTTTCAGCAAATGACATTGAAAAATGTCATTTCTCAACTGCTCAATTCTCAACTGATGATTTTACCACTGCAGAATAATGGGGTTGTTTGTAGTGAAACTCGTCGAGACTATTTTTACACATTGATTTATAGAGTTAATTTAGTCTCGTTTTTGCACTGAGGGTAAGTCACAAAACGAAACCGACATCAATATGTCTATGGGAGTGAGAAGATAACACAGTCTGTCAAAATGCAAGGGATTTCCCGTCACCATCCATTTTCACTGCAAAAGCAGAGTACTATCAGACCTTCAGGAGAACCACAGTGCCGCCTCCCGGCACAGAGAGTCGTTGCAATTCACATGCTTGCAAAGGTGAAGTAGAAAACGGGCAAGGTGAAACTGCAGACTATTATTATTATTATTATTATTATTATTATTATTATTATTATTATTATTACATTTCTATGCCGCCCCTTGCCGAAACCTCGGGGCGGCTTACAACATGATAAAATACATTGAAATACAATATTCCAGTTCATAAACCCATATGGGAGTAAAATGCAAGGCAAGCTGAACTGTATTTGCTTGCCATTCATTCTGTTTAAGCTGCTTATAAATATAAGCCAGAATCCACACTCTGTTTTTCTGCATTATGACTTTCAAGCCCCCTGCTCCCCTCCAAAGGCTTTTCCTTAAGTTCGGAGCTCTTCCAAAACACTATAATGTAAGCAGGGTGTTGGAAGCCATTCATACAGGGGTGCGGGCAGTGGGTCTCAGCCATTTGCCCCCCCAACCTTCCCATGGGGCTGTTTGTAAAGGTTTCCCTGGCCTGTTGTTACAAATAAAATGGTTGAGAAATGGGTGTTAGCAGCAGTCGATGGTTGTGAACCTTGTGAACCACACTTACATGCAAATCTGGTTGTTGGGATATCATACAATTGCCGGTACTAAGCACGACTTGTCTTTTCTGAGTATGGCTATTCTTTTCTTTTTCAGAAACCTAACATGAATGGCATTGTAAAACCACCTTTCCTAAGGTAGGCTTCTGTTTTTCAACAGGATGAAAAATATTCATTTGTGATGAATAATGATGCAGTCTTGAAAGGGGGGATTGGGGAGTTTGGGATTCTAACCTGCGCTTCCCAGTAGCTTCTGGGGATGATTCAGATTAAGCCCTGTTGATAATTCAAGAAAGGGGTTGGATTTATCCAGGCTGGCAGTTTGCTTCCAGAAAAACAGGACTTAACTGGGGCCCAGGAGAGCAGTGAAAATCTGTCCAAACTCAGTGCCATGGTGCAGGACCGGTAACAGTTCTCACCTCCTGTCCTTCTCCATTTCTAATATTATTTATTGCAAACCGTCCTGAGATGTTTGTAGGGGACAGGATAGAAAAGCTTTTAATAAATTAATAAATGACCATTTTTAATAATAAATTAATAAATGATAATAAATAATAGTCACCATCACTCCACCAAAAGGGTCACCAGGAGGACTTCGCATTAGAGAGATTACTGGGGATGGACCATCTTCAATATTTGGCCCTTTGCTGCTGTCTTATTTATTTTATTTGGGATTCTTGTATGCCACCCCATTCGCATAAGCCTCGGGGCAGCTTCCAACAAATAAATAACAATACAAATATATAAAAACTAGAAACATCCAGGCAATAAGTTAAAACCAATAAATAAATTAACAATTCATTAAAATGAAGTTTAAATAAAAAAGTCTTGGCCTGGCGCCGAAAAATAAATAACGATGGCACCAGGTGGACCTCTCTGGAGAGCGCATTCCATAAGTGGGGTGCCATCGCAGAGAAAGCCCTCCAGGTACTCACCCTCCTAATATCTTTCACGGAGGGTTCCCGGAGAAGGGCCTCTGCCGCCGATCTCAGGGGGGAGGAGGGCAAGTATGGATGTAGGCGCTCCTTTAAGTAACCAGGTCCCAAGCCGTTCAGGGCTTTATAGGTCATAACCAGCACCTTGAATTGGGCCCAGACTTCAATGGAGAGCCAGTGAAGCTGACGGAGGACTGGGGTTATATGAGAACAACGCCCAGTCCCCGTCAGCAACCTGGCAGCTCTGTTTTGCACCAATTGAAGTATCCGAACCGTCTTCAAGGGCAGCCCCACGTAGAGCGCGTTGCAGAAGTCTAGTCGGGAAGTCACCAACGCGTGGGTCATGATCGCCAGGCAGTCATTCTCCAGGCAGGGGCGCAACTGATGGATTAGTCGAAGCTGATGGAAAGCTTCCATCTGTCCTGCCTCAGATGCCGAAAAACCTGCAGGCAAAACTTACTAGCTGAACATTTGGTTTAATCCCAAACCTTGCCATGTTGTGTGTGGTTCTTGTTTTACTACAGTGGAGAAAATCCATTTGCTGCCGTGCAGCTCCGACCGACAGTAACAAATGACAGATCAGCACCGATACTTCGATAAGCGACGTTGGCGGAATGCTTTGTACTCTTCCGTGTAAACACGACTCCATCTTCAGCAATATGATTTTTCAGATGCTATGTGAAGTTGTTTTTAAACTTTATTTAAATGTAATTAATGTATACAGACTCAGAAAGTTGCAAAGAATTTCCTGACTTTTAAAAAAAAATCTTGTTGCTTCCTAGATCAGCTAATTGTTGATGGGTTAAAATGCTTGAAAAAGATTCTCATAATTTTACAGTGTGCCTTGTTTAGGAAGACAGAATTCTGAAAATAGGGGTGAGGCTTGAGTTCTATAATTACCAGCATAACTAATCATTTATTCCTCTTGCCGGTTGAATCCTATGGGTAAGTTCTGATTATTTAAGTTTCCTTGAACCATATACGTAGATAAATGAATACACTTAGTGGAGTTTTAAATAGTCAAGCCATTTAAGGTTTGCCTTAACATACTGTAAAACTTTGTGTATAGTAATATTTTCATTATACTGCTTAAGAAAAATGTCTTAGGGTACAATAAGAATAAATATTTATCTTCTGAATGATCAGAAAATGTAATATTCTTGGAACATGGTTTGCAATATGTTGAAGCACAATGTAACTATTACACTGTCTTTTTTTTAGCAGGATTCTGATTCATAAGAAAGGTAAATACAAATTCTTGCAGTTAGTGATGAATAATTACAAATGAAAACCTAGATATTCTTTTGCTGTATTGCCTTGTTTTTAATGTGCACAATCTTCAGAGTTTGCCCCTAAAGATAATTCAGTTTGCAGCTAATAAAATGTGGGATTTTACTGTCTGAAGGACACAGACACAAATGAAAGCATGGGTGCATCCTTACCTTTTACCCTTTGGATTACGGAGTATGCAATCCCTTTTTCTCGGGCTCAAGAGAACTTAGTGCGACATACCACCAATGAGTAGAAGGGATTCCTGTGTACAGGTATTAAAAGGGGGACTGGAGCATGCCCAGGAAGACAGTGGTGGCTCAGCGCGCAAAAAAGTGGGTGCAAAGATACTCATTTATTAGCATGTTGACAGTTGAACATGGTCAGTAGAGAGTGTTATGGAAGAACAGTTCCAGATGGGGTGACCTTAAGAACAGAATTTTTGCCGACAACATTCCGGCGAGCAATTCCCAAGGTTACACTGCTTCATCTGTAATAGCTGGCACAAAAGATCTTCTTTGCATGTTGTGCATACAGACTGAGACCTTTGCTGTTTATGAAACTGAGAAGTAAACCTGCAGCTTTGAAGAACAGGGCACTAGGAGGGGGATTCCTTTGTAATGTCAGAAAGAAGGACCATGTCCGATTCTTAAGGCAAAACGGAAGTCCCTGGTGAGAATTAATGCTGGGCATCCGTCTGGTCTTCAGTCCATCTACTATTGAGAACATTTCACCACTGATAGTGCTGCCCAAGATCTGCTTGCTCGAGTCTAGAGCCCCGTCTTCAGTAATGGCTAGAACATATAGTAGCTTTCAGTACGAGGATGGTCACTGGAGAGCAGAGAAAATTATGCTTGTGCAGCTACAGCCGTGCATCCCAGAACAAATTCAGCAAGCAGTCCACAGCTTCTACATGTGTCTAGATTGGTTTTGTTCTCCTGTTCTGTGCTTCCAGGCTAAAAGGTTGAGTCTTAATAGAAGCATTCCTCAGAATCTACCTAGAATATATTTGGAAGTTCTTACCCTGGATTTATGAGGATAGGATATTGTATAATGGTAACAAATAAATGGATCTTGCAAGGAAATGTTTACATGCTGAATTGTGTAAAATGGTGATAGCTTTAAAAACATGGGGTTCCGTAAGCACAGCATTCAAGGAAGTGTGGGGGCAAGGCAGTTCCTTGAGACATAAATGCACCTGAACTACGGATCTGAATTTGGAGCAGGCTGGGCACTCCAGGAGGGCTGAATTATCCACCAAGCACACCAGCTGCGGTGCCTATGCCCTTTGAAACTCCCAAGGACCTCGGGGAAAAGACCGGGGCCTACAAGGAGAGTTGGCTGCGGCCCACTGTCCGATTTAACAGTTTACTCTTACAGGTATATATGACATCTCAAATAAATGTAAACTAAATATTAACTCGGTGACTCTTGATGTGATCCATCTCTTTTGCTAGCACATTCATATTTTGTTGTTTTGCAAAAGCTTATATTATCAATTGAGACTAGTGCAAGAGAACAGAGTTGATGCAAGATGGGGGTTTTGTGTGTTTGTTTTGAAAAAGAGGCCCAATAGGTTTGAGTGAAAAGGTATGGACAGCAGGAAGTCTTGGAGGCACACTTAACTTTTTCAGTTTGCTGTGCATGATTGCGAGGCCAGAATAATCTTCCCACCTAGTTTGTGCTAACCTGCACTTTAGTCCCGTGTGATTATGGGATCTGTGCAAATGAGTATTTAGAGGTCTACCTTGCAGGGCTGCAGTTATGAATATAGAAACCTAAGACTAGAGCAGACCTGAGGGCCACCTGGTCTAATAGCCGAAATGGCCAAACCACTGCCTGTGAAAGCCACAAGCGGAGCATACTCAAAAAGGCACCCACCGTACTGGGAGGGCTTAGGGCTTACGGAGGTAACAGTTCCACAAATGTGCAATCCATGGAAGAACGGCTGGGGTAGGGTGGACTGAAACCGACAGCAAAGCAATGCTTATTTGCACAGCGCTCTTCAGATCTGAAGTTAACTTTGTTGGTTTAGGACAGGCTTTCCCAACCTGGGGCCCTCCGAATATTTGGCATTCAGCCCCCGTCAGCCTCAGGCAGGATAGCTGGAGGTCAGGAATGCTGGCTTCTTGAGAGGGCTGTGTAAGGAACAGGAAGCGGCCTTTATGCTGTTAAAGTGGCCTTATGCATACCCTGACTGGCTCATAACTTTTAAAAATAAACTCAGTAAATTCGTAACTGGGAACTGAGCACAACCTGGGGCCACCTCTAAATATCGATCTATGATGTCCATAAGGAATGGAAGAAAACTGGTCTGGAAACATTTATTGCGGATGCCAAGCAGGCTCCTGTGCTGTTCATGATAATGCAAAAGGAGGTACAGGGGGAAGATGATGCTCATGCCATCCTCATGAGGGGCTCTTTGGGACCCCAGCAGCCAAGAGCAATCCATTAACCTTGATACTTTCCATCATGTTCCAGAGCTGCAGAAAACGGGGGTTCTTTATAAACACAATTGTGGAAACTCAGGTTATCCATTCCCAAATTAAGCAAGAACAGGGATGTATTTGCTGGTTTTGCACGAGATTTAGATCAAGTCCTTTTGCCTGGTGGAGAAATTTCCACACACACACCCATCAGAGGTTGATAACCCTTATGGCAGAAAGTACTTAGCCCTTTTCTAGTGAAGTTGCAAAAAGCGCTTTATTTTTAATTTCCAAAAAGGTGCGTTGAAGACACAAAGCCAGGTGGGATCCGTGTCTTATAACAGACATGCTCATAGATCAGTTTTACATGCAAGAGAGAGACGGACTAATGTCATCGCACTTGTACAAAATCAGCTCTGAAGCATAACCGTGATTGTACATGACATTTACATTAGAAAAAGGGGACTAGGATCGTCGGTCGTTACAAGCTTCCCGAAGCCCATGTGCATTTATCCCTTAGCCAAATGTTGCACCGCAGTTTGGGCATCTTCGCTGCCGCAACGCAAGACAGAAGAGTATTCCAATAGGAAAAAATGCGATGGCACAAAAGACTCCCAGGCAGGTGAAGGTGTCTTCCAATACGCCAACTCTGGAAGAGCAAGGAGAAGAGGAACAAGTAAAATGCATGTCAGGCTTTTCAAGAGATACACAAATGCACAAACTGTTCCTTTGTCCCCGGAGTAATACAATTTCGGGACGTTTTGTTTCCAGGAAAAGAGGAGCACTGTTTCAAAACACACACACCCCCCCCCACCAAAAAAATGAAGAAATCCTTCTCGAGTCTTCCAGATACCTTGCACACTTTACAGGTCAAAAGAATAAAAAACATGTAAACCCCACCCTCAAGCTGTCAAGGTATCTTGTGCACAAAACGTAAGGGGCCAGAACAGTAAACAAAGCAAGTATAAAATGCAAACGTTAAACAAAAAGCAAGAGTTTCCAAAATGTAACCCAGAGCACTTGTTATGTTGTTAGCATAACACTTTGACCACAGAAAGAACTGTAACCCAAAGCATAACCATGATGGCTGCTCCCTGAAAAGCCTGGGCAAATACTCTCTGTCTGGTGCATCAATATTAGGAAATGAAGTTAGGGGCAGGCCTCTCTGGAGGAAGCATTCTGTACAAAAGGGGCCATTAAACACCCATGAAAATAAAAACAGGGCTTGCTTTTACTTGGTGCTTAGCAGAGTAGATACCAGATGTCTTGGAAGAAGTTTCACTCCCAATAGTGCTGGTGAACTTGGTTCTAAACTTGGTGTGTGCATTTCACAGCTGCCCTTTTTTTCAGTTTGCTTCTCGTTTCTAACTTCCCCGTTCCTAATATTTCATTTCTCTTAGCTGAAAGTCATCTGTCGGCAAGAGAAGACTCTGACCTGCCGTGGCTTCCATCTCTAGACTCAAGGCAGCTTAGCGTTTTGGGTTGCCCACCTTCTGCGCTTGCTTCCTAGTCCAACAGAGCTGAGCTCTCTAGAGAGGGCAAGTTCCCACAACTGTTCTAATGCCAACTGAGAATTCCTGACACATACTTAATAGCTGCTTCTTCAGTAGCCATTGTTATCATTGATCTGCATTCTGGCCATTACTAACTGGATTATTCCGAGTGGAAGCGTGAGCTCGTTCCACCAAGGTTAGACACCCAAAAGCCACCCGTGGGGGAAGCGAAGGCCTCCCGGAGAGGAGACCCAGTGAGGTGTACTGGTTAGCGCAGATCTGGGTTTCAGGTGATCCAGGTTCTAGTCCCTGCTCAGCCATGGAGCCAAGAGGGTGACTATGGGCCAGGCACAGACTTTCAGCCCATCCTACCTCACAGGGTTGTTCTGGGGATACCATTAAGAGCAGGAAGAGGAGACTGACGTAAGCCGCTCTGAGTTCTTTAAAAAAGAAAACAACAGGATATAAATCTAATAACCAAAGATTCTCCAAGTTTTCTTAAAGCAGCATTGATTTCAACAGAGGGCATGTTTGGACAATTCTGTGCACAAAAAAAGCCGAGGAAGAGAACTGGAATGACCTTGAAATGCAGATTCAAAACATGTTTCAGCAGGAGTGAGTCTGCAGGATATGAATTCTTCCTGCTTATTTAATGAGAAAAGGGAAAGCTAAAAGGATTCGTGGCACGAAAGTCAAATGACCAGAACAAGGAAATTCAAGGAGATGTAATCCACTGAAAAGTGCTTTTGGTACTTCTGCAGGAGAGAGGCTTCACTTCTCTCTGCCCTGAGAAGCTCCAATCCGCTTCGCTGCATAAGAAGCCTCAATCAGACCTCAGCATCCCCTCCAGGTAAAAAAACTCAAGGAGCAGAGCTGCAAAAAGCCCCTGCCCAAGACTCAAGAGCTTCCTTCCCCATCCGGTACACCTTTTGACTGCAATTCCCATCATCTCCAACCAGCATCATCTATCAGAAAATGGCAGCTGCAATCCAATACATTCCAAAGGTGCCAGGCTGGAGAGGACAGCAAGTCAAGAGTAACCAACCAATGGCCTGGCACTGCCAAATGTAGCTTCATAAAGTCTAAAATTAACACTCACGTGATATATATTAGGACCAAACTAAAAGCTGGAGGGTGGTAAGCAAGCTTTTGCATTCACTAGAACTCCTCTGTTAGGCAAAGCATGAGAACAGAAGAAAGCAGACTGAAGGCACAGCACGCTCTTCAGCATGGTGGCGGTCTGTATTACATTCTTAAGGGATATTGGAAGTGGTGTTCTACAAACCGAACTAGGTTAGCCCTCATGGGTGCAGTAAGGAAAAAAAAAATCTGAGGATGTACCAGAAGCTACTGTGATGAAGATGCGATGGCTCTCCCCTAGAAGATGCAGAACCCAATAATTAATTCAAAAGTTTCACAATTAGTATGATTAAATGCTTAGGAACAAACTAGCAACTTCCAGGCACTCTGCGCATAGGCTGGATGACAGGAAAGGTTGCAGGCTCACAAGCTATTAAAGGAAGAATAATTGTAGTATTGCTAACACAATTACACTGCATTCAGGCAATAAGCTGAATAAAGGAACTTTTATAGGTGGAAAGCAATCCTCAATGAACCCAAATAGAAGCCTGCTTCATACCTTATGCACAGAATAAGTCCGTATTGAATTAAACTAGCAGTTTCTTGAATAATCAGTATCGTTAACATGTTCTATGAAAACATGTAACAACTACCCACACCAGCATCATGTGCAACCTCATGCCAATCAAATTAAGCTTTATTACCCAAATTAACTGCACAAATTCAGCAAACGAGTGCATGTGTTTCTTTTGCTAGTCCGAACAACCTTTGGAACCACTGTATAGGAAAAGACTCTGAGCCCTCCCTTCTCCAAGATGTGGGCAGGCAGAACATCCTTCCCTGTATGGTGAGAACTTTTTGGGAAAATCTACCCCTTTTACAAATGATTTTATATTCCCTGGGCTTAAAGTATCCTCCAGACCAGCCTTTTGTTAATTCATTATTTCATGTAAGAGCAAGAAATATACATGTCCAAACTTACAGAGGCACTGATGAAAACTGTTGTTTATGGAAATTGCCAGTTAGATCAGATAAGGGGAAGCTGGGAAGGGCTGGGTAATGTGCTCCATTTAAAGACAGCTAATCTTAGCTATAAAATAAGAGTTGGCCTGGGGAGCAAAGCAGCTTTCCTGTGACTTAAAGCTATGCCATTCCCAGGCCATCTAAATATAGAGGAAGTTTATTTATACCACAAGCAGGGCCTTGCATCCAAGTGTCCTGCTTCTGGATGAAAAGCTACTGATATGTAAACATTCATGGTAAACACCTTTTGAATCCATGCTTACGAAGCCAAGACTGGGTTCACACAACCCATCCTCAGGGTAGAATCTGGTTTGTCACTGAAGCATGGGTAGTGCAAATCCAGTCATGCTAACAAGCCACGGTGTGTTAACCAAGAACAGCCCAGCGTTCACAAAGCAACAATAAACCAACTCTCTTTCTGTGGGTTGTTCAAGGTTAACAAACCATGGTTGGGCAGTGCATCAGGGTTCACGTGTCATGACACATGCTTCAGTGACAATCCACTCAAGCCTGAGATGAGTCATTGTCTCCTTTGAACCCACACACAGACTAAGCATCTCACACACAGAAATAAACCCATGCTGAGGCCAAGAAACACCCATAGAGTGTATTCTTTACAACACGGATGCAGAACATGCGGCCCTACAGATGTTATGGGCTGCATCCCCCTTACTGGCTAAATGGGATTCCACTCACATCTGGAGGGACACCCATTCCTTACCACCACGGATGGAGAACCTCAGACCCAGGGACAAAATCTGACCCACAAAGGGTTTTCTAAATGGACACCCCCTTTCCCTCGAGTTGGATAGCTTCCCGGCTTTTGTGCAGATCATCCTCACTCTGAAAGGCTGAAATAACTCGCCAAAGGTTTAGTTACTGGCAGTAAAAGCTTTATGTTAGTACTTTTAGCCCTCCTCCTTTTGCTTTCAGACCTGCTTACGCCAGAAGACACCCCACTAAATTATCTCTAAATTGGAATTCAGCTTTCAGACCAAGAGAGGTTCAACATTAGTCTGTAAGATTCACTCTTGCCCTTGCCCCCATCCTAGCTATAGTTCCTGAAGCACAGGAGTCAGTGCTGGTCTTTCTCGCCAATACTTTGCAATGGACACGGTTGCAAAGTTCTCCTGACAGATCAGCTCAGTTGCCCAACTAGTTTAACACCGCTCCCTCAAAGTCCAGACTGACGCAGCATGCAAGCAATAGATCTGGCATTCCTATTTGGAAGTATTCTCAATCCAGGAATTTCAGACAGATTACATTATGACAGAACCTGTCCCAAAATTCTGTATGGGTCCGAGATGGGCACTCTACTGAGGTGGGACCAAAACAACCATTTATTTCTTTATTCACTTACTTAATTTCTATACTGCTCAACAGCCAAATCTCCTCGGGCAGCATAGCCGTTTAAAAATTTAACATACAATTGGTTAAGGTTCATGTCAGCTTTTCCTGACAGCTTCTAAACTCCCAGCCAAGTTCTCCGGTGTGCTTTTTGGTTGCTCCAATGAGCTCTTTTAAAAGTGTTTGCTCCAACAAGCAATACTGCTTGATTTGGCTTGGGGTTTTTTTGAGGTGCTTTACCAGACATGTCCATGCTGAAATGTTGAATCAGAAGGTAGGGTAGCAATATCTTATATATACATAAATAGAAATGTATTGCTACGGTGAAGCATTCCCAGCCTGACCGGAGAAAAGCCAGTTTTAATAGCCTTTTCCCACTAATTGTGATTAAGGGTTTGATGTTGCTTTTTACCACTGCTAACAATTAAGCCAATTAAGGTCACGGTCTTCACAAGGTGATACACACTTGCTCGGGACTTGTCTGAAACTCGCTGCTCAGCTGTTATTTAGCAGGTACGGCACAGACATCAGAGAAGTGACTTGTTCTAAGGCATCTGGTGTCATTTCAACCCCAGAAACTAACCCAGAACAAAACTAACAGCATCTCAAAGGATCGCCATCTGGATATGAGGTTGCGGAGGCCATCCAAAAGAAGGGCTACAAATGCAATGCATACATTAAACATCTTTTTGTCACGTGCTCAGTCCCACCCATGGGACCGTGAGCGCAGGTCGATAGAGAAAGAAGGGCTAACCATCGATACCTGATACCTTTTCACAAGTCATACTTGCTCATTCGCTTCCCAGGAAGATGGGTGGCGGTGGCAGGCACAAGAGGCAGCGCCTCCTCAGCAGTGGCCCCACAGTTGTGGACCTGCCCTTCAGCTGCCCAGCGCACGGCCCTTTCAGTGTCAGTCTTCAAAGAGGAAAGCCTCCCCACCGGGCTCTACCAGGCAGCTCCCTCAAGCCCGTATACCATGATCTGAATGGACCATGGCAATGTTATGTTCCGTCTTAGCATTTACAGAGTTCCACCCTAAAAGAGGGATGCAGGTGGCGCAGTGGTTCAAACCGCTGGGCTGGTTGATCGAAAGGTCGCCGGTTCGAATCTGCACAA
The DNA here is from genome assembly GCF_004798865.1 of Varanus komodoensis. NCBI lineage: Eukaryota > Metazoa > Chordata > Lepidosauria > Squamata > Varanidae > Varanus > Varanus komodoensis. Next base: position 7,614,633 of record NW_025335684.1, read on the forward strand.
TGGGGTGAGTTCCCGTTGCTCCGTCCCAGCTCCTGCCAACCTTGCAGTTCGAAAGCATGCAATGCAAGTAGATGAAAAGGTACCACTTTGGTGGGCAGGTAACAGCGCTCCGTGCACTTCGGTGTTTAGTCATGCCAGCTCCATGACCACGGAGACTGTCTGCAGACAAACGCTGGCTCCCTCAGCCAGGAAACGGAGATGAGCACCGCCCCCGAGAGTCAGGCATGACTGGACGTTAATGTCAAGGGGAAACCTTAACCTTTACCTTACCCTAAAAGACAGGCATTTGAACACATGGATGTCAGCGGCGCTTCAGAATGTGAAAACTGGCATTTATTTTAGAGGGCTGGTGAGCAGCTGCCATTGGCACCCCACTCCTTCCTCTGCAAGTGGTCAAAGTTTCTGAGGAGCAATTTCCTTTACTTTAGGACTGCAACAGCAGAAGAGGCTAAATTCCCCCTTGGTGCACGATGCAATCCCCGTAAAAGACACACCTTAAACCCAGCTGATGTCACTTGCGATTTAAAGCACCCGGACATGAAACACAAGAGTTGCTCTGAACATCTAGTTGGATTCCAAGGGTTAAGCACGGCAACGTCTACTTCAGGCAAGGGCCAAATTCACTTTTGAAGAAGCTTGCTGGGGTTTGGTCCGTGGTGGGTGAGACTAAACACATCAGCATCTTTTAGCTGAAAGTTCCTACTGCCAGTAATTAAGGTTGGGAAGCAGCATTTCTACCTTTGGGAATGACAGAGGTAGAAGGTGGAATAGCCAAGAAAACACCAAAGAATGGGCATTGGAAAAGGGGCAGGGCCTGAAGGTGTCCGGGAGGGGCAGGAAACCTGGGCAGGATTTCAACTGCAGGCAAGTCTCAGGTTCAACACCCCTGTTTAAGGTGCAGCTGCTTGTGTTTGGGGTTCAAAATGGATCTGAGAGACTTCGGTCCAGGTGTCTTGGGACAACGAGAACCTGCTCCAAGAAGAATTCGTGGAAAACAATCCCTGGGGATTGCAGAGAATGAAGGAGCAAGCAACAGGTATAAAAAGCAGGGAAGAAACTAAATGCAACTGTTCCAGCACCTTTGCTTTCTTTCTAGAATATATTCCGAGTAAGAGAGACTTGCACGCCACAAACACAAACATCAGCAAAGGGATACGAAATGAAAGAGGAGATAATTTTCTGTTCCTAGAAAAGCAAGCACTGACTCAGGAATTCCAGTTTCACTTTCCTGAAAAGGGAAATCAAAGAGAAATGGAAGTTTCCACTCTTGGTGGACCCCTCAAGAACAGCTGTTTTTGTTCTGAATTTCACAGGGACATAGGCACAAAGGAAATATTTGGTGTCCTGGTGAGAGTGGGAGATTCCTGGGAGATCTGGGTTCCAGGCCCCACTCAGCCACAAAGCTCCCTGGATTACTTTGGGCCAGCCACTCCCTTTCAGACTAACCTACCCCACAGGGTTGTTGTTGTGAGAATAAAATGGGAGGAAGCTCCTGTGAACTTCCTTCGCTTCCTTGTGAGGAGAAAAAAGGCAGTGTCCAGAATTCATTGAACCCATCAAAATAAATGGCGCATACACATACACACACCAAAATCGGACAATGCACCAAAAGAACATATCCATCTAATCACAGATGAATTTGAAACCGGGAACCCTCCATGAAAGAAATTGGGAGAGTAAGTACTCGGAGGAGGGCTTTCTCTGCGGTGGCGCCCAACCTATGGAACTCACTCCCCAGAGAGGTCCGCCTGGCACCGTCGTTACTGGTTTTTCGGCGCCAGGTAAAGACCTTTTTATTTAAACATCATTTTAATTGTTAAAATATATGATCTGGCCAGGGCAACTTCTTCTTCCTTCTCTTTTCCCCTCCTATATTATTTATTTACTTATTTTATACTGATAATTTTAATTTTATATTATGATGTTTGTGACTCAATGTATTTTTTGGTATTTTTGTATTTTATGGTAATTTATTATGTTCTATTGTATTTCAATGTATTTTATTGTGTTGTAAGCCGCCCCGAGGCTTCGGCAAGGGGCGGCATAGAAATGCTATAATAATAATAATAATAATAATAATAATAATAATAATAATAAAGACCACAGTAGAAGGAGAATAACCATACTAACCTGCAGGCCGGGCAGCCTCCAACGACGACGACAGACGTCGTGGTGGTGGGCGGCTGCTGAATGATGGTATACGTGGTGTTGGGATAGTTCTGCGGAGGTGGGCCCGAAGGAACAGCATATCCTGAGCAGGAAAACAGACGTCCGTGTGAATGTCTCAGAGAAATGGGCAAGACAGAGAGTCATGCAGACGATCTGAAGAAAGTCCCTCCGTTAGACTTGCAAACTGCAGGTCCGGAAGCCCAACAGCCCCTTCTGCGGCTTGCAAAAGCACAAAGCACACCCCCGCCAGGCACCCAATTAACTTGCTCTGCCTCCTGGAATTCAAGGAATGCCAGTGAGTGCCCTGTCCACACACAGTTGTCTCCACGTCTTCAAATATCCACAGTCCACATGCTGCATTTCTAGATCTGTGAACCGACCCTCGATACGCTACACTGCCTCGTCAACACAGCTCTAGATTTAGGACGGAGACTGACACATCACCCGAAAAGGAGAGGACATTGATCCACCTACAAATTGCTTATGCTGCTTTTTATCTCGATTATCATTTATTGATTACATTTCTATATCACCCATGGCCGAAGCTCTCTGGGCGGTTTACAAAAGGTATAAATAACAATAAAGTATAGCAGATAAAAGCAACTCACAAGGGTTAAGTACACATTTAAAATAGCATAAAACCATTAAAACAGCAAAAGACCCAGCCAAGAACAAAAGGCACCTGGCTAAGGAACAGGGAGGTCTTTAAAGGGTTTACAGAGGGCTGTCTTGACCTGGTGGAGAAAAGATGGCAAATTTGGCACCAAGCGGGACACGGCAGGGAGGCTGTTCCACAGATGCGGGGACCTAGATGCCCGTTTTAAGCTGCACTGCTCTGTTTTAAGCAAAAATGCAACTCATCCCAGTTTTGTAGGTCTGCTGGATGGGCTCCAGCAGGAGAAGAGCAAAGAGCTTCAACAGGTGGGGTAGCAAATGTTGCCCGTGCCCACAAAGGATGAATGGTCAGCCCTCCAAAAAAGGGACACCTTCAACGGAGGGCTATCTTCTGAAGTAGGGAAGGCAGCCGCTTACCTGCACTCACATCTGGATCAAAGCCAGAGCTAGGAAACCGTATTGCATGGGAACAGCTGTTTGCAAGGCCCCCCCCCCCCCCCCCAGCAAGTTAGGGCACAATCCCACGCACTCTCAGGCTGAAAACGTCCCACAATTCCTAGTAGCATTTTCCTCGTCTCATCATACCTTTTGCAGCCTCAGTAAAGCTGCAAATCTGCTCTAAGGCTATTTTCTCCACATCATTCTCATTGCCCTCGCAATGAGAGTTAAAGATATTATGGCAGCTGCGTTAATTCACATCAGAAAGCCCGTAACAGCCACTTACTTCCACTATTAGAATTAGATTTTTTTTAAAAGCTACTGGGGCTTAATTGCCCATTCAAGACCAAGCCAATATATTTTGCATTGCAACAGGGGACAGTGTATTCCTGCCCAAAGAATCCTTGAATTCTTGTTATTGTAAGGACTATGAGACCAGTTCCAAGGAAACAGAGAATTCTGCGAGGTGTACGGATGACTTCAGCATCCCTGCTAATTAAAAGAAGACAAGTACTGGCTTGCATTCTTGGCTTCCCAGTAGCACTGCTCATGCCACTCAAAGACGTGCCAACCCAATGCCCATCTCACAGCCAGAAACATTATTCCACTCATCCTGGGACAATCAAGGGACATCTCCAGGTTTGGTGAAGTGGGAAGGGGCCTTTGTTATTCTTGGTTTTTACTGTTTTTTAATGCACACCATTTACACACTTTTTAAAAAATCACAAGCACGTTCCAACACAAAGCAAAAATAAGATCCAGCCCAAAGAGAGAGCAAAAATTCAGGCCATCTTTCTAAATCACTAAATGAACAGATGACATCAGAAAGAAAGATTACTCCTTGTTAACAGAGCAATAAGCAGAAGCTGGACCATGTGTGTGTTTTTCTCCCCCACAGACAATTTAGTTAGTTTCATGTGACCACATGTTCAGTCAGGAGCTCTAACAAAGCTTTGAGAACTATTTCTGCAAATCATTTATACGTTTATTTCGCAAGATCGCAACACATCAAATGCCTGTTTGCTCTCCTGCGTGTGCACTCTCTCTCTCTCAAATAAATATACACCCAAAGATCGACAACACATTCCTCTTCTCCAGATGACATAAACATTTTTCGGCCATGATGTAGTATCAGACCGTCTCCAGACTTCAGTTTCTCCCCAGCATTTGGGCTTATGAATGCCAAAAGGGCTAATTATTAACTTCAAAGGGCATTCGCCACTGAAAAGAGTAAACCAACCGTTTCAAGACTGAGCAAGGGTTGCAGCTTCCAGAAAACGGTTCAGCGGAAAGCCTCAGATGCACTCAAGAATTTCGCCATCTCCTCTCGGCCCTGGCTACTTTCTGGCTGAAATCTGACCTGCAATTTTTTGCTTGTTTGACGACATCTTGGTGAATAGAACTTCTACTGAACTGATGTGTGGTTGGGTTTGATTTCCAAGACATGAATTAGAGGTTCTAGTGCCATCTTTACTGCCCTGCTCCTTGCACCCTGAGTTTCATCCATGCACCCAGTTTTGGCTGTCTAGATGAAGCATCACTAAGGGGGGACTCTTGATAGGAATAAGCCCTCAGCTCCAGGCTCCTCCCCTCCCCTCCCCTGTAGCCTCTACGAGGTCAATTTCCAACCTCAGAGAGGCAGCTGGAGCAGTTGTATGCTGGGTAAGGGAAACGGGTAGCAGGGGTTTCATGTCCAGCCTCCCAACTCTATGGTTGGAGGACTTTGGGGGTGGGTCTCTGAATAATCCTAACTTGCCCCCCATGTCAGGAGGCTATCGAATTGCACTCTGATTGCAGTGTTTTTACTGTCAGACAACTTTTCTTGTAAAGTCTCTTCAGGTCATATGGTATATTATTGTTTTCGTCTGGCTAGCATGTGGTCCACTATTCTGGACTTCCTTCGGGAGACAACAGAGGGGAGGAAGAAAAGACGCTGCTGCTGCCATCCATGCTGCAGCCATGAGTCTGGCGGCACACCGGCTGTGAGAGAGGCTGCACACACAGCTACCCCAGACGATGCGCCAGTCTGCAAAAAAAGCGATGGTTTTGCTGGTGGCACGCTTATCAGCATGGCAGAGGTGTGTTTCAGGGTCCGAGGCCACGCCCCCTCATGGGTCACGTGACCAAAGCTGCTCCGTAGCAGGGAGCCCAGAGGCAGCAGTGGGCAGGGCCAGCCCTGAAAACAGCTGAGTCACCCCTTTTCTAGTTTTGCCCCCCCCTTTTCTCCCCTCCCTCCCTCCTCGAACTGCAGGCTAAACTGATTACGCAGAGCAGGGGGTTGTTTTTCCTGGAACTAGGCAGGAACTCACATGATCTTCTACCTCCCTCCGCTCTGCCACCCACAGCCATTCCAACAGCCTATTCTGAGAGCAAAGAGTGGGACACTGGAGCTAAAAGGCTTGTTTTTCCTCTACCCTCCCCATCCCTTCCCCTCGTGTGCCATGTCTTCTTAGTGTGTGTCCAGTCATCTGTCAAGTAGACCAGGAGCAGCCTATTTTTCCATAAACTGCGGCGTATGGTGTTGTGCAAACGCTCCTGTTTATTTTTACACTGGGAGAATGAGACAAATCCAATGCCGGCAAAATGGAGCATCCTTCAGAAGAAGGCAGAGATTCTACAGGCAACCAAGAACTGCACCATGGCTCAGCCTGCGTGAGAAGGCGGCAGCCTTAGAACTGGAAAAGAGACAAACCTGCATTTCCCAGGATGAAGGGCAGAGGCACTACAAGACATACGTTTGAAGGGCTGCCTAAGTACACGGAGAGCCAGTCTGGTGAGGAGGTCAGAGAGCCGGACTGGGACTCAGGAGATCCGGGTTCTAGTCCCCATTCAGCCATGGAGCCAACTGGGTGGCTTTCGGCCTGTCGCTGACCTTCAGGCTAGCCTACCTCACAGGGTTGTTGTGGGCATACATATGGAGAGGAGGTGGCCCACATAAGCTCTTTTTGGTTCTTTGCATGAGGAAAAAAAATAGAGAGATTCGCATTAGCTGGGAAGGGGAGAGTACCATGTTTCCTTCTGATAACTGAGCTACAATGAAAACGTAACTGCCAGAAAGGGTATTTCTAGGACAGCATTCCCAAGTTAAGCCCAAAGAACTGGACAGTGCCAGAGAGATTTGCAGCACGAACAAATCCAGAGAGCTTCAGCTATGGGGCAGCATTAAAAAAAATCACTGATTACTATTAAGAAATGCAGGGCATTCAGGCTTGCTGGAGATGGAGTACATGCCTCTCCAGTTACAGCTGGGCAGGAACTCTGCCTGAAATCCTAGTGAAATTCAGTTTCTGATGGCCTTGTTTTGCTTTTTAACTTTGAATGGCGTAAAGTTTTCTAACTTCAATTGCCAACCACAGCCAGACACAAGGTGGACATTCAGTGGGTGCAACGTTGGTATCTAAAGCACCAAGAACTATATGAATCTACACACCGCCGACAACCGATGAAGGACTTCAGTGTACTGCTCTAAAACTTGCCACAGAGCTGTAGGAGAAGCTGGTCTGAAGCAGGAAATCAATACTTTTTTTTTCTTTTACGGATGTGAAATACCAAAGAGCTAAGAGATAAAGCAATTAGCGCAAGGCCAATCCCAGCAGCACTACTGTGGTTGTCCTTCCATCCACTTCCTCTCTGTAAAGACAGAAACCCTTCAGGATCAACAGCAATCCTACCAAATCCTCATCGATACTCTGCCTGCTCCACCTTGGAGAACCCACGATCCAGTTCTTGAACTTGACTGTCCTGCTCTCATGGTCCAGAAATACCCTTTCTAGGGGTTATGTTTTCCTTGCAGAAGAAAGCATGATCCTTGAAGCTAATGTTTCAACTGGGAAAGAGAAGTGCTTCCTTTTGCCATAGTTCTAACAACCAATTGCTTTTTCCAGGAGGAGAGACTGCATTTTTCGAGGACACCAGTATCACAAGAACCAACTGGATGATGCCTCAGTCATCACTAGATATATGCAACAAAACCACTCTTTGCACCAAATAAAAATAAAACTTTTGGAGGAAAGAGGAAGGGAAAAAAAAAACTTTACTGCGGTGATGCACATGTCACCATCCAGCTGTAGGACTATTTATTTTATTTATTTATTTATTTAGGAGACTTCTATGCCGCCCCATTCGCCGAAGCCTCGGGGCGGCTCACATCCATAAATAAACTTCCTTAAATTAATATAAATTAACAGTATAAATTAAGTTGCCCTGGCCAAAGCTACCAGACTACAGCTACCATCATCCTTCACCTTCAGCTATGCTGGCCAGGACTAATGGGAGTTGTAGTCCAACATATCTGAGCTGGTCACAGGCTTCCCATCCATGCCTGAGAGGCTTCACTACTGATAGGATTAGAAAAGGATTCCTGCAAGACAGACTTTCCCCAATCCAGTCCCCTCAGGATGTGCTGGGCTGCCCCTCCCAGACTCCTCCTGAAGGAATGGCTGGCTGAGGGATGTCTAACCCTTCTGGATGGCACCAGATTGGGAAAGACTCCTACGAAACCACCATCCAGCTGCTAAAAAAATACTGCTCTTCCCATCCTCAGCAACGTTTTAGTGATCGTTTTGCTAATTTCCACCTACCAGACCCTGCATGCTTACCATCTCCGGTATTAATCTACCACTTTTGGAGAGGGAGAAGAAAGGAGGAAAGGAGGACCGTCAGTTTCACCCCCTGCTGTCAAAAGCAGAGCAAGGAAATTGACAAACTGGCACAGGACCATTTGGAGAGCCCCTGCCGATCAAAACAACAATTGACGATCAAAACAACAATTAACGGGGCATCCTGGCTCCCCCAGTGGCCAAAAAGATGCCCTTTCACAGGCCTTAACCTCGCTAGTCAGTGTTTTTGTGGCAAGAGACTGGCCCAGTGACCCCTTTTAAAAAGTTTTTAAAAGGCAAGACTGCAGGCATTAGAATAAAACACCAGAAAAGTTTTCCTAGGAAACTCTGCAACCAGGAATGGAAAAAGAAACCTCGAACGTCATTTGCTTAACAGCTCTAAACTTTTTCCCTGTTTTTTTCTCCTGAAAGTAGTGGCACAGGCCAAAGCTGTCTATCAGCTCCTTCCACTCCTATATAGAAGATGGAAAAGTCCAAAAGGTGCAACTGAGCCAGATCCACGGAAACAAACAGGGAAATAGCTCCCTAGCACCCAAAACAATTAACACCCAAAACAACTTCCCTAAAGACAACCCAGAGCTCCATTTATCTTGGGGAAGTGAAAGTATAGTTCTTTGCAACGCACGGAATCTTATTCTTTCTTTTGACCCTGCAGATTCCTGGTAGGGGACAGCTGACAATGCACACCTAACACACAATAAAGTTCCAACTCTGCGGGACAAAAGGAGGACGTCAAGTCTGCTCCCCATTCCGCTCCTCCTCTAATGCCAATTTCCCTACGGCTGCTGCCCCCCTACAAAGTCGAGTAACTACTTTGTCAGTTAGGAGGTCTGAGAAGCAAGGGGAGTGGCACTCTGCCCTCGCTCAGAGGCACTCTGCCCTCGCTGCCTCCACTCATGGCAAGCACTGAGCGGAAGCACCCTCCCTTCGGCGACGGGCCAAGGAAAGCCCACCTGCCTTAGGAGCCCACTCGGCCTTCGCCCCTCTGGAAGCCCCCCGGGGTCAGGAACGCGCCCCCCCCCCGGTCCCCCCCCCCCCCCCCCTCTGCACCCCCCCCCCGCGGCGCGCCCCCCCCCCCCCGCTTACCTGCGCCAGGACCGACCGGATACGCGTAGGGGGGCGGCGGCTGGAAGCCCGCCTGGGGCGCGGGGATGGCCCCGTAGCCGCGGGGCCCGTAGTCGTAGCCGCTGGCCGCCTGGCCCGCGGGGCTGTAGGCGGGCGGTCTGTCGTGCAGGAGGGGCTTGCTGTCCATGATCCTCACGGCAGGGCGGCGGCGGCGGCGCGGCCGCTGCTACTCTCGCTGCCGCTGCAACCTCCCCGCCGCGCGCGGCTGCCGATCCGGCGACGCGCCCGCCCGAGCGCAACTCCGCGAGCCCGAGCTCTGCCCGCCCGTCCGCCCGCCGCGGCAGCAGCAGCAGCCTTTGCGCCCGGCGCACGCAAGGGGAAGGCGCCGGGGACGCCTGGGACCCGCCCCGGAGGGCCCCGCCCGCCCGGCCGCCGCCTGGCCGGGAAGTGCCAGCCCCGAACTCCTCCGAGCACGCAGAGCCCGCGGGCGGGAGGGAGGGCGGCCGGCCGGGCGGGCGGCGGCGGCGGCGGCAGCAGCAACGTGCTTCGCCCGGGGCGGCTGCTCTCCGGACGGTCACAAGACTGACGGGCACGTGACCCGCGGCCGCGCGGCCCCCCCTGGCGGCGACCCGGGGAACCCCCTCTTAAAGGAGCCGCGCCCCGCGCCCTGCGAGCGCCAGATGCGAGGGGCTGCGCGGTTCCCGACCTCGCCGGGTGAGCCGTCCGGGGCCCCCGCGGGCTGCCCTCCTGCGCCCCCGCCGCCCCGTGGGCCGCCGGCCTTGGCTCCGCCTGCCCGTCCCGGACCCAAACGCCCCGCTGCGCTTGGGAGACAGACGCCTCGTAGGCAGGGGCTTTGGCGCACGTGCGGATTCGCAGCTGGCGATGGAGGCTTTTGCTTCGCTTCGCTTTGTCTTCTTTGGACGATTCTGCGGGCCGGAACCATGGAGCATCCCTGGCCCCAGCCCCCCCCCCGCCTTCCTGGGGGGCCGGAGAGCAGGGCACCTCCTCTTCCCCAGGATTAAATGGTTCTTTTTAAAATGTGATGATTATTTTTTCCATATGTACCGCTGAGACATTTTATTCTATTAAATGGCATATTTTAATATAATTTTTAAATTCTTAACCGCTGTTATAATTAAATATAATCTTCTTCCACGCCTACCAGAGGTTGGACATCATCCAGCCGATGATGTACAATGATTTTTCGATCCGGTCATTCTAAACAATAATACTGAATTGCTCTGGCCTTGAGCCATTCTTTAGGGTTTTTCAGCCAAGACGCTCTTCTTCCTACATTTCACATTTAATAAATGTGCTGTTCCATCTCCTTCCATGGTGGAACTCCATAATTTTAGGCCTTAGACTTTAAAAGCCTTCTGCCATCAGCAACAGTGGCTGGTGTTTTCAATGTCAATGGGGCAGTGTATTCACTCCAGATTTTGGTCTTAACTTTAAAGGAGCTACACATGGTGCTGAACCTATGGGGGGGCAGGGTTGGCACCATGGATCATTCTGTTAAAGTTCAGGTGAAAAGCCAGAGTGGACACACCACCCCACTGACTTTGGAAACACCACACCCCATGAGCTTTCAGATCAGGGATGGGCAATTAATTTTCCTATGGGGCCACATGAGAAACTTTGACAGTTGTTAAGGGCCGGACCAATACACTTACAGCTCTGCTCAATATCTCTCTCTATAAAAACAGTAAATGCAACATTACAATGATACAATGAAAATGTGGAGCACAGCACAACACTATTTAATGAATATTCACAAAAACATTAACATTACGTCAAAAGCAATAAATTCAATTCAATTTAGCAGATCCTTCATAATAAAAGCAGTGCAGTTGTATTGCTTGCATTGTTGTAAGCCGCCCCGAGGCTTCGGCGAATGGGGCGGCATAAAAATGTTTTAATAAATAAAAATCTATATTACGACGATATATATTTGCATTGACTTTTAATTTGCCAGTGACCTCATGTGGGCCCGTCAGGGTCAGCCATCGGGCCGGATGTGGCCCGTGGGCCGTACAACGCCCAGGTCTGCTTTAGACAGTCAGATTTATTTCAGTTCCCGTTAACTTTCTCAGCTCCCCAACCTCACAAGCTGCCACAATTCCATACATTAGAAGCACTTCTACACTTCTGAAGCATTGGAGTAAACACACAGTATCTCCTCCCAGGCATTTGATGGTATATAATTATTGGTATCATTACCAATAAAAGTTGGTAATCAGTCCTAAGCTGTGCTTATAATTATATTTTTGCACTTTAATGGGATAAAATAGCTAGGCTGAAATATCATGGACATTCATTCCTAAGGTGGAGGCAACGTGATGGCACAAAACATGTCACAGAACTTGCTGGAACTTGTAGGCCCTTTTTCTAACTAAACATGCCTAGCATTTTGCATTTAATCTTTGCCATCTTCCCAAGAGCTTTGGATGGTGGGTATTATTAGACATGGAATAAATAAACGGATGGATGGAGACCCCTTTATTTTACAATAGATTTGCTTCTGCTGCTGAAAATTCCTAGAACCAGCTTGTGGATATGAATCGGTTTGCCATTATGGATTCTCCCTGGCAGCACGATTGAGAGCTCCGTCACTTGACAAGATAAAACAGCAAGAAGAGGCCCATGTCAGCTCCCGTGGGTTCCTTGAAGAAAAGGTGGGCTATAAATAAGCAACAGATTCCATGTTTAATCCTCTGTTGTGTCTAACTTTGAACTTCAAAGAACTATCAACAGGAAACTTCCCTTTTGGAATATCGAAAGTAACACAATCTCAGGGCACACACAAAATCTAATTTAGGCTGACTGGATCCTTCCTCTCTTCGCTTCCTCCCCGACAATAAGCAAGTCTCGTCATATGACTTTCTTGGGCAACAGCTGACGTGATTTCAGAAGCTTACCAGGAGGGTGAAGTGGCAGAAAACTAAGCCCAGTGCTGAACAATTGAGGCTGCATAGCTAGCAAAAGATTAGACTGAAAAGGTTTAATCTTCAAACATTTTGAAGGGCTGCTCAGCAAAAGGTGGGAGCAAACAGTGGTTCCACAGGCACCTTAGAACTGCTAACGGAGGGCCCTAACTGGCTCTGTAAGGTTCCAGTTGGTGTACATCAAGGTTCTAGTCCCCACCGAGACATAGAACTGACTGGGTAACTTAGGCTAGTCACAGACTCTCAGCCTAACCTACCTCATAGCACTGTTGTGAGGATAAAACTGGCGGGAAGAAGACCAGGGAAGGCCTCGGGTTTCTTCCAAGAGGAAAAATGGTGGGATAGAAATAAAAATGCAATAATGAAGAAAAAATATGGTGATCCGGGCACCCATCAGAACCACACCAAAGTTTAGTCCCAACCTGTTGCAGCTGTACTGCTGCAGGTGAGGACCGCTCTGGGGAGACAGCAGCCGAAGTCCAGGTAAAGCTTTTGCCCCCACGAGCCCCTGCTAGGACGCATTGGCCCTGAAGGTCGTCCAAAGATGCTTCACTTCCGTGCTGCTCCTGCACTGATAAACAAACATTTCCTCCAAAAAATAAAAATCTAGCCTCACAAAGATGAGAGAACATCCTGAGCCCACAAGTAATTAAGCTTGCAATCCTATGCACACTTACCTGGGTGTAAGTCTGAATGAAAACAGAGAGAAAAGGCTTGGACTGGTATGAAAATACCAGAGGAAGGCCAGCTAGCTGTGTCTAAGACCCCTTCAAGCCTGGGACCCTCCAAATGCGAGGGACCACAACTCCCATTTTTCTAGCCAGCTGGCTGGCAGTCGTGGGAACTGCAGTCTGACACAACTAGAGGGCGTCAGGTTGGGGATGGCTGCTTGATCTCCTATCAGCTCCCCCAAGAGATATTCTCCCGCACCCACAGATGCTCCTCTCTCCAAGCAACTCATCTGTTTGCCTCTCTCTATCTCGCATGCACACACGTACACACACTGTCCTTCACATCTGCAGAAACGTCTGTTTCTCACATGATCTGCCAGCGTTCTTCACTTAGAAATCATCTTCACTGCAACTTTGAATTTGTATGCCACTTTTCCATACACTGCATCCAAAGCGATTCACAACCCACACGTAGCAATACAAAATCAAAAAAGCACATGGATGCGTTTTTATTTTTTTATTTATTTAAAGTTTTTGTATGCCGTCCTCTTGCTATATAATGCATTCTGACTTACCAGTTCGTTTCAGCAGCACTACTATAACGTTTCAGATTATTCACTCAACTGGCCACGACAGGCCGTAAGACACAGAATTCACCTGAACCGCCAGTAATGTATGAGAGGCAGAGCGATAAAGTGTTTCTAGTGCTGGACTGGAACTCCGCTTCTAGTTCCAGCTTGGCCTTGAAGCTCACTAGGTGATTCTGGACCAGTCACTCATTCTCAGCCTAACCCACCTCACAGGGTTGTGGTGAAGATAACATGACGAGGAGGATTATGTGACCCGTATTGAGTCCCTTGCCGGAGAAAGGCGGCCTATAAATACATAAATAACCCGAAGGCGACCCAGCAACCCCTTCGAACGCGTTAGGGCACAGCCGGACTCAATTCCTGGCTTCCCCCCCAGCTCGATCTCCTCTGGAAGTCCAGGACTCCGAGGAGCTGCGAGGCAACGAGCTGCTGGAAAGGCCGGACCAGGAAGCCGGATGTCGCCGCCGTTCCTACGATACGCAAACCGCCCACGCGCGACACGCGACGAACAGCTGGCCGCGTGGGCCGCCCGGCCGGCGAGGAGAACTCGGGATAGAACGCCGTGTATCCGTTCGATTCTCTCGCCGTCCAATGGGAGCAGGGAGTTTGGCGCCTCGCAGCCAATGAGCGGAGAGATCCTCCGGGCCTGGATTTCCTCGTCCTCGGCTCCGCCGCCGCTCGCTGCGCAGGGGCTGCGCGCTGGCGCTGCGCGGGGCGCGGAGGTGGCGGCGATCGGCGATCGCGCAGGACGACCAGGTATCGCAAGGGCGGGGCCCGGGAGGGGGCCCGGGCAAGGGGGGCCTTTTCGGGTATTGCGGAGGAGAGATAGCATACCAGGTCGGTGTGTCGCTGGGCCCCCCCGCGTCAGAGTCCTTCCCTCGGCCCCGCACATGACCCGCAGGAGCAAAGAGGGTTATTTGGGTTGCTCTTAATCCCGTGCTTTTTGCAAGCTGCATCCGCGCATGTGGCCGCTTGTAGCACACGCCTACGCATGGGGCTGCCCAGGAGGCACTCTTCCCACCCCTCTGCTCAGTGCGGGGCTTACTCCCAGGGAAAGTGTCCGCAGGATTGTAGCCTTAGGCTCCATCCTTTGGCGTCCTGCTCCGAAACTTAACCTGACGGATTCCTCCCTGCCCTCTAACTGCGGGCTTCTTCCCCTCCCCCGCCGCCCTTTAAAAACCCACATTGTCCCATTTTATCTTCACAGCAAACCCACGAGGTAGCCTTTCTTGTGGTTGTTTGTTTAGTCGCAAAGTCGTACCCGACCCTTCACGACCCCATGGACAACCTTCCTCCAGGCCTTCCTGTCCTCCACAATCCCCTGGAGTCCACCCAAGCCCACACTCGCCACCCCAGTGACCCCATCCAGCCACCTCAACCTCTGCCGTCCCCTCCTTCTTTCGCCATCTATTGTTCCCAGCATCAGGGTCTTCTCCAGGGAGTCCTTCCTTCTCATTAGGTGGCCAAAGTACTTGAGCCTCATCTTCAGTATCTGGCCTTCTAAAGAGCAGTCGGGGTCGATTTCCTTCCCGATTGACTGAATGAGGTAGGCTAACCTATCCAATAAGCCGTCCGGAGTGATGGGGAATACAGCAGGTGGGTGATCTGGCCTCGCTTCCCGGTGAGCTGTCCTTTCTCTTGCCGATATTTTCTTGTTCCTCCATTGCGGCCCTTCCAAGTTTCCTCCTTCTTTGAATGCCTTGGCTGCGGTTTCCTTTTGGATTGACGACGCAGCCAAGGAACACAAGAGATTTCACAATGGGCAGTTCTTCATTGTTGACAGTACAGTTCTGTAAGGCTCCATAGCCATAATTGTTGTTATCTTAATGGTCAGCCTCTATCTTACCTTTGCACTGCCTTCTTTCACTTTCATCAGGAGTCATGCTGCTTTCTGCCAGTAACGTGGCACCAACTGCTTATCTTAAATTACTGGTGTGTCATCCGCCAGTTTGCACCCTTCCTTCTTCTGATTCCAATCCGGCTTTCCATATGAAATGTCGTGTGTGCAGTTTCAACAGATAAAATGTGCTTTTCACTGGTACCTCTGCCTATGTTGTTTCTCCATATTCTGCCCTAACGGTAGCTTCCCGTCCACAATACAGGATATGCATCAGGACAATCAAGGACTAATTCAGGACCATTTTGTGATCCACACAGTCAAAGGCTTTGCTGTAGCCTTCTGCGGCACTCCAGTAACCCAAATATCATTGCCATTTGATCTTGAGTGCCACTTCCTTTTCAGAATTTAGCTTAAATGCCAGGCATTTCTCTCTCCATATACCATAATATTCTTCCTTGCAGCACCTTAAGCAAAGCATCACTTTGCTTGCATGGGAAATGAGTTTGATGGCACTATAGTCGCATCTCCTTTCTTGAGGATTGGAATATATGCTGAACATTTCCATGTATCAACAATTGTTTGTTTTCCATATTTGTTGTTCTTAAGATTCGGACCAATTCAGTCCTTGAAAGTTCTATTGGCATCCCCTCTACTCTGGGGGCTTTATTCCTTCCAAGTGCTTCCAGAGCAGCTATCATTCCACTTTCCTCATGTTGCAGGCTCTTCCTCATAGGATTCCCCTCTGAGAGGTTAGAAACATCGAAACAGAGCAAGTCAGAAGGGGTCTCCCGGGCCATCTAGTCTGACCCCTGGCTCCAGCCGACTCCGCTCATGACATGCCCACCATGTGCATGTCTAGCCTATCCTTTAACACCTTCACCGATGGGGCCTGAGGCAGAGGCCCTCCTTCAGGAGCCTTCCTTGAAAGAGATTGGGAGGGTGTCTACCGGAGGAGGGCCTTCTCTGCAGTGGCACCCCACCTGTGGAACACGCTCCCCAGAAAGGTCTGCCTGGCACCAGTGCTTTTTTCCTTTTGGCGCCAGGTGAAAACCTTTTTATTTTCCCAGTATTTTAATTGTTAATTGACTTGATTTGTGGTTTTATATTTATTATTGGATGTTGTGCTACTTTTATCTCTTTATCCTATTTTATTGGTGTTCTTGTAAACCGTTCCGAGACATCAGTGATGGGACAGTATACAGAATGTTCAAATAAATAAATCAAAGGGGATGGGGAGGGGAAAGGAAAACAAACTTGTGAATTGCTTGACGGGATCCTATTTGGGCCAAAAGATGACTTACACTTTTATAGATGAAATACAAAATTCGTAAAATAAATGCTACTCCTACCTCCATGTGCCCACACCCCTCTGATTTTGTCTTTCAGCCATGACCACATCCAGTTCTCTGCTGTGGGCGGTTGATATCTTTGGCAGAGTCTACACGCTTTCTGCCACTGGCCAGTACTGGGAGCTGTGCAAGGATGGGGAGCTGGAATTCAAGCGGGTTTCTGCTGTCAAAGCGTGTTCCTGGGGCCTGGCATGCGACCATCAAGTTTATGTTTACATCCACTCCAATGACGTCCCTATTCGTTACCAGGAGGAAACCTATGAGAATCAGGTGAGGGAAAAGGTGTGAGAGCTCTGGATTGAATGTGCATACAAAACAAGCAAGCAGGGATCAGGGCGGCTTATTTCAAACCGAAATCAGCAAAGGCATCTTTAAAATAGTACACATTTAAGACAGTCCTGAGCATGCTTAGACCACAGGAAGCAGGACTTCATGCTGTCTAAACCTACTGTTTAGAAACAGGAACACAGAAGCACAGTGAGTCAGAAGGGGCCCTTGGGCCATCTAGTCTGACCCCCGGCTCCACTCACGACATGCCTACCCTGTGCACGTCCAGCTTGTCCTTGAACACCCGCACCGATGGGGCCTCAACCACCTCCCGTGGAAACCCATTCCACACCCTCGGGGTCCTGACTGGCAGGAAGTGCTTCCTGGCCTCCAAATGGATCCTGGGCTCCCTGAGCTTTGCTCCGCTGGGGCACGTCCTGCCCTCCTCTGCAGGGGAGAGCAGATCCCTCCCCACCTCCATCTTTAGGAGTGACCCACCTGCCCCTTCTGACCTGTCTGTAGAAGACAGCCCGGTTGTCCTGCAAGTGGCTGCCTGCCTGCAGAACTGGGATCAGATGCACAGTCTTTGCAAGGGCCAGGGCTTGTGCGATCATGCGTGCAGCTTGGGAGACTCTGCAAAGGCTTCCGAGAGATGCTCAGCTTTGCTCTTGGCAGCGGTGATGCCAGCAGTCTTTTCTGTCCTTCCGTTCACGCTTCACCTCTTCCTTCCCACCAAGCAAGCTGCCAGATTAGAATCATCTGGGTTTTCTTAGAATCGTAGAGTAGTAGAGTTGGAAGAGGCCAAGAAGTTCTTCACAGGTTGTTTGTACTTAACTGGGTTCAGACAGCACAATAACCCTCAGTTCCACAGCAACCCACAGTTCAGTAACAACCCATACTTAACCCAGTCTTTGTAGTTTTTTTCCATGTTGCAGTGCAACATATTCTGGGCAGCTGGGTCTGGAACAGGCAATTCAGACCTTCATAGGAAACCCTGCTTCTGATGGACATGAAAAATGCTAGGGTTTGTTGGTCTGTACCAGTGCCACTGAAGTTCTGAACTCCCCTTGGGGTTGTGTAGTCCGTCACCCATCGACCCCTGCCCTCCAGAACGTGCCACTAACCCCCTGTGCAATGTTCTCCCGGCAGCGCTGGAATCCCGTGATCGGCTTCTGCGAGAAGCTCTTACCCAGTGACCGCTGGCAGTGGAGTGACGTGAGTGGGCTGAAGCACCAGAGCCTCGAAAGCTTTGCATTGCCGTCGCCCCACTGGGAGTGGGAGTCTGACTGGTATGTGGATGAAAATTTTGGAGGGGACCCTACAGAGAAAGGGGTAGGTGAACATCGCTTGAAAGGGATCCAATATTCCGGGGAGGGCTGGCGGGTTATACTTGCTGTCACGGGGGTCGGAGTGAACCTTTTCCTGGGCGCCTGGGAGGCAGTGCTTGCATCAGAGCAGTGAGGATGCCCAAGGGCCTTCCTAGGCGATGCTCTTGCTGCCGAACTGCAAAGTTCTATCGCACGGGGTAGAGTCGGTGTTACCCCCTTGCGTTCGCCGTATGCTCAGATCCCTTGCCTTCAGATGGAGGGCAAAGCGGGTGACGTGAAGGGCGAAGGTGCCCAAGGGCGCTCTCAGAGGATGCTATTTTAGCACGGGAATGGTGACGCTGTCCCCCACCAAAACCCTCAGGGTCCCCCCACCCAGCTAGCAAGTTCATTGCTGGGGCATTTCACCTTGCACTCAGAGACATAGACGGGAAGCTGGCCCCAGGGTGACAGTGCCCAAGAGTCTTTCTAGACAATAGAATTTTCACACAGGAACTGCAAAGCTGCAGAGTTCCCTTTAGAGGCAGGATGCCCCTGCTGGTGTGTCTATTCCGGGGGTGTTTCCCCTTCTCCTTGGACCCCAGTGGAGCAATTCTCGCCCTTCCCGCACTGCGACAATGCGTTGGTATGGATCATGATCCTGCCACAGCCATCCTGAACATGACGCCTTTCGGGCTGCAGCTGGGACTGACAGGAGCTGTAAATCCAGAAGCTCTAATGTGCACCGGAGGTTGGGGAAGGCCCTCCGAGAAATCCCGAAGGCTTCAATCCCGACGCCCAAGCTCTTGTTTTAGCCAAATGGTGCTCCCCTCTTTGCCTTCTAAGCGAAGCAAATCCAGATCCCCTCCGACCTCCCTGCAATTTATGCACTGAGATCTCACAGTGTCCACTTTGATACTTTCGTAAAACACAGTATATACATTTGAATCTTGCATATTTAATAAATGAGATAAACCTCCAGCTCTAGGCCAGATGTGAAGTCTAAAAAAGAGCCCACCTTTACAGGGATAAGGTTAGTGTTGCAGTAATTCCACATCAGCTTTCTCTGCCTTTCCTCTGGCAAGCTCTGTTTCCTGCCTTTAATGGAGTCTTTGAAAATGGTTGCATTTGAAGCGTGGTAGTGGGGGAGGACTTTACAGGTATCCTAGACAGAAAGAAAAACAAGCGGGTCCTTGATCAAGTCAAGCCAGAGCTTTCCCTGAGAGCAAAAATGACAAAATGGAGGCTGTCCTTCTTTGGGCACATCATGAGAAGGCCAGACTCCCTGGGGGAGAGCCTCACGCTGGGGAAAGTCCAAGACAGAAGAAGAGGAGAAAGACAAACTAGGAGATGGATGGACTCCATCATGGAAGCCCCAGTCTCAAATTTTAGAGGAACTCAGCAGGGTTGTCATAAACATTTGGACGGCTTTCACTCACAGGGTCTCCATAAGTCAGAGACGGCTTAACAGCACGTAAAATCAACAAGCCCTCTTTGTCATTCTGACTGAACAGAGACCAAACTGTGACTTAGTTTCAGTGAGCTCTTATCAAAATAAAGCTAGATCAGAAACAATGTAATTTAGCAAGCTGGGTTTGCTGCCTCCAAAAGGGCTTCTGTGTTTTGAATTACACAATGGGACTTCAGGAAAGACTGTTTCTTAGCATAGTGCAACCTTGTAATTAAGCCAAGAAAGTTTGCTACTCTGCATTGTTTGCAGCTTTGCTTCTCGACCTCAAGCATCTTGAGAAAAAGGCATTTTCTGCCGCTGTCCTTTTAAGTTCTTTATTCCTTTGTTTTAAGGGCTGGACGTATGCCATCGACTTCCCAGCCACCTACACCAAAGACAAGAAGTGGAATTCCTGTGTGAGGCGTAGAAGGTGGATTCGATACAGGAGATACAGATCAAGGGATATGTGGGCAAAGGTATTAGCTTTTTGTGGGTTGGTTTTTATGGTATATCTGAAGGTGATGACGTGGATTCAAGACTGTACTACCTGCCATGAGAGACGCACCCTTTCAGTGATGGCACACCAGTTTGGAATATTCTCTTCACAGATAGGCATCCTCCTTGTTACTCTGTGGATGCTGGCTGAAGACAGCTTCATTCTTCCTAGTTTTAAAAGAATATTGTATATTACTAATTCAGCTCTGTTTCTGTTGCTACATTTCCTCTGCTCAGGGGGGGACTCTATTTTAGGTTGCACTTTCCTGGGTTTGGTGGAGCTTTATTTTATGTTTTTGTATGTTTTTCTAAGTTGCCAGTCAAGATTTAGTGGAAGAGTGATCTGGATATAACGATCCCAGTCCCGGAGCACAACGGGTCTGCCGGAATTCACACATGCCTCGTCCCCACTCCATTCGCCCTCACTGCCGTCACTCTGTCTTGCCCTTACCCTTTTCACCCTCCTCTCCTCAAACTAAACTAATGCCCAGGAATGTTTCAGAGGCCCAGCACCAGCGTTGATCAGATCAAACCAAAATTCCTTCCAAAACTTCTGAACCCATCCAGGAATCCTGGCTCTTAGTCTTTTCCCCTCTTCTAACCTGTTCCCTCCCCGGAGGATCCTGGGGCCCCAGCCTCTGTGCCCTGAGTGGCTTTTCCTGGCCAAAAACCAGGAAAAGCCACTCTTTGAACAGATTTTCTGGTTCCTGCCGTGGAAGCCCCATGCCTGGAATATCCTAGAGAGCATTCTGAGGATGCTGCCAGAGATGCTCTGGAACTAGGCTTTTTTGGTAGGAACCATAGAGCCAGCTCCCAGAACAGCCATCTGTGTGTGTGTGTGGTGGGTCACCACACAGAGGCTGGGGGGACGATCAGCAGCTCACGGGCTGCGTGATTTGCACCCCGACTCAAAGCAACTGCCTAGGCCAGTGATAGCGAACCTTTTAGAGACCGAGTGCCCAAACTGCAACCCAGAACCCACTTATTTATCACAAGGTGCCAACACGGCAACAAAACCTGAAAACGGAGGTTTTCATTTAGAAAAAACACCTCACAGCCAATCCAAGCAAATACATGTATATATATGTATCCTTGGCAGCGCACTGACTGGCCATGCAAAAGGTTGGATGAGTTGTGGCTAGTGAGTTGCGGCTCGTGACATCATTGCCTGGCGCCACCACTCCTTTCCAGGCATGCGCATGGCCCCTGTGTGCGCTCTTATCCGATGCTCGGGTGCTGGGGCGATGCTGGGGCAATGCTGGGGCGACTTGGCTCGCATGCGGCACATGAGCCATAGGTTTGCCACCACTGGCCTAGGCCGACAGAAGAATAACGCTAAGCTTTCCTTTCTTCCCCTCTTCTCCCACTGCTCCAGATTCCATCCCAGGAGGACTCTAAGAAGCTTCCAGACCCTTTCAACGATCTCTCCGTAGGGGGATGGGAGATTTCTGATGAGCCGGTGGGACGCCTGTCCGTCTGGGCCGTTACTTTGCAAGGGCAGGTAATTGCTTTGTCATCAGGAGACATCCGTGGTCCTCTAGTGTATCACCAAGGGACAGTTGTCCACGCGTACCTGGCTTAGATTGGGGCAGAGAAACCACGGACCCCCTTTTGAAAATCCCACCAACTTTGGTCCGCAGCCACCGCTGTTGCAGGAATGAGATCCATGGTGCGTTCCAGCCGAGGTGGTACAGGCTGCAGTGAGCAGACAGCTTCCCATTCTGGTCGAGGCCTTCTGGGTGGAAGGAAGAATTGTCCAAAGGAGGGATGGGGAACAGATGTTGGAACTGGTTCATTCATTCATTCATTGTCTTTATAACTTGCTTCGTTCTTCTGGCAAGAAACCCAAAAGGCCTCTTGCTCTCCATTTCATCCTCACAATAACCCTGTAAGGTAGGAAAGGCAGAAAATCTGTGACTGGCCCAGTTCGTGCCTGAATGGAGACTGGGACCCAGATTTCCTGAGTCCCAGTCCGATGCTTTAACCAGTATACACCACTGGCCCTCAGCAGCCACGGAGGCTGGAAGCTGGAACTGTTGGCTCTGTCCCGGCAGCCTGCACCCGGAAGGCGAGTCCAGAACCCCAGCCAGCTCTGCTGATCCTTCCCTCCCAGCAAAGCATCTGACGGCTCTCTTTCGCTCCTCAGGTCTGGTACAGGGAAGGTGTCTGTCACCACAACCCAGAAGGTTCTTTCTGGTCCCTCGTCCCCACCCCTGGTGAGGCCGTGCAGATCAGCTGTGGACCCTATGACCTCCTCTGGGCAACGCTTTGGGAAGGACAGGCGATCATCCGGGAAGGGATCGACCGGAACAACCCTCAGGGCAAGTCCTGTTTGTGGCCGCAGACCAGCATCTTTCTATTCCATGGAGCACAACCAGGGTTTAAGTGAATGTCGCTGCTTTCACTTTCGACAGGAATCGCTTGGACAATCGTGGAGCCTCCCGTGCCAGAGAATGGAATCTTGCATGTGTCTGTTGGTGTAAATGTGGTTTGGGCAGTTACCAAGGACAGAAAAGTAAGTGGCATTGGGTGTCGCAGTCCATCTTTCCCTTCATGTTGTACTGGCCATGTGCCAAGTCCTCATGAAGAAGAGCAGGGAAATCTTACCAGCTGCTCCCCATGACCACAGCAGTATCTCCCTTCTCCTAAGAAATTTTCCCTTCTGCACATGCTTCTCCAGTCTTTCTAAATCTTCATTAGAACACAGAATAGACTATTGAGAAGAGAAACAAAAATAACAGTTATTTTATACCCAGCTTACTTCTAGAATTTTCTGCCACAAAATATGCTGACCACAAACTTAGATAAATTTTAAAAATGATTTGTAGAGATAATTCTGCCATATTAGCATTATTTACACTATCTGCTAAGAATGGAGCCTCCATGTGTAGGAGCAATCTACCAGAGATTATCAGATACTGGGGATAAACACCAAGGAGAAACTGCTACTCTTCCTGCCACTTTCTGGGAGGCATTTGATTGTAAACTGGCTATAAAATAACTAATGGAAAATGTTTTAATAGGAAGAGGAATATTTTGGATTATTGCTAAATCATCAGTATGATTAAGAAACCACAGAACGTTAGCATTGGAAATGATCTTGATGGTAATTTAGTCTAACCTCCCCTGTACAATGCAAGAATCTTGCAACTTCTGATCTAGCTGATTTTCTTTTAGTCAAGAGCCAAGGTCAATTTCAGAGAATTTCTGTGGCCACATTCCAGTGGAAGAGGGCAAAAGGGGAAGTAGCTGGCTCCATATTACAAAAAAAAAAAAAAAAAAACAAGAAAAAGCTTTTTTTTTTTTTTATTTAACACTCTTCATGCTAGCAACAAATCCTCAGGAGAGCTATTTCAACCTTTTATGCTGGGGAAATGCATAAAAGTTGGGAGAAAACAAGCCATCTGGCAAGGATCTGAAATGTTCAGTTTTGTATAAATGCTGTCACTTTGAATAATTTATTCCAGTTGCAGGATCAGATGAGGGGGGGCCTTTATTGCAGAGAGACAAAGCCTTTACCACTATTTGGGGTATCTTTTTGTCTCAGGTCTGGTTCCGAAGAGGTGTGAATTCACACAATCCTTGTGGCACCAGCTGGATTGAAATGGTTGGCGAGATGACGATGGTGAGCGTAGGACTGAATGACCAGGTGAGCCTCCCGTAGGGACAGTGACCCCTGGCACGCAAGCGGCAGGTTTGCATGGATGCCGAAGCAGTGAGACGGATCAGTCCTGAGGGGCATGTCGAGTTTTGCTAGTCAGGGCAGGCAATGCAACACTCTTCATACGACTCTCGAGAAAACGAACCAGTAAAATCACCACCACTGGTGCATCTTGTTTAGGCGTGTCATAAATTTTAAACTGGCAAAATTAAAACATTAAAGGACTTCACAGAGTTAAACTTTCTTTTAAAACACACTCTCTCTCTCTCTCTCTCTCTCTTTCACACACACGTATACAGATTTTGAAATTTGAAATATTTCTGCATAAGACGACAGCTTCAACCACAAATAGTATGTGGTGCAAAAAGGAACATGGATCCTTTTGGGATCCCCAGCTTAATATGAGCCAGCAAGTGCGATGCAGCAGCTGAAACAGCAAACACGGTCTTAGGTTGCATTTACGGAAGCATAGCGTGGAGATTATGGGGTCATGTTTGATTAAATAGGGCTGCATTAGGAGTTCTGTGTCCGGTTATGGGTGTCTTGCTCTAGAGGAGACACCAAGTTGGAGCCCCCCCAGGAAAGAGCAACCGGAATGATGAAGGGTGTGAAACCAATTCCTATGAGGAATGGCTTGAAAGACCTGCGTATGTTTGGCCTGCAGCAGAGAAGGTTTTAAGGGGTTGCATGAGAAGGGTCTTCAAATATTGGAAAGAAGATGGAGCAGACAGGTTATCCGTGGCTCCCGTGGGCAAGACTGGAGCCAGTGGGTGGAAGCAGATTTTAGCTAGACGTTAGAGGACATGTTCCGATAGTAAGCGTTGTTTGGCGGGAGAACAGCCTGCCTTTGGCTGAGGGGCTGGTGGGTTCTCCCTTGGTGGAGATATTTAGACGGGACTGGCTGGACGTCGTCGTTACTCCTCAGTGGAGAGCCCTGCTTGGAGCAGGGGGCTGGACTAAATGATCCCTGAGGACCCCACACTGTGATGCAACTTGATGGATCAGGACCATCACGTAGGGCAAAGGTGCTGAAACTCTTCCAGCTTGAATTCCTCTCTGGAGAAGTTCTCAGTCGTGCAATGCTTGGGACACTGGGTTGAGGTTTCTAGTCCTGGCTGAGGAATTAATGCACTAAATGGTGAACGGAGAAACTAGGCCAGGTGCATACACACACGTATGTATGTATGTATGTATGTATTTTGCAGTTCTGCAGGCCTTTATTTCACACCCAAATGCCAGAAACGATGAGAAGTTGTGCTTCACCATTTCCACATCTGTGGAACCATGCACAGTTTGGGCCTTATGCGAAATGCATGTAGCTTCCAGGCCATTCTCCTCAGGACATGTATCTAGTTTGCCCTGAGTTCCCCCCCCCCACCCCCCGTAAGCCCTTCTTCATGTTTTCCACCTGCCCCCTCAGGTCTGGGGAATCAGCAGCGAGGACCGAGTGGTGTATTTCCGCCAAGGCGTCACGCCGAGCGAGCTGAGCGGGAAGATGTGGAAAGCGATCGTGTGCAGCACAGACAGTGACCGTTCACAGACCGGCAGCTCGGCGAGTCTCCTCAGGTACCCATAAACCCAAACAATTCAAAAGGGTGGCAGGAAACGGAGGCTGAGAGATTTCTGGAGTACCCCTGCTAAGACCGCTGTGCCTTGGCAGGGCATTTTGATGTTTAGAATGGCGGAGAAATGCCACAGCAGCTGGGAAGCCACTGAGTGATACGTGGCTGGAGAATGAGGTGGAGCCAGGGAAGGGGGCGTGGGAATGAGAGGTCCCCAGGCAGGCCTGACTGGGTGGGATCCGGCAGGCCCCCCCCCCCGCCCACACCTGAGGTTCTGCTCTTCTGATCTAAATTGGAGGACTCTAAGGTAAAACTGTCTCTGCAGGGACCAAAAAGGCAGGCCTGCCAGACTGGCTGGGGATATTGGGAGCTGTAATCCTACCCATCTGGAGGAGTGATGTGAGGCCTGCCTTCCTTCTCTCCTCGCCCCTCTCTCCCACTCCCCAAAGCGCTGGCCACTTTTTCACAGATGACATCAGAGAGCAAGCCAGCTCCATATTCCCGCTGGACGGGGAGCTTCCCCCTGAGGGGGAGGCATCCCTGGCTCTGGGGGATGGCCACGTTCCCAGACGCGGCATCCATGAAGATGGCAACAACCACGCCCACCCTGTCGCCGATCCGACTATCTCCCCTCTGGACGAAGCCAGCCCTGCTCGGGCGGAAGGGCTCAGGGATGCTCCAGAGAAGCCCGTCCCCAATCAAGACGCCCGTCCCGCTGAACTGCAGTGGGCTGACATCGACCTGAAGGAGGCGAGCCGGTCAGCTGCAGCAGCCGCGAGCTCCCTGGCCGAGACCTCGAGCCTGTCTTCCTTGGGCACGTTGTCCGTGGGCATGGAGGAGCACTTCGTGGCAGACGGGCCTCCGCTCTGGGTCTGGGTCTCCGGCGGAGGCTGCCTGGTGGAGTCGCACAGCAGCCTGAAGTGGTTCACGGCACCCGCAGGTGCGTGCCGTCCCTAGCCTCACCAAAGCGGTGGGTGTCGACCCTCACTCGGCCCCAGGGCACCCTCCCATCCAGAGTTTTCTGTGCCGAATGCAAAGGAGGGGCGTTCGCATTGCGTCAGTTTTGTAGACTCGCCTACATGCAATTCCTTGTCGCCTGGGGTGACCAGAGGAGTGCTCCAGGGCAAGACAAGTCTGCTCTGCTGGCAGCAGCTCCAGGTAGCCGGGAAGAATTTTCTCATGGCCCTGCCCTCGGAATCCTGGAGTTGGAAGGGCCCTTGGAGATCACCTGTTCCAATCTGGTAGCCTCCCTCCAGATGCATGGGACTGCAGTTCCCATCATCTCCCTGAGCCAGGGGAGGGTCCAGGGTCCAGGGTCCAGCACATGCAGAGAACACCAGGTGGGCAAGGCTGATCTAATTCAGTGTCCTCCATCCCCTGCTCAGCGCCGGCTTTGCAGTAGCAGGTGGTTGCCCAGCCTTTGCTTGAATATCCGCTATCTTTTACCAGATCAAAAGCCCCCCTGGGCCAATATTGCCTGCACTGGCTGACAGCAAGTCACTCGGTCTCTGGCACAGATTTTTCCCCCTTGCCTGCTTCATGATGCATTTTTAACGGGAGACCTCAGGGACCTGATGTGCAGGCTTCTGCATGCAGCCCGTGTGCCCGTCCCAGTCCGAGTAGCAAAATGGCAGTTCTGTGTCAACTAATGCTTTTCCCCTTCTCTGTCACAGCCTTATCCTCCTCTGGCCAGTCCCTCTCCTTGTCCATCACCCCAGCCCAGACCGCCGTGTGGCGGAAACAGATCTTTCAGCAGCTCTCCGAAAGGACCCGGCGGGAGCTGGAGAACTTCCGGCACTACGAACAGGCTGTCGAGCAGGTAAAGGCGAAACGGCATTGCCTTTTCCCGGGAAGGGGAGTTGGCTTCCAAAGGACCTCCAAGGCGACCTAGAGGAGCCCCTTCGACCTGATCTCCACCGATCCACTGGGGGCGCACTGCTCCCGGGGCTGCAGGGAGCAGAATGCCCCTGGGCCCCAGCGCCTTCCAAAGTGATCCAGGTTGCTTGCTGATGCTCCATTTTATGCTGGAGCAGTTAGAGCAGAAGAAGGGTTCTGGGGCTGGATCGGGCTGAAGGTTCCCACCGTGCCCCGTCATCTGCCTGCAGGATCATACAAGCAGGGCAAGAGTGTAACAGCCCCCTCCTGCCAAATTTCCCAGCAACTGTATACATCGGAATTCCATAGAAGAACTCTTTCTATGCTGTTTATTTATTTATTAGATCTGTTGGAAGGCTGCCCATTAGCAGCACGTTCTTTGAGCTATGCGCTTCATGAAGACGCCTTTCTCTTTATCTCTCCTGAGCCTCCCGCCCGTCAGTTTCATGGGATGAGTCCATCTGGTCCTAGGATTATGGAAGAAGGAGAAAAATGTTTCCCTCTCCACTTTGTCCTTACAACCCACGATTTTGTCCTTACAACCTTGTCATGTGTCCCTTTGCTCACCGTTTTTCTAAGCTAAGCAATTTCAGCTGTTGTAAGTGTCCCTCATTAGTGATGTTCTTCCAGCCTCTGGATCATTTTAGTCCCATTCTGTGCCCCCTTTCCAAGGCTATAATGCCCCTTTTCATGAAGGGAAACCCAAATTATACACAGTAGACTAAATGCAGCTGCACCAAAGATTTATAGAACAGTCTGATCTTGGCAGTTTTTAGTTTCAGTTCCTTTCCTAATTATGCCTGAGGTGGAGTTTACCTCTCTCACAGCACCTGCACACTAAGTTGGCATTTTCATGACGGTGCCTCCTGTGACCCCAGAATCCCTGCAACCCCAAAATCTCTTTCTTCATCAGCCACTATTTTATTTGTTTATTTATTTAAACAACTTCTATGCCGCCCCCTTCACATACGCCTCGGGGCGGCTTCCAATGGGGTGGCTGAGACTACTAACTCAGTTCCCACCAGCTTATACTTGAAGTTAATATTTCATGCCCCAACATTCTGTAATTTAGCCACAAGGCATGAGAGGCATCCTTCCGTTTCCATCTCTCCTGATTCTTCCCCCCTTTGGCTTTGTGGGGTGGTCCCCACTGGGTTCTAGGATTAGGAAAGGAGAAGGCCCGAGAGCTTCTCCGGTCTCGGCTTTCTTCACACCATTTTGGTATTGTTGTTTTGCGCCGATCCTCTTGCATAGAAAACGGGAGATGAAATTGCATTTGGTTCTTCAGGGTGTCTCCTCAACCTTTTCCCTTGTGTGTTCCTTGCCTCTAGTCTGTCTGGGTGAAAAATGGCACCTTGCAGTGGTGGAGAAACTGGAAGCCGTACCGCTGGGTGGATGTGCGGGTGGCCCTCGAGCAGTTCACGGGGAATGACGGTGTGCGGGACAGCATCCTCTTCATCTATTACACGCACGGTGAAGAGAAGAAGGTACGAGCGAGGCACGGCCTCTGCACGTCGCGGTACAGCCAGGGTGGGGAATGCCAGGCCCGGGGCCCCCTGCGACCCTCGTGCAGTCGCATCCGCTCAGCTGACCTCACCTAATTTCCCCCACCTGCTGCGGGTTTGATGGCTTCCCAACTTCTTCTTGTTCTCCCCTGATTCTGAAAGACTGAAATGACAAGGGGCACTCTGGAAAAGTTTTAAATCAATCAGTCAATCAATCAATCAATCGACAATAAGAGCTTTACCCTCGTTGAGGGTCACTCGTGATGTAAGAGCTTAACTCGTGACTTTCGAGCTTTAAACGTTTGAGTTATGTCAGTTCTTAAGTCTCGTTTCCTTGAATGGTTTTAGACCACTTTACCTTGTTGTACCTTGAAATTTTAAACTTTTAAAGTTGTGCGTTTTCCGTAATTTTATGTTTTTTATTGCATTTGTATTTTTATTGCATTTCTTTTTCTGCATGTGTGAGAAATTGCTGTGAACTGCCCAGAGAGCTTCAGCTGTGAGCAGTATAGAAATAAAGTTAATAAGGATGATAGCACAATATCTAAAATATACTAGATTTTTTGGCTCTGCAGCTTTGTGTTTGGCCCCTTGTTCTGCTCTCCTTTGGAACGTGGCCGTGAGAGAGCATTGCTGAAATAGAATAAACCAGACATCTGTTTTGCTCCAGCTAGATCTTGGCTTTGCATTACTAGCAAGCCAGGAATGGTGGCTTATTTTTTTAAAGCACTCAGGTTTGGTAAACTACAATTCAATTGCAATTCCCAGCATCCTTTACCATTGTCCGCGGTGCCCAAGGCAGAAGGATGCACCTACTCCATTTCGCCACATGCTTAAAAACAGAAGAATCCCAGATTGAATCTTTCGATCGGTGCCCCTCCGTTTAATACCATCTAGTTCTGTTGCACATGTGCTTTTCTTCCAAGTACGTCCACGTGTTCCTCAACGAGGTCACCATCCTGGTTGAAATCCTGAATGAAGCCAGGCACTCGTTTGCCCTGTACACGGCAGAGAGAACGAAGCAGCGCTGGCCCATCCAACTGGCCGCGGCCACGGAGCAAGAAATGCACGACTGGGTGAGCTCACGGACCAACGGCATCTTGGGAGTGCTCCACGCTTTGAAACGCGCGGCACTGCGAGTGAAGCCAGGCTCTGTCTTTGGAGCGCTGGGGTTGTTTATTTGCTTATTTATTCATTTCTACTTCTATTCCCCCCACCCAATAACTTGAAGGGTTCTCTAGAAGTCCATTTTCACCACATGGGGGCCTTTTCATAAAAATGAGTGTCTGTATTTATTAAAAGCTTTTATATGCCATCCTATCATATAAAAATCTCAGGACGGCTTACAGGACGGCTACAATGTAAAAGACAACCATTTCCAAGAAATGAATTAAAAACAAAACAATGTATAAAACAAAACCATAAACAGTAAATCACAAAACATAACAAGAGCAACTAAACGTTAAAAACTGTTGATTTTAAAATGTTGTTTAAATAAAGTCTTTGACCTAGCACCGAAAAGAGGATAGGCTCGGTGCCAGGCGTCCCTCTCTGGGAAGTACATTCCAGAGTCTGGGTGTCACCGCAGAGAAGGCCTAGGAAGCTTTGTAGGAGGAGGATTCAAAGGGTTTTACAGACACTGGGCAGCTTGTGGGTTATTTTGGTCCCGGGAGGAGGCTGCAACTTCAACCCAGTGCCCACAGACACTGCCGCTCATCATGGGTTGTTTAACCCACGGGTTGTTTAACCCATGATGAGCCACAGCACCTGTGGGTACCAGGGTGAACGTGGGGCTCCTTTCATTTGGCCCCTTGACCTACCTTTCAGGGTTGTTGTGGGGATCAAATGGGCAGAGGACTGTGTGATCCAGCTGGGGTTTCTTGCAAGGGGCCATCAAGGTGAGAGAGGATTGTGCCACTAGCAAATGCCGTGTTCCCTCTGCCTGTGCCGAAACCTTTGCTTCCCCCAGCTGTCTCTGCTCAGCATGTCCTGCTGCGAAAGCCGGCAGATCCAGGGGCCCCCCTCCCCTCAGGCCATCTGGTCCCTGACCTGCAAGGGAGACATCTTCGTGAGCGAGCCGAGCCCTGGCCTGGAGGCGGCGGTGTCCCCGGTGCCCTGCGACCAAATGTAAGCACCCTTGGCTTAATCCTCGCTTGCTGACAGGGCCTCTCTCTGTGGGCCAAGCGACAGAGAGAGCGCTCTCTTGTGCATCGTGTCCCGCAAGCCGTGGCAGAATTGCAGTGGGAGGGCCCGCAAAGCAGACTGAGAAGAGGGGTGGGCCGTTGTCCCATTCTGCAGCTTCAGGGGTCCCTGCAAGAGTGGGTTGCCCAGCCCCAGAGCCAGCCCCACAACTTCACGGTGTGAAGCTCGGGGAAGAGGTCTGCAGTCCTGCTCTTCAGAAGCAAGGAAGAGGGCCGTTTGTTAAACCGCACTCTGATCCCTACACCGTGGTGCATCTTAGGTGTGGTTTAAAGCGGGAGTCCCTGGCTTAGTAGCAAACAGGGGCACATAGGGAATGTTTAGACAATGTGTGGGTGCTGTCCCAAAAGGGCTGCTAGGGGGTGAGGGCTTGTTGCTTCACAAAATTGTTTTCTGGATTATTGCTGTAGTAGAAAAAGCAGGGAAATGAAGAAAAAGCTGATTAGGTAACTTGGCAGCTCATCCTGTTTCAGCACAGAGCAACAGTCGAATCTGACACCCCAGAGCTCAATAGTCCACTGAGAGGCAGTGCACTGTAGTGGTTACAGCCGGGTGCAGCACCTCAAGGAGGTCCAACTCCTGCCTTGCCTTCCAAGGCTCCCAAAATGGCTTTGCCTCCTTTCCCCGGCTGCCAGTGGCTGGGGGCACTTCCTTGCTGTTGCGCAGCACCCCCACTGCTAAAACAGGCTGGCTTGCTCGCCGTGCTGGTGCTTAGGGTCCGCCTCTTTTGCCTTTGGCCTGCCCCTGTTTGCCTTGGGGCACACCCACCCTGCAGTGCAGTCCCAGTGCATCTCCAAATGAAATTCGGCCCTAGGCTGAAAAAGGTTCTGCACCGTGGATTAGAGACCCTGACAAGGACCAGGTCCTCCTACATCCAAGTCTTTTCCAGACCCTGAAACTGAAGGCATCTCTCCCGGCTTAACTTACCTTTAACAATAAACACGAGTGGGGAGGAGAGAGGCGGATGCTACCCTTAATTTCTGCTGTGGAGGATGCGCCAAAAGAGAACGAATGCGCACCTTTTCGGCACAGTGCCGCACATCCTGGATGGAGACTGAGCACATTCCCGTGTCCCCCACAGGTTCTGGCGCCAGGTGGGGGGGCACCTCCGACTCATCGAATGCAACAGCCGTGGCATCGTTTGGGGTGTGGGCTATGACCACGCCGCCTGGGTCTACACAGGTGGATATGGAGGAAGCTTCTTCTCAGGTAACACAGCCCTCGGCTTGACTCTTACAGGCCCATTTGCCATGGCAAAATTTTTGGCTCCTCCGTGCTGCTTTTCACATACTGTGTGGCCTGTTCGATGCATTACGTAAGCCAGCACTTGCACGAAAAGGAAGCACCACAAAATGTTAAAAACTCAGCCCTAAACAAAAGGGACATGCATAACAAACAGGAAATAACAGCGGACTGGTCCTTGCAGGTTTGGCAAGCAGCAGTGATAACATCTTTGCGCAGTCTGATGTGAAGTGTGTCTACATTTATGAGAACCAGCGATGGAACCCGGTCACCGGATACAGCAGCAGGTAAGTGGACCGATCTTCTCGGGATCAGCCCATTGGGGCGAGCTCGGCTTTCTTGGGAAACTCCTTGGGGTTGAGTGTCCTGTGTCCCTAGAAAGAAAAGTGCTTGGCCAGCCAGCTGTGGTATGTCTTTGCCCCGTATGCCGAGCTCAGCTCCTGAATTCCAGTTTCAATTTGTAGGGCAAGCCAGTGGTCAAAACACCTGTGATGCTTTGCATGAAGCCATCCTGCTCCCGCTCTCCATGGGGATGCCAGAAAAGAAAGCTCCCAGTTGTGATTTTGGTTTTCTCCAGCTCGAGGGCAGAGGCGAGGGCAAATGTCAATGGCAAAAGCCAGGTGGAAAAGTTTAACTACTCCAAGAAAGACTTGGTGCTCCCAATTCCAATTGGGGCCTTGCACATGCCGAAGGAAAGGAAAACATCTGGATTTCACTGGGATTCAAGACAGCATTTATTTATTTATTTATTTATTATTTATTTATTTATTTATTTATTTAAAAATTTCTATGCCGCCCCATTCGCCAAAGCCTCGGGGCGGCTTACAAAACAACAGTTAAAATATAAAACACTAAAAATATAAAACACATTAACATTATAAAATAAGTCGCCCTGGCCGAAGAATTAAGCAAATAATATTAGCAATTAAAATGACGTTTGAATAAAAAGGTCTTTGCCTGACGCCGAAAAACAAATAACGACGGCGCCAGGCGGACCTCTCTGAGGAGTGCATTCCATAGATTGGGCGCCACCGCTGAGAAGGCCCTCCTCCGGGTACTTGCTCTCCTAATGTCCTTCACGGAGGGCTCCCGGGGAAGGCCTCTCCCGCAGATCTCGGGGGGCGGGCGGGCGTATATGGACGTAAGCGCTCCTTCAGGTAGCGTGTGGCTTAGGTCTCTCAACCCATTTTTAGCACAGGCTTTGCAAAACTGCCTCTCCATATAAGCATGTGAGAAGCTGGGAGGGACAGAGGTTGTGACGGTTCAAGCTCTTAAATCCAATGCATGAGCAAGCGAGGGAAAGCTGGAAGCCTCTCCCTGATGGGTGGATAGATACCAAATTTCACCACATGAGGGTGCATGGAGAGAAAACATTTGGATTTGTATCGGGCAGGGATGGAATGAAGCTCCAGAGTTGCGCTGCGGTCACTGGAAGACACGTCTGTTTTCTTGCATGCTGTCCAATTTATCTGTGTACACCTGTGTGGTTTGGGAACCCAGTGTGGGGAAGTGGGGGGAGAGCTGGCAGCCCCAAATTTCAGGACAGTGTGCCTAGATCTTGAAAGTGTGCACCAGTCCAGCAAATAGATTGTATCGACAGAAGTTGGACAACGGCACAGAAGTGGGGGTGGCTGGCATAAGCCAACGGGGTTTCTGATGGGGTGTGTGCCTGTTCCGAGAGTAAAGATTACTGCCCGTTGTGGGTGCCGCTGCTCTAAACGCCTTGCTTCCGATGCTTGCGGAGCATGTATGGAATTAGATGCCGAGCATTGTCCCTGTCTTCCAGGGGCCTGCCTACGGATCGGTACATGTGGAGTGATGCTTCCGGCTTGCAGGAGCGCACCAAAGCCAACACCAAACCCCCATCGCCGCAGTGGTCCTGGGTGCGTTTAATCGGTTCCGGAAATGGGGCTCCTAGGAGGGGCAGGGGCCCGATCCCTCCTTGTCCTGATCAGGGTGGTTGTGTGCAAACAGGTCGTTGGACTTCCTCGTCTCTGCTCTGAAAGGGAAATGAAGAACGCTGGTTCTGTTAGGTCCCCTGGCTTACACATCTGGGAAGGGACCTGCTTCTTAAAATCTTCCCCAGCAAAGCACCCTCAGGCCTCCGAGTCGGTCCTCCCCGGAGAGCAGCATTTCATACAATTCTCTGTTTCTTTTCATGTTCCAGGCATCTGACTGGTACATCGATTTCAGTGTTTCGGGAGGCACAGATCGGGAAGGCTGGCAGTATGCGGCGGATTTTCCAGCGTAAGGATTTCTCCCTCTCCTCCGAATGTGGCGCATGCTGGGGAGGGCTGGCTGAGGAAGGCCCCGGTCTCTTCCACGCACCTTCTGGGCAGTGGGGGCCAAACTCCACCTAAATATCTCATACACGCCTCCCTCTCTGTGTGCCTTCCCACCCTTGAGATCAGAGGCAGAGGTCCTTCTTTGGGAGCCCTCCTTGAAGGCGATCAGGAGGGTGGCTACCCAGAGAAGGGCCTTCTCTGTGATGGCGCCCCGACTGTGGAATACGTTCCCCAGAGAGGCTTGCCTAGCACCAATGCTTTATTCCTTTTGGCGCCAGGCCAAAAGCTTTCTATTTTCCCATTATTTTAATGTGTAATAGGTTTTAATGTGGGTTTTATCTATTGGGAAGTTTTGGTTGCTGCGACCTATTTTATTTTGTCGTGAAACCATCCCGAGACGCTTGCAGTGGACGGTATAAGAAAGCTTTAAATAAATAACTAAAGCTGCAAGGGCTCTGAAGCAGTAACGGGACACGTGGCACTGTCCGTTTGCTGACCCCATCGGCCCTGGTGCGCAGAGCGGGTGCCACAAGCAGCCCTTTTGTTCGAGAAAGAGCACAGAAAAGCGAATTCTTATCTCTGCTGATGGACAGCCTTGAAGATGCTGTCTTCCCTCTTCCGGCAGGTCTTATCACGGCCACAAAACAATGAAGGACTTTGTGCGGCGGAGGCGCTGGGCCAGGTGAAACATTTCCACGTCCAACGTACTTCGGGCACATTCAGGCGGTTCGGGGTTTCTGCCATTGCACGTACATCCTCCTCTTTGCTTCGCGCATCCCTCGTGCCTCTCATCCATCCCTGCTCCATTTTGGAACTTAAACTAAAGAACGTCGGAGGATGCGGAGATCATTGAGGTCTTCCCTCTCTCAGGACATCCAGCCAGCCTCTCAGCCAAGGCAGAGTGGGAACTGCAGGATGTTTTCTGCCTGAATATGCATAGGATTGTGCCCTTAATCACGACAGCTTCACCCCAGTGATCACCACCATGTTCCCTTATAATGGGGGTGCAGAACCTCTCTCAACCCAGGGGCTGGATTCAGTTTGGGAGACGTGCCCAGGGGCTGCACGGGGCTGAAATCAAAAGGTGCTGGCCAAAATTTCCAGTGTATTTTTGCTTGCTGCCGACTGAGCAAAAGTACTTGGGCGTAGTTTGCACCTTACTCATGGTTCGGGCTAGCGAATGAAGGGTTAAAAAATACATGCAGGAGGAAGGAATGCTTGATATTGCAATCTACCCCCATAGATATCTTGCTGGGCATAATTAAAATAATTAGAGTTTTTCACATAGGTGCTGGGCCTAACGCAGTCATGACCCTTTCAGGAGCCTCTCCTCCCAGTCCTTGTTTCGGCAATACAGCCCCCTGCTTCTGCGATTGTAATGGGGCTGCCCAGAAATTGCAGGATTCCGCCTCTCGGCTTTCCTTTGGACCAAAGGCCAGTGTTAAGGTGCTAGCCCCTGCAGAGGCAAAGATGACTCAGACGCGTCTGGTCAGCTCTGAGAAGGAACCGAGCGTCTTCTCCTTTCCTTCCTTCGGCTTCACCCACCCAGCCGCACATTCCGTATTAAAGCGCGTTCGCTGCCCTGCTTCAGTGTTTGCCCAGTGCTGGTGCTGCGTCATGCGCTTTCTCTAGTGCCTGGGCTCTGCTAATCGGTAAAACACACATCCTTTCATTAACTGCTGGAAGCCTGTGACAGCGATTCATCGCCTGGCTGCCGGTTAGTCTCTGAGGCTGCGTATGCAGACCGCCGGGCCCTGGAGCATGAGTTCCTGGGGCGCGGGGAAGACCCAACGGGCCTCCAACGGTTATGAATCCCGCCTCTGCAAACAGTGCTTGGGTCGGCCTTTAGTTCAGGAGCATTTGTCTGCCGGCATCTGGCCTCAGCCTTTAAGGATTCCTGTACTGTTGTGCGCTGCCTTGTGAGGCAATTTAAGCTACTTGGCAGCTTGTAAATACGTAAATATCCCCCTGCCACATACTTGCAGTGATTCAGATAGTGGTTCCCAGGAACAATAAACCAACTGTTTAGAGAGAACGCTCCTTAAAGTCAACATTTCATTTTGAAACGCAAATTGTGCATTAAAACAAATCCCCCCCTCTTCCCCCCCGCATCCCCACCTCGCTTCTGTCTCTCCAGGAAATGTAAAATCGTCACTACGGGACCCTGGCTGGAAGTCCCTCCAATTCCCTTGTGGGACGTGTCCATCATCCCCTGCTTGCCCGCCACCGAGGAAGAGTTTGTTGCGCTCTGGGCCATCAGTGACAAGGGCGATGTTCTCTGTAGACTGTGCGTCACTCCCCAGAACCCGGCCGTAAGGGTCTCTCCCACCCCCACCCCCCCTCTTTCCTCCCCTGTGTGCGCCACAAACGATGCTCCTTTAAAAGCCGCCGAGCCAGCATGGCCTGGAAGCGCTGGAGTGGGACCTGGGAGTCCGGGTTCAAGCCCTCCTTTGATGGACCGAGCAACTCTGGGCAGTTCTCGACTGTCGCTCTAACGCAGGTCAAAGGGTGGTCGTGAGGATACAGATGCAGGGCAGGATTCGACATCCCCCCCTCCCCCTGAGTCCCTTGTAGCAAAAAGGCAGGAAGTAAATATAAATAAATACATATAATAAATATAGACTGTTAAGAAAAGCGATAAGGGGTATAAACGTGCACAGTTCAAATGGTTTGATATTAAAAATGCGGGTGTCCTGACAAAAGACATTTGTGTCGCAATAATAGTGTATAAAATCTAAATGCTAACATTCGGAAAAGACACAACCATCTAAATGAAAAGAGTTAAAATTGCAGTGTAAAATCCTTTCCTCAACTGTAGTTTGTATTGTGTTTGTTTTTCCAATTGCTCGTTGTTGTGTGCGCCTTTTTACAAGGCTACAGCATTGTAGCATTTTGACATTTAGGTTTTATACACTTGGGTTTTTAACTTTTGTGAATTTGCTCCTGTAATTCATGGCAAGGGAGCCCACTGTTTCGGGGTTGCAGACAAGGGTCCTTCAAGGGCAGATCTTTCACACTAAAATAATTCCCTGTCCCAGCTGAAATCCATGCAGTTTCCAAGGGTAATTCACGGGCATCCGCGAAGTATCTTGGTCTACGTTTGCCCTGAGCTCCAGCCAGGAGGCCAGTGGGTAGAAGTGATGGGAGATGTAGTACCAAACAATGGGAGAGACGCCAGGTCAATTGTCCCGTAAATTCACCCAGCTAGGATTTTCTGATCCCGTCTAGAGGGCTGCCCTTTTTGGCAGTGCAAAGGAGTGTTTGCAAATTAAAGCAGCAGCGCGAGTCAGATAGAGGGTCCAAGAGGCAAAATGGCAAAAGCGAGAAACCTGCCCTTCAGCAGTCGGAGGAGAGGGGATGCGAGCTGGAGAAGCAGGGGGACAGGATGTGGCTTACAGGACTCGGGTTCAACACCCCTGCTCTTGTCTTTTTGCCCAGGAATCACAGGAGTTTTGTAACCACCCCCTTATTGTATTTATTTATACTTGCATTTATATGCTGCTTATACCAACATGTTCCAGTGGAGCAAAGCTCAGGGAACCAAGTTTACGGTGGATGCCAGGGAGTACTTCCTAATGGTTAGGACCCCCAGGGTATGGAATGGGGTTTCTTGGGAGGTGGCTGAAGCCCCAATGGTGAGGGTGTTCAAGGACAGGGTGGACATGCACATGGTAGGCATGTCATGAGTGGAGCCGGCTGCAGCCGGGGGTCAGACTAGATGGTCCGGGAGGCCCCTTCTGACTCACTCTGTTTCTAAGTCTCAAGGCGGCTATTCTCTCCCCCCAGGGAACATCTTGGCTACACGTGGGGACAAACCAGCCTTTTGTTTCGGTCTCCATCGGCGCTTTTCACCAGGTCTGGGCCATTGCCCGAGATGGCTCCGTGTTCTACCGTGGTTCGGTATCCCCAAATCAACCAGAAGGTAACTCAGTGGTGGTTTTATGGTTTACCTTCCGTTGTTCCAGTCTTTGTGTCTGTAGAGATGAGATGTTGGGCCAGCCGTGGCCTTCTTTGCATCTTGGTGGCCCACTTGTGCCTGGGCTGTTCCACTTCAAACATGGCCCAACTCTGAACCTGCCCCGCCAAAATGGTTCACCACACATAGAAAATTCACAAGAGTGGGAAATACTTGTTTCATTCAACGCAGAAGAGCATTCCTGGGAGTCCCCCAGCTCCAGCCTGAACTGGTGCAGCCCTGACACAGACTGACCACCTCAAAGCAAGTGATATCAGCCAGCAGGGTTGTGCTAGCAGGGGATGATGAGACTTGTCATCCAAACGATCCAGAGTTAACTCTAACTTAAGCCCTTGGAAAAAGACTGTGGAAACAGGCTAGGCTTTAGGAGGCTCTGGGTTGGATTCAGATTTAGTCCTCCTTTGCAGACGTCTTGAAATCAGTGGGACTTAAAGTTAGTTATGAGTGAACTTGTCTCGAACAGCGTTTCTGTGAGAATTTCTGAACCTTCCGCCTTTGCAGCTAAGACGAAACTTGCTCTGGCTGGTTGTACTAACATTGTGGGCTCTCTCCAAACACCCCCGTACAGGCGACTGCTGGTACCACATCCCTTCTCCACCGAAGCAGAAGATCAAACAGGTCTCTGTAGGACGGACTTCCGTGTTTGTGGTGGACAAAAATGGTGAGAGGTGGTTTTGCCCTTGTTCACTTGTAACACTGGGGTCACGTCTGCCTTCAACGGTTTTATTATTTATTTAAAATGTTTATATACCGTCCACTACCAGGTCTCCAGACAGTCTTACGATAAAGCCGATCGAAGCATAGCATCCAAATAAGTTTTTTTATACAGTAACATCTTAAAATCACAATCAAACTGTAAAATGCTGGGGAAATAAAAAGGGTTTGGCCTGGCAATGGAAAGAATAGTGTGTCAGCTCCAGGCGAACCTGTCTGGGGAGCAAATTCCAGAATTTGGGCGCCACCACAGAGAAGGCCCTTCTCCGGGTAGCCACCCTCCTAATCGCCTTCAAGGAGAAATGTTCCCCTCTTCCTCCAGGGTCAACACAAAATGGGGAGGAGTCTTGGGTTTATTAAGACACAATGCTCTGTATTTTCGGGCAAAGAAAAGTCCTGCCAGTGTCTAAACACACAGAAGATTGTGCCTAAAAATTTTGCCAGAATTGCAGTCAGTGCAAAAACAGAGTTGATATTCTCTTGTCCACCTGTACTGGCATTGATACAGTTCTCTTCCACACATAATTATATACTTCATATACCTTGATCTATATTCTGTTGCCTGTAATTAATCATCCTGATATACTCGGCTGGCCTTTCTGAATTATGAGGCAGAGCCTGCTTAATAGCTTCCCGGTGGCAGGATCCGGGCTTTGGAAACCTTTCAGCTGATGGCAAGGTGGCCTTTTTTAAACCCCTCTGGAAAACCTGTTTGTTCACCCTTCCCCTGGCTCAGCACTGAATTACTCATACTGCTCCTCCTTAGCCTGTTCTGATACATCCTACAATTTTCAAAGCAGTTCCAATTACATTTTAAAAACAATGTATTAATATTTTAAGTATGGTTTTATACGAATCTTTTAAACGTGCTTATACGTAAGCCGCATTGGGATTTTGTTACACTTAACGCTATATAAGTACTCCAAATGAGTGGATTGCTATCGTGCTTTCTAGGAAACCTGTGGTATCGTCAGGGCATCACACCAAGCTACCCTCAAGGAACCAGCTGGGAACACGTTTCAAACAACGTCCGCAAAGTTTCCGTCGGCCCCTTGGACCAGGTCTGAGGACAGCGTTTTAAGAAACCAGGGCTTGTGACAGAAGGGGATGACCAGGGGGTAACCCCATACATGTTTATACAGGAAACTATCCCATGGATCCCGCCCCGCTGCCTGGGAGATACTGCGAGTGGCAAAAGGTTTTTCCAGCACCTTTAGCTTTCTTTAATTTGATGGTGCTCCTGTGCTGGAGCAGGCCCCATATTTTGATTCTCCCTGCACCAGAGTATCAAAATGTGAATTGTTAACTCTAGGCTCGGCTGGATTGTGCAAGGGAGGCAGCATGAAAGTTCAGTGTGGTCCAGCTTGTGGGGAAGCTAACATTTCCCGGTTTAGTGCTCTGTGCGAACCCTGAGAAGCAGCTCAAGGGACACAGCAACCCACTGCAGGCCAGGCCTGGAGGCAGAGACAGACAGGGGGCTCTCCTGCTGTGGCCTGCCCCTGAGATTTTAAATATTTGTAGGCTGGTGGGGTGGGGGGTGTTTCGAGCTTTGGACAGGGCCCCGGGAGAGCCGGATTCTAGTCCCTGCTCGGCCATGAAGCTCAGTGGGTGACTTTGGGCCGGTCTTTCCCCCTTAGGCTGATCTTGCTCGCAGGGTGGTGGTTGTGAGGATAAAATGGAGCTTTGTAAGCAGCTTTGGGCTGCTTGCAGATGGGCTCTGAGTGCAGTGTAATAGATCAATAATGCTGATAGAATCGCCGCCACCATCACGGTGTAAATCTCCTCCCCAGCTCCTTACAAAGAGAGGGATGGCACAAAAGCTGGGGAATGCCGAACTGCTGGGGGTCAAGCAGAAGGGGCGGGTCAGGGAAGGCCGCCTGGCCTCCTGGTTGGACGGGCTGGACTGGGACTCCTGCCGCAGATCCTCGCATTGGCCGCGTGGGCCCCCGCTTTCCCTCTCCGCCCAGTCAGCACCCAGGAAGCACACGGAGGGAGAGCACCTCTGGGCTCAGCCCACCCCCTTTTTCCACACTGGGATGCTGGGGATGGGCTCACACTGGTTTGTGCAGGTCCTGAGCTGTGTAGGAAGGAGCGATGGTCTGCAAGACCCCTTGCGTTGCGCCCCTCTCTTCTAGGTCTGGGTGATAGCTGACAAAGTCCAGGGGAGCCACAGCTTGAGCTGTGGGACGGTCTGTCATCGGACGGGAGTCCAGCCGCTGGAGCCCAAGGGAATCTCCTGGGACTATGGCATTGGGGTGAGTACCCCGAACCCCCGCAGAGCCCACACCTCCCATCCCTGTACGGCACGCTAAGAAAAGGTGTCGCTTTGGAGAATAAACTTCCAAAGGGTCTGGGTTTCACCAGATAAGCGCGAAGAGACTGCTGCACCGACCCAATTCTTTCGCACATTTTGCGGATGTGTTTCTGCAACGGACGAAGCTGCATGTCTGTCCTTTGCACTGGTGAATCCAGCTGCCTTCCAGCGGTTGCAGTCTACGCAGCCTACCTTTTCGCTAATATAACACCTGGGTCAGTGGGGCTTCAGTGTAATAGCAGTGAGAGCCGGCGCGATGTGGCAGTCGCAGTGCCGGTCTGTGAGACGGGAGAGCCAGGTTCGAGTCCTTCTTTGGCCCTGGAACTCATTCCGTGGCTTTGGGCAGGTTCACCTACTTCACAGGGTTGTTGTGGGGGTCACACAAAGAGGAGGAAGATGATGGAAGCCACCTGCACTGCCCCAAAGGAAAAAATGGGGTATAAATGCGATGAATAAGAGTCGTTTCCAATCTCATCCCATCCTGGCCTAAGAGCTACCGGGGAGGCAAGTCCCTTCCTTTGCTTGGGTGAGAACAAGGGCTGTGTTGTCGCAGTGCCTCCCTTGGTCTCCTGGTATTTTGACTGCTGCTTCTGCTTCTCCATCCTGGGAAGCTGCTGTGGAAATTCATTTGGAAAAGGGGAGCAGAGCCCCGGTGGCACGCCAGCCCCTCCTCCTCCTGCTGGCCGTAGGCGTTTTCTACAGACGGTTTGGTGGCCGCCTGGCTTTCGTGCCATTTCCCTCCCCCCCGCCATTCTCAAAGGGTTAAACGCCTCGCCTAAGGTTTGGCTTAGGGCAGTAAGAGCTTTAAGGTAAGGCACGCTGGTACTTTGGCCCACCCCTTTGCGTTGGGCCCCGCCCCCTCGCTCTTAGCTCCACCTCCCCCTGGCATAACCCCGCCCAGCTTCTCTGCAGTGGAATTCTTCCCCGTCCGTCAAGCCATCTCTCGCATCCCTGCTTCCTCTAGGGCGGCTGGGAGCACATCACTGCACGAGCCAATGCAGCAGAGAGCTTCAAGCCGGGATCCAGGGAAGCCTCCGTGGAACCTCCCCCTGAGCCCCGCGAGGCAGAAGCCAAGGAGAACGGCCCTCCGCGGCCCTCCCTCTTCGTGGATTTGGCTCAGGGCTTGGACAAGAACGCCGTGCAGTGCTGAGCCCGCCCATCCTTCCCTTGGGAATGGCCTCCACACGTTCTCTCTTTCTGTGCCCCATTCCATGCGCCCCGGGTCATGCGAAGACGCCTGGAACCATCTTGGCCCTGAAACGCGTTCCTTGCCCGTGAAGGGAAGGAGGAGGGAGTCGTGGTGTGTCGGACTGGAGCTGCGTGCAGCCCCTCCTCAGATCAGTGGGGCCTTTGGGGAGGAGGCGGGGGACTGGGGACCTCCACCAAAGCCCATTAAAACAACGAAGGAGCTCCGCATTCCCTTGGCGCTCTTCTGGCTGAACTGGAATTTCCCATGTGAATGTTTTGCGGGGGAGGCTTTTTGTGGTTCCCTTAGTGATATTTATTCGGCACGACGCTGCCAAATCTCCCCATCACACTGGATCCGTCCTCAGAGTCTTTGCAAACTGAGATGAATGTGAATAGATCCCTTGGGTATTTATTTGTGTTGCTTTGTTTGGAGGGAATGGTGCTTAATGTTCTTTTCCTGCAAATCCTTTCCGGTAGTATTTGCGGACTCCAGTGGGTCAAGGGGCAGGACATCCGGTGGGTGGGAGCCACGCTCCCTTGGAAGGGTGTCTGGTCTGAGCCGAGCCCATTCCTGCATCCTCCTTAGGGCACCTCTTCCCCCTGCCCAGTACCCACTGGGCTGGCTCTAAAAGAGGAGCAAAACCGCACGATTCCATGCCGAGGGACACTGGCCAGCACCTGCCTGTCCCTGTGCCAAACGTCACCCAGGAAAATCGCCAGCATGACTGAGCTTCTCGCAACACCCCTGAGCTTCCAGTCCCTGCCACCTTCCCGCAGCTTGTCCTAGGATGTAAGGCACCAGGCAGAAAGGGGAAGCGACCTGAACCGGCCTTGAGAAACCTGGAAGGAGGGCCCCTCTTTCTGTATGGAACGATGCTTCCCATGTGTGCACAGAAGAATTAGCAGGCAAAATAGGGAGCAGCTCGATACAAAAATCTTCATAGCTGCATCCTGCACTGTTCCATGGGGTGAGCAGCCCATGGAAAGAGGGGGAGCCCTGCAGGCTCTCTGACGGCCGCCGATGCCGTTTGGGCTCCAGACAGGATGGAGAGTCATACGCAAAGAAATCCCCTTGTTATCTCATAGCTAAGGAGGAGTTTGGGGTTGGAGTCTGGGGAGAGGGCTGGGGTAGATGAGCAGCTTCTGCCAGCCAGAGGTTGCCCTCACTCACCATTCCCAGGTTGCTTTCTGAACAAAACCCCCCTTTTCTGAGAGGATTAGGCTGTGGTGTTGCTGCAGGTGTGAAATCCAAAGCAGGAGACTGGAACAGGGGTGCTGCCAAAGCATCCATTGCTAATCATGTTTCATATCAAAGACTGATTCTTCAGGGAACTGGGAAGTTCATTTTCCCCAAATTTAAGGGATCTGCCAGTCACAGAGGATATGACTGCCAGATTTGGAAAGATGGTAATCCTGCCTTTAAAAGTCACCCAGACTCAGTCCTGCTGCAGGTCTTAGGCATATCTTCACCCCAGCCTGGACAATCAAGTCCATAAATGTTTCCGGACCAATGGTGTGGCCCTAAATTCAATATGGGAGAGACTTCCTCAGCCACGCCACTTTGAAATCAGGATGATGGGTATGTATGTATGAAGCAGAGCATCAGAGAACTGCTTGTTGGCAAGAAGCAGGGGATAAAAGCCTTCTTCTGTGATAGGCTCGCTGTCTGTGGAAGGGAGATTTTGAGGAGGAGGAACGTTTTAAAATGAACTTGTAATTGCCTTCTCCTTGCACATGGGTCTGTTTGAGCACTGCTCTTTTGTGCAATGTTTTTGATCATATGGTCCAAGCAATGTTTGCTTCTGACTTCAGCGCAAATTTTAATCCAAAAGGTGTGCCCTGGGATTCCACCTCAGGAGCATCTCAAATTCTAAAAAGATTAGAAGTTAAGCTTTAACTATGGCATTGAAGGAAACTTAGCTAACTTGCGTTTCCAAATACAGCATTTTATTATCCTTATTATTCTTTAAACAATTGATGGAGTTCAAATAAGTCTCCTGTTGATACCAGAGTGTAGGACACGGAATACTCAAGTTGCGACAACCCAGATTCAGGCTAGATAGCAGGAAAAGCTTCCTCACTGTCGGAGCAATAAAGCAACGGAACCAGCTGCCTGGAGAGGTGGGGGGCTCTCCCATTCAAGACA
The DNA here is from genome assembly GCF_004798865.1 of Varanus komodoensis. Taxonomy (NCBI): domain Eukaryota; kingdom Metazoa; phylum Chordata; class Lepidosauria; order Squamata; family Varanidae; genus Varanus; species Varanus komodoensis. The sequence continues at coordinate 7,659,117 of NW_025335684.1, forward strand.
AAACTGGGCAGCCCTCTGAGTGGGAGGGTGTAAACCGGTGTCCTGCCACAGCACAGGTTGGATTGGATGACCTTCATGGCCCCTTCCAACTCTACCATTCTAGGATTCTAAGGTGGACATCGTAGGGCCATGTAGACAAGAGTAAATATTTGAATCCACATCACTGGGTTGGGAAGCTCTAGGAAAGCATCTTGGCTTGAGAAAGCTGCTTCAACAAAGAACAGCTCCTGCATCACTTGGAACCCTACAATAATTTGTATATTTGAGGGGCATCAGTCTGTGAAAGATTCTTTTTTGTGAAGGGCAGTTTTCATCCTCGTTCTTTCCCTTCTCATCCCGTGTGATTGTGTGTGGCCTTTTAAATATAAACAAGCTAGCATCTTCGCATTGGTTTTAGAGCCATTCTGTCTTTGAAGAAAATGTCTGCATGTCCGTCCATTTTAGGGCCTATACTGTAAATGTACTTGATGCAAAGTAAAAGCAAGTTTCACAATCAAAGCTGTTAAATGTTTCACAATCGAAGAAGAAGGGGATTTGTTCTTGCATATTTATTAAATGTGACACCGTGCTCTTCCCAAACTACTTTCTCACTTTGGAGCAGTGTGGCGGGGGTGGGCTTGGGGGTGGGGTTGCATCACAAGATAATTTGTGAGGTGGCTACTGAATTAATGCTATTTTTGTACTGATTGAGATGGTTATAAAGAAAGCTCTGCAGTGTCTCCCTGATGGTCTGTTCTGATGTGTTCGCATTATATCATTCTTCCACATCATGGAAGCCTCTGGAGGCTGGGTATTATGGGAACGGTAGTCCAACACCTCTAGCAACCCTGTCTCATTGGGATCAAGGCCAGGCATCCAGAAAACGCTTTTGCCACTCTTCCCAGCTTGCATTGGATGATTGGAAGTTCAAGGGTTTCCAGTCACCGAGGATACTTTTAATAGGATTGTGCCTTTAGTGGATGTAAGCAATTTGCGTATGTGGGGCTTTTAAGAACTAGTTTTGAAGTAAGGATACATACCTTGTGCCTACCTGTAACCTTCCAGGTGTTCTCAGACTCCCAACTTCCAGCAGGCTCACCCAGCTTTACCAATGACCAGGATGAGGGGAATCACTGACCTACAATATACGGGGGGCCGCAGAGGCACATCCGTGCTTGAATGGCTCATCGGAAAGTCTCTTCTAGATTGTGCCTCCTTTCCAGTTTGGGGGGAAAGACCTCTCACTGGGATGGCTCTCGCCCCTATTTCTTAGAGCGCTCAAAATGGCGGGGTTCGCTCTGTCTATGCCTGCTCTGCTGCCCGGTGGTTGGGACCAGGGCTAGTGCCAGAGACCGACATGGCTGGGCACTTGTGGGTGGCCCACCCCAAGCAGGGCTCCAGCTGGAAGACTCCGACAGGTGTGCCCTTCCTCGCCCTGCTTGCTCACCTGCAGCTCACCCTGGCCCAGACCATGGTGGTAGAGATGGAGGGCCAGGGGATGCCACGGCCCGCTTTCTGCCTGGGAAGCAAGCAAGCGAGCGGTACCCGTGATGGGAAAGAGGATGAAGAGCGCAAGCAGATGGTGGCCATGGCAACAAGAAGGGAGGCTCAATGGGAAAAGCAGTGCCTGAGGGGAGTCTTGTCCAGGGACCCTCCGCCACCTCACCTGGATGGCCTCTTCAGGTGGATGAGTTGCTTTGAGCTGTTCCCACAGCACAGTGGAGCAGTCAGAAGCAATTATCAGATGAGCGAGTGAGCGAGCCCATGGGAGCCCATATTTTTAGCATCTCTTGATTCCCCCCCCCCCTTTTAAATGTACCCGTTAAAACAGCCTAGCTCCACCTGGTGCCCTCAGGTGTTTCAGACTCCAGCTCCTACCCCTGACCATTGGACAATCTGCCTGATAGGAGCTGGAGTCTATAACAAAGCTTTTCTCACCCTGTCATGTTTAAGGGGCAGGACTTTTCATCGGCCTGGCCGAGCGGCAGCAAAGTTCCAGTAAGTGTGCTGCTTTTGAGATTGATGCTTGTGTCGAGGGAGGGGAAAATGTTAAAATCTGATGAGTGTACACATGGATCTGTAGAATGATAAAATAGTTGGTCACCAGTTACAATTAATTAGGTGTTTGAGAAGCACCACCTTTGGGCTTCAGGCTTCGGATGGCGCATTTGGTACCCAAACAAGAGTTGCCAGCACCAGCTGGGCTTTTGCTTTCAAAGGCAGAGATAAAAAAAGCATTCAGAGCCAAAAAGAAGAAATGGCTTTGTACTTCTTGTACCTTGAACAGAAGCAGAGCAAAACAGGTGTGTCTTTTCTCAGCTCCACAAGTGCTAAGATTCTTAAAAGCAGATCTTCGAAAGGGAATGAATGGCTTTGACTCCGTGTCTTGCATGGGCAAATGTCCCAGGTTCACTGCCCCGCCCCCCTGTAGCCACAATTTAAGATATGGTAAGTAGCAAAATTGCCCCTTTTCTCCCCTCCCTTTTCTCTCCTTCCCTCCTGCCTGGGGAAAGAAGCAGATTACTTTTGCCAGAAGGCTAACCTGATCATGCGCAGGGGGCATTTTGGCATGAAGCTGTGGGCTGTACAAAATTGGCTTGTGGGCCGAAGATGCATAGGGTTAAAAAAAATCCAATCCAGGTTTGAGTTTTAGTGGGATCCTGCTTCTGAACAGGTGTTAGTTGACGACCTGGGACTGCCCTTGTCAGCTGGTGCACTCCAAATATTTTGGACATCAGTGCCCAAGATCCTTGACCATTGGCCATGTGGCCTGTGGCTGATGGGAGCTGAAGTCCAAAGGAAGCTTGGTTATACTGATTGGCAGTGGTTCTCCATGTCGTCAGCAGGGAGATGCTGCAGAATCAAACCTAGGCCTTCCTGCAAGCTCTTGCATGCAGAAGACTTCCTGACCTACCTTACAGGGCTGTTGTAAGGTGCTTGGGGGGAGTCCTTGTGACCAGTCACAGATGAACTCCATCTTCTGACCCCCTCAAAACTTCCAAAGCACCCCAGAATTCCCCAGAATAACTGCGGAAGAAAGCAGCCATCTGCTTGGTACAATTAAAATCAAAGCGTGCTTTTCTGCATTCCAGGCTTGGCATTTGTGGAAGGAATACAAACTCGGCACCAAAACTTTCTATCTATATATCTCTCAGAGATCTGATTTTCCTGACCGTTTCATGTAGAAGCATAACAAAGGCAGGGCTGGTATTTACTCAAGTAAGTGTACCTTTTGAGTCGCACAGTCTGTTCCGCTTGTTCCCTCATTAGCCCGTCGATCTATGCCAAATGAATTAATAACGTTTTGTCTTTCCCCAAAAGCAAGGACAGTGCTATAAAACTGGTGAGGTGTGACTCCCCAATTTTATTGGTGGTGGAGAGAACACCCTTTAAGTTAAATTCCTGTCCGTAAGATCAAGGCAGCTTCTTAAATGTCACAGAGTTTTTCTCTGGGAAGGCGAGAACACAAAGATGACTCCAAACAATGAGTCCTGGAACCTGGCCTGCAGGTTGGACTAAAGGAAATCGAGTTCACATTCCCTTCCATTCCATTCCACGCGTAAAAGGGAGGTTTGTCCGTGCCAAGCGAGTCGTGGCGCCAGCTTTTCCCAACCCAATGTCCTCCAGATGCTTTGGACTGCAGCACCCATTAGTGTGGCCAGGGGTTGAGGCTGATGGGAGGTATCATCCAAAAAATCTGGACAGCACCAAGTTGGGTCTGGATTAGAAGCGCCCTCCCTCCATCCTTGTTTTGAGCAATGGCGATGGCATTATGAGTACGAAGATTTCCATCCAACATTAAGATTCTGGAGCACAATCCTTACAACAACCCTGTAAGGTAGATCGGTTATTTCCCATAATGCTGTTGGGGAACTGAGGCAGAGAGAACCCAGCTTGCCTAAAGTCTCCTAGGAAGCTGATAGCAGAAGCCAGCTCTGAACCAAGTACTCAGTGAGTGAGCAGCAGAGATAAAGACTGATTTAAATAGCACACCCACCCAACAACCAACAGCTAGGGCAGGCACCGTGTGACCCTCCAGGTGTTTCTTTCCTGGTTGTTGTTAGATCCTGCCTTTTTGCCTACGAGGGAACTTAAAGAGGCAACTCATCCAGAGCAACTGACATAACCCTTCGGCTTGCTCTAGTTTATCCTCACAACAACCCTGTAAGGTAGGCTGTTGAATGGTCATCCCTCACCCCCGGTGAGCGGGGCTTGGGCTGAGGGGTGTCTGGAGGTGGGGGGAGATGTTGTGTGTTGGAGAGTTTTGTTCGGCATTGTATTATTTTTATATTCAGTTTTATGGTGTTCAGTTTGTGTTACTGTCTTCACAATGAGCCTGCCTTTACCTGCCATGTCAATTATGAATGTCTTCATTTGTGGTTAAGTCGCATCGAGAGAGCTTTCTTTGCTGCGGCAATGGACACGTGGAATTATTAAGCATAATAGCGTGAGCACAGTTGAAGTCCCATCGAAAGCAACGGAGCGGATGTAAAGAAATCCGTTGCTTGACATTCCGTTGACATTTGACATTCCCTTGACTAGTTTGGCATTCCCTTGATGGATTCTTTGGATGGAGTGTAGTTCCTACTCTTTTGTGCTGGCTGATGTCCAGGGTGGGGTGGATTCTGCGCCAATCAGATGTGACATTTGCACTCCAGAATGCCATGCGAACACAATCCAGGGTTCTGTGCGTGCGTGAATGCAAACAGTGTCTAGGAAAGGTGATCAAGCACTTGCTGGCAGATCCAAGTTCCCTGTAGCAGATCCTATTAAATACTCCAGCCTGCCATGAGGAGCACTTTGTTTGTGCTTAATTGCGTTTAACCTGTTCTTCCGAAATGATGCAGATGATTTGCCTTTTATCAAGACCCGCCATTGCCATAATCGTCCTGAAATAAACAATGGTCCCTTTTGTAAGGAATTCTTCCCCCTTTTCTCTCTAAGCGCCTTGTCCTTTTCCAGCAAGAAGCTTTTCAAGCCCACACCAGTATCCCAGTACACAGAGCTTGGGATAAGCTGTCCAAGGGACTTTGCCCTGACTGCTACACTTCCATCAGCCGTTCCATAGATAGTCACAAATCAATCCCCTCTTGCCCCATTTCCTTGCAGACAAACACATCAATACGTTGAGAGTTTTTGTCCAATGCAGACCACAATTCCCTCCCCAGAGTAAAATGGTGGCCTCACCTCCTGATTCTGTGTAATTTCTAAAAGAATGTTGAAAACACCTAGGACTAGAACCTTAACTTTTTCTTTGAAAGACAAAGGAGAAAGCTTTTCACTTTGGGGCAGTAGTGAAAAATAGTGCCAGCGAATAGATCACTGAAAAAGAATAGAAAGGAAATCAAAAGCAAGTGAGAACTTGTTTTTAGGAAAGAGGGTAGCTTGTCTATCCCAAATAGCATTTGATAGCCAGTTTAATCAGCAAACCAGCCCCAAATGCAGGTTAATTGACACCAAAAAACACCAGGCATGTGTTTGTGTCATCTTTTGCCCTGGCTCAGGTGAAGAAGATCCTCTGCACCTGTGCGGCACCATGGCCGAAACTGCTACAGCTTCGTATAACGTACCTCTCGGTTGTGATCTTGTCCATTTCCATTCATTGATATTTTAAACCCTTTGATCCATTGTACAGCGATGCCCAATTATTATAGGAAGCAGGTTTGTGTGCATTAGGGGAGAGATGGCCGGGGCTAACAACCCTTTCATGGAACATTTTGGAGGATTATCAAGGCTGGGGAAAGCTAGCAAAGACCTTCCCGCGTCAGAATCACAATTCTGGTTCGCAATGTGGTTCTCCTCCTTTTGAAAGCAGCCCGTGTTATTTACTTTGCAATTAAAACACCTTGAAATTGCTCTAGCCTTTTATTTGTCTTTCCAGAAGCTGCTCGGCCTTTTTCTGCTTGCAGAGAGCTCTGCTTTTGCCATTCTTGGCCTTTGATCGCTGCCTTCCTGCAGGCACAGCTTCAATCTACCGAGCTTTGCAAAACAAAGCTTTTTGAAATTCTTATACTCACGTTTACCGTTATGAAATCCCCCACCCCAGCACCAAAAAGAAAAATTCTGATTCTGGACATTGACAAAGCGAGCATTTAGCTTCAAGTTCCTGACTTTGAGGGATGCATTCCTCACTGGAGCCACCTGTGGGATTCAGGCATCCTGAACTGAGAATGTCTTATCTTCTTTAAGTATTGAACACACTTGAGCTAAGAGACAACCTGCTGAAGATTTACATGGTGATCCCTGTTAAAGAAACATCTTGGTTGTGTGAAGTTGTGTCACGCTGAAGGGAGAGAGGGAGGGAGGGAGGAGATGGGAGAGAACAATACCAACTTCCTTGATAGAATAGTGTCTTTCATGATTTTATTCCTAAGTCACAGTACTAAAGTTGATTCTTCCACTTAAGTGTCACACTGCTCAGAATCAGCATTACCAATTTCGGCTGCCTGCCAATCAAAGAGGCTCAACAAGGGTCCCCATTTATTTTCAGATTGTACAAACTACCACCCAAAAAAAGAAGTTTGCTAGTTTCGTGTTGCTACTCTTATTTACAATTGATACCAAGATGGCGCCTTGCATCTTCGGGCCTTCGTGGTGCTGAAGGTAGCAGATAGAGTACAAGCTGTCTTGTCAGAAGGCACAAATTTAGCTCCAGGGCAATGGAAGTGTGACCAGTAGCTCTGTGTTCAGAGGGCCTTCCCCAGTCCATCGGGGATGATGGGAGGCATGGTCCAGCCCCTCTAGAAGGTGCCAAGTAGTCTTGAAGTTTTTGTTAAATTCATCAACATGTATCTATAAGTACCTCAAAGTCTGTTACAAAGAGGAAGGCCAAGATCTCTTCTTGCTGATACCAGAGTGCAGGGCACAGAATAATCAAGTCAAGCTGTGACAACCCAGATTCAGGCTGGGCATCAGGAAAAGCTTCCTCACCGTCAGAGCAATACAGCAGTGGAACCAGCTGCCTGGAGAGGTGGGGGGCTCTCCCACCCTGGAGGCATTCAAGGAGAAACTGGACAGCCACCTGAGTGGGATGCTGTGACTTGGTGTCCTGCAACATCAGGGGATTGGACCCGCTGGCCTTCTGGCCCCTTCCAACTCTACTACTCTATGATTCTATGAATAACACGGGGAGATACCTAGCAGGAAGATCTACCTGGTGGCTGTTCTTTCGGGACTTGGGAACCCCTACCCAGCTGAGTTATTTTGAACTGGCATGAACCCAGGTCCTTCCACTCACCAAGTGGGAGGCCTGCTATTGCCAAGGGCCAAAGGCAAGTGTAAAAGAGCCACAACTATGCGCAGGGGAAGCAGGGGGTTGGGGGCTACAGATGGGGGGCATCTGCTTTTTGCTTTGGCTGTGGGGCATTGGGCCCCAATCCAAACTGGAAACAAGCAAGGTGCACAAAAGCCCCTCAGCCAGAGACATCCAGGCCATACTGGGTGGACTCCTATGACAGGAAGAGAGTTGCTGATTCACATGCAATTTGCACAGATTAATTTAAATGCGCATATTCACACTCAGCAATAGTGACTTGGATTTAAATAGGAGTCCTGTACATCTCACTGCACTGGGAAGGTGCTAAGCACACCCCGGGTACCTTGCCTGAGCTGGCATCTCCTGTTCTAAGGGCTGACAGTTTCAATGGCCCCTTCAGAGGGATCTTTATCTTTAAACAAGACTCGAACCAGGCAACCCTTCAAAAAGAGGGCACCTTTAAAAAAAAAAAAAGATTTCCCCCTAGGAAGAGAGGATAACCCCTGTCAAGGATGAACAGAGGACTCCTCTTTATGAAAGAGGACACATGGCCGCTCTGCAAACCTGCTGATTTGCTTTTCACAAGCCATGGCAGCATGACTGACAGTTCCTGCCACTTAACTCTGGAGTGGCCACTGCTTCTTGCTTGCCACCCCTGCCTTCCTTCGGGACTTCTTCGGCAGGGCAAAAGCAAGTTAATTTCAACTCTCAAAAGGAGCCAGCAAGCACAGGAAAGCGTTTGGACCACTGCAGCAAATTGCACAAGAATTCTGGGTGTGACAAACTCCTTTTAAAACCGCTCCCTCGGCTAACAGAGTAGGTGTTGACAGAATAGACCCTGAAGTAGGGCTGCAGCGCGGAAGGGGTGTTGTCACTAAGAGCGTGGATTTCAGCATGCTCACGGGATCCTGCACATGTCCGTGAGGACAAACTGCTTTTCTTGGAACCGTTCTGAGAGTATTTTCCCCATCGCCCTCAATGAGGGCTGGACATGCCAAAGAGCCACGGAATGCCAAGTGTGCCATTGTAAACGAAAAATGGAAAACTAAAGCCGAGGTGGCGGAAGGGTCATTTGGAAGGGTGGCAGCTTAGCTGGCCAGCTGAAGCCCTGAGCAAGCGGCGATGTAGGGAGGTGCAGGTGCATTATCCTGCAATGCATGCCCACGGGCACAGAAAAGCGACGCCATCTTGGAGACAGGGCTGGGGCCAGTGGTAGGCATGGATGGGCAAGGATCCGGCCGCAGCTGGAGCCGTCTTGCAAGGGCCCACCTGGACTTGCTCCTTTTCACTCTGCAGCCCGCTTCTCCAACAGCCTCGCGCCCCGACGCTGCTGGAGTGGCAGAGGAGGAGCTGGGAAGCACTGGCCCGCCTGCTTCCCAGTTCTCTGCCCACCGGCAGGCAAGTGGAACCCCAGTGTGGCAAAGGAAGAGCATCTCCCGGTGAGGGAGGGGGTGGCTCCCAGACCTGGAACCTGGCATTGCTTGGAATCCTCTGGGGATTCACAGATCCTTCCAGGCAAACCAGAAGCACAAAGATGCCTCCCTCGAGTCCTTTGCAAGCAATGAATGAGAAGTCCTTTGCTGTCACGCCGCTCTTTGGAGTCCTTTCCCGAGGACAGAAACGCACCTGGGGGTGGTCCGGTTGCCACAGTCTCAACTGCCTTGCCTGAAGCTATGGATCTGGGTGGAGTATTTCTGGAATTGCTCCGCTGGTTCGTCGTCGTCCTCGCATTGCTGCTGGTAGTGTTCGTACAGTTTGGATTTGCTACCAGAACCGGAGCCGTCGAGGGTCTGGAGGTGCCCATTAGACATCCGTAGAATGGTGGAGGTGAGAGATTTGATATAGTTCTTGGCCAAGGTGAGCGTCTCGATTTTGGAGAGCTTGTTCTCTGCCCGGACGTGAGGGATGACTTCCCGCAAGGCCTGGAAAGCGTTGTTGAGCTTGTGCATGCGCTGCCGCTCCCGCTCGTTGCTCTCCAGCCTGCGCAGGCGCCTGTCTTTGGAGCTCCAAGTGAGCTTCGCTGGCCGGGAGGCGGCCTTCGGGCTCTCCGTGTTCCTCTTTTCTTTGTGCCGCAGACATTTCAGAAGCTCATCCCTGCTCTGGGTCGGCTCCTGGCACACGGCGTCTTTGTTGACCGCGTGGCGGCGTTTCAGCCCTTTGCTTTTGGCCTTCATCATCCACGCGGTTGTAGACGCAGGAACACAAACACGGCAACTTCTCTGTTACGAGCTCCTATCAGCAGAAGCTTCCTGCACAACCAGTGGGGCTGTTGGGAAAAGAGGACACCAGGTTGGTTGCTACGAAAGCCACAATTTCATCCTCATCAGGGGCCAAAACAACTGGAGGCTGTCAACCCTCAGCAAGAGAGATGGAAAGCGGTGGAGGCTAGAGAACAGTAGAAAGGGAATGGCCACTTCAGGCCGCAATGGGGGAGATTTCAGCTTGGGTTGCTCCTGAAGAACTCCTTGTGAGTAGAAAACTAGACGAGCAGGAAGAGGGATAGGCCTAGAACTTCTCCACTCCTCACTGGGTTTTCTTCTGGCTCGATATTTGGTGCACCAGTACAGACACCTTTGTATAAAATAGACTTCCCACCTCTCGTCTCAGTTGTGAATGGCACCTGCAGATGAAGATCAAGGCAGCTTGCAAGGGGCAATTCTGTTTTGTACGTCAGCACCTGCATTGATCATCAAGGGTGAACACGGTCACACTGCATCAGAGTACACAAAACCCTGTGCTTTCTGGTGGGGAGAAGAATGGCGTGCGGGAGCAACTCAGCTGCAAACACATAAATAAGCAAGAAATGGGCTTTTCAGGATGCACCAAAGCCCCCTCTGTATTGCCAAAGGAGTATGCAGGGGAAACTTATGGGCACAAGGATGTGATCCCACACGGGTGATGGACCTTTTTCCATCAGGGATACCTTCTCACTGGTCTTTGGTGGGCCCAGATCCAGAAGGCAGTGAGCCACCCCCTTTCTGTGCATGCACATGTGTCCGCGGTCTCCCTCCTTCCCTTCTCTCCATCGTCCCCATCCAGCATTTGGGCAAGGCGGAGATCAGTTTTTCCAATGCCAGATCATTTGCAGAGGACTTTTGACAGTAGCCCAGGGAGCTCATTAGTCCAGGTTGCCCACCTTTGCGGGATGACAAGTGGAAAGTCGTCCACCTTGGCCCAATCTCAGATTCAAGATCTGCTAAGCCCCCCCCCCCCACACACACGCACATTCTGGCTGGCCTTGGGCAAGCCCCTGTCGCTGTGCTTCAGATGCTCCATCTGTAAAAGCAAGGAGGAGCGTAGGCTCTGCTGAGCCATTCGGAGAATGAATGCCTCCAAGAACTGCGGAGTGCCCCAGAACTTACCAGCTGACCCAGTGCTTCCTGGGATCACAGATAAAGGTTCCCGTAAACTAGAAGTTGTTTGCCATTTGGGCATCCACCTTGGGTTGGCCATCCCGGATGGACATACACAGGCCAAAGGGCCGCTCCTTCTTCTGTTCCCTCTTCCACCAGCTGCTGCTCCTGGTGGCACACAGGTGCAGGGAATACTTCTCATGCTGGGATAGCTGCCTCCTAGCCCTTTAAAGCTAGGGCTGAAAGGTGGTCTAGACAGGTTAATGGGGACTTTGGCACTGTGATTACTGCAGACCAGCCCAACCCTGTAAGGGCTGGATTCAGACAACACAATAACCCACACTCAAGTGTTGAGTATGGGTAGAATGTGGGTTGTTGCTGAAACGTATTACCGTTTGCCTGAGCTCATCATAGTTAACCATGAACAACCCACAGTTCCCAACCCAACAGCCACCAGGGGTTCTCGTCATGTGCTGTTTCTGGTTAGCCAACGATGTTTGACAAATCAGCACCCTATGAGCAGGCAAAGCAACGATGGAGACATCAACTCAGGCCGGACCCTGCCTAGCAAAGGCTGCCCATACCATGTCCAAGCATTCTTCTGCTGGCTCTGTACCACTCACACCTCCCTCCTGGACTACACAATATCGGAAGTCCGTGCATGGAAACCTCATGTGTGGCATCCAGTACATTCCACCAGGCAACTGGCTGCAGGTTCAAGTTGAGCATACGCCCTGTGGCAGATCTGACCTGTGAACTGGCCCACGGACACCTCGACTTCCTTCCCCATCACCTGCTAGTGCACCTTTCAAGGACAACTGGCTGTAATGGGCAGTGTTAGGGGCAGTGTCTGTACACCAGGGATCCAACTTGTGGCTTTCCTACATGCAGTTGGTTGCATGCCAGCCCAGATGGACCCTCTTCCTACATTTCTCCTCTATTCATTGTCGTTCTTAACTCCCCCGAGAATTCTAGCCAAAAGCTACACATTTCATTTCCTTTTTGTTTGCTTTCCTCTTACTTATGCAAGACTTGGAAAAGCAAGTGCTATTAGGAGAGGTTAAGACTCCAGAATAAGATGATTTGAATAACAGAAAACAGTAAAAGCCTACTTTTGAAGCAATGGATGAAAAAAATGCAGCCTTTTCCCACTTTAGCTGAAACATGTGTGCGGCCCATTGCCAACGGTCTTTTATTCCCCCTGCTTCCAGTCTTGCTTCCAGTCTTATCCCCCATCTTTAATAGCATGAGTTCTGAATGGAACAGCAGATACCTACCTGGTGATGGAGCAGGTGCCAGCAGCATCCTTAGAACTCTTAAGCCGGCATGTGCCGTAAAAGCAAATGACCCTATGGTGAGCGGTTTCTTGGCTTGCAGGACAGCCAGTGGTTTGGCTTCTCGGGGCTGCTGCGAACTGCCCGCTAGGGCTGGGACACGTCACTTTAATGCACAAGCAGGTGAGAAAGGCGGAGCTTGGCTTGGCTGGGTCTTTTGCAAATAATCCAAAGAGTGTGTGCAGCAGCTGCTGCAAGGTTATGACAGGTCGGTGCTTAGCTATGTCTGGCTGGCATTTTGCATGGGTTATGTAGTGGCCACAGCATTCCTCCCGACCCCATGGTTGAGTCTAGCCGGGGCCCTAGTTCTGTGGCAGGGCACATGAGCTGCATGCCAGAAGCACAGGTTCAGTGCGCAGCAACTCTAGAAAGCACCGGGCAAGAATTCTGCCTGAAGCTCTAGAAGAAGAGTTGTTGACCCCAACTGCCACCAACGCTGGGCCAGAGGAACCAAAGGTTTGGTTTGTTACAAGACAGCCTCCGATGGTTGTACAGTGACTTTATGGGGGTGTCACTGTTTCTTCTATCAACAATCAGGAATCCACAGAAAGGAGGGCTGCAAACTGTCTGCGGGTTACCTGTTAGCAAGGACATCAAGTGAGTCTTTCCTGGAGTTGCTTGTTTCAACTGGAAGCCCTCCAGATGCTTGGGTCTTCTGTTCCCAGCTCTCTGGACCTTAGCATGTGCTAACTGTGGCTGAAGTTCAAATCATTTGGGGAGCACATGTTGGGAGAAGGACAGCCTGGACCTGACTTGTGGAACCCAATTCATTTTCCCAGACGGTCTAAGAGGCTGCATTCCAGTGGTGGGTGGGACTGAGAGCAGAATGTCTAGGCCAATGTTTTAAAATCTGTGTATTGTAGCTAAAAGCTCTTAGTATTGCTAACCAGTCCTTAGGAGAGGCACTTCAACCATTTTGAACTGGAAAGAATTTGCATGAAAGATGGGAACCAGCAAAGGATTTGTAGTTGAGTGAAAGAGGGTGAGGTCAGGGAAGGGAGTTTAGCCTCACTGTGAACCCAAGATGCAAGGATGTGGCTCCCAAAATTAATATTCCTTTAACTTGACCTGGAAACTGCCTCTTGGAGCTTTATCGCCAATGCACCTTCCCCACTCATCTACTTTCAGTGATGCTTAGAGGCATCTGCCTGTTCAAACCCACCCAGAAGGGCTGTTGGCACAGGAAGAGAAACAGGACTTTAATGTCGCCTCGGGCTGTTCCAGTCCTTTTCCAGGCTCAGTTCAAAGTGCCATTTCTACCTGTAAAGTCATCCCATAGCTATAGGCCAATCCAGACTTGCAGGATCAGTTCTTCTTTTTATTGACAGGAATGGCAAGAGCTACCAACTGGATCCAGATACAAAAAGACCAAAAGAAATGGCAGCGAAGTGGTGGAGGCCAATGCTTTACTGCACCCCATGAATCATGTACACAAAGGTGTCCGGGGTGCACAAGAAATCTACAGAAGAGTTACTGCTTAAGGATTTTAAACATGAAGATGCTGAACTCAGCATGCAGGCCCAGAGAAAACCAACTAATTCCTCCGGCTTGTACAGGTGAGGGATAGCAAAGATGAGCTCAAGATTAGCCGGGGACAGATGTTTACTTGCTATTGTGAAATTAGGAATCAGGAGTTTCTTCCTGCTCTACTGTGTTTCACCCCAAGATCTACCAGGACATCTCCATCGATCTTCTGCTGAGCCCTGTTATTTTGCTGTCTCTCCCACTTTTGCTCTTACAAGTAATCTAAGGTGGGTGGCCTCCTCCTCCTCGAATCAGTGACTGACTCAAGGTCATTCAATGAGCTACCTGGCTGACTGGAGACAGGAACCTGGATGGATCCCCCATGTCCCAGTGCAACACTCCAACCACTATACCGTCCTGGCTTTCTTTAGGACCGCCTTCTCCCTGCCTTCTCTCCTGTCACAAGAGATTCTGCTCTGGATTAGAACCTGTTCAGGTGTGGTACCCACACTGTGCAATGGCCTTCCTGAAGATGTCAATCCCTCTTTTTTGAAGGCCTCTTTCAGGGACAGCTTTCCACAGGCAGCAGATGGTGCCTTGATGTAGCTTCTGCGTTTTTAATTGGAATTGAGTTTTATGCATTGAGTATTGGCTATCATCTTTGATTTTTATTACTGTTCTGCTTTACTGATTGCCACTTTTATTTAAAAAAGGGGAGGGTTGAAAAGTAAAGGCTCCTCAAGGGCAAATGAGGGAAAGCATTTCACGACGACTGCCCACAAAAAGGTTAAATGTTCTCTGGAGCTCCTGTGTGAAGTCTTGATTAGGACAGAGCCCCCAGAGTGAAAATGGATCCTCAAGAACAGCCTCAGATAGGAACCACCTTAAAAGTGCTTGGTCTACTGTCTTCGTCACCCGGATGGCATTCGGCCTGCAAAAGACCAGCTACAGCAACAAGAAAAAAAAAGAAGGCTGTTAATATTCCATTTGAATCATGGCCAAGTATCAAAACCAGTCAACCTGGTTGCTTATTTCTGGCTGTTCTAAAACTCTCTATTCATCCTAGCAAAGTTGTCTTTTCAAAGTTCAGTTAGCAAAACTTCAAGAACAAGTTCAAGTCTGTGTATTTTTAGACAGAAAAACAGTCCCCAGCTCCCAGCAAGGCTGGTAGGGTATTAGAGGCCTTTCTTCTGTTTAAGAGTTGCACTTTTGGAACCTTCCAAACCAACAAATCCAAGTGCAATGCATTTGTTGTAAAAGGCAAACAAGCATCTCAAGAAGAACAACTGAGGAAGGGGAGAAAAAGTTAGTTCAATGACAAAAAATGCATTCCTATGCAGATTAGGTCACAGAATGAATGTGCATAGGACACAAATATTATAAATATATACCTTTATTTTATTTTGAATATTAAATAAGGTTCTTTAAATTACAAGCAGTCTTGAATCACACTAGTCATGATCAATGTACAGTAGAAATATTACAGTTTTAAAATTTACACAATTTAAAGACAAATTCAACCTGAAATTTCATTATCTAGCATATTGCCATAAACCTCATACCTGGTATTAAACTCCAAATAGGAAAACCTTTCCCCTATGATTTTGTTACATACATTTTCCTCATTTACAAAGAGAGCAAAACATTATATATACACATCAATTGGTACCATTTACCATTAGGTTACACCTACCACTGTGCAAGATCAGACAATTCATTAAACGGAACCAGACATCTTAAATTAATTCAAGTTTCATTTGAAAATAAAATAAAGTAAAAACCAGGTTGGTGGTCTACAACACTTATATTTATCTGCCTTCTCTTGTACTCACCTCTTCTACAATTACTCCATAAAGACTTGATTTTTTAAAAAAAGGATATTTCATACAACTTAAAGCTGAATTTAAATTCTTTGTTGCTTCTTTTTTACACTCCATTCTTAATTTTAAGGCTATTTCTTATAAGGCTTGTATGCTTCCAATTCCACCTTCCGATTCAAATAGCCATTTTGCCATCAATGAAATTTAAGCTGAATGTTTGTTTCAACTCCTCTAAAAGCTCTTAACCATGCAGATGGCTCCATAATAATAATGACAGTCAGAACTACAGACAAACCAATACACAATACTGTTTAAAAAAATAGGCATGAATGGCTCTCATTAGTGCTTTACCCCGGATTAAAAAAAGAAGAATTTCATTTCCCAGGAAGTGGTGGAAACTGCCTTCTCACTTGCGTATAGCAAACCTGGAAAACGACATAGTGATTAAAAGCCTCCACATTCTCTTCGGCCTCTTCTTTACAAACATTAAACTCGGCTTCTCCAACATGGCACCCTCCAGATGAGTTGGACTACAACTCCCATCACCCAGGCCCCAGCCAGCATAGGCAGGCTCTACATTGAGACATTTCCTTCACCTGGATTTTCCCCTCTGGTGTGTGCTTTCATCTTTCCCCTGCTGTACACCTGAAAAGGGCCGAAACCTTGTTCCTTGCTCCAAGCCCCTGTCTGGACCGCACCGCCACGATCGCAAGCGCCAAAGCAAGGTCTCGGAGCCATCCTATGGGATTCATGGGAATGCTGCTCCCGCCCCCCAAGCAGCCCCCTTCCCTGCCTTTGTGTGCATAGCCGCTCCTCAAAGGCAAGGACAGACAACTCAGGACGTAGGAGCCGGGCTCCAGCGCCTTCAAAACTTCTGTGCGAGGCAGAACCTTTCCACAGGCCGAAGCTTTTCCACGCTGCGTCCCCTCTGCTTGGTGGGGAGCGAGAGGCGTCTGAAAATTTGTGACCTATCATGAAGCTATTAAAAATGCCAGTATAGCAGCAGCAACAGCTAAGATTCCCTCAAACCAACACCTGGGCCTACAAGCCACCTTCCTTCATGGTTTCCAGTCCCGGGGAAGCTAAAAAACTACAGCAACAAGAATAAAAAGCAGCTGCACGAGGCCACAGAAGAGCTCCTCACAAGCATTGCCTAGGCTGCTAACCTTTCCCGTATCCAACTTGAGACATCCCATCTTCTGGGAAACTGCAGTGCAAAAAAAATGCAATGTTAGCCCATGGCCAGTATCACATAAATGCCTTCCTGTGATTAAAAGGTATAAAGCCGGTCTTCTAGAAAGGGTTAGGAAATTTGTACCGGCCTGAATTTACGAATTTAGAAAGCACAGTGCTGCAAGTAAAGTGAAACTAACTTGACGCTCAGCCTTTTAAAAAGCTCTGGTAGTTTACGTGTGTGCCATACCACAATATTGCCAACTGGGAAAGGGGTTCAAGGGCAGGAGGTAATTTAGAACTCTCTCATTTCAATGGGATGGACGTATACTGGGTTCTCTCCAGAAAGGGCTGGCAAGATTGCATGTTTGCAATGCATACAATATCCTAAAGCGTCAAATATATGTAAGATTCTGGTCAGGACAGACTGAAATCAAGGGGAAAAAAATCTTTCATTCCCTGGTGCCAGCCGTATGAACCCATTCCAAGAAGCATTTTCTGACTGCTCCGAAGGTTGCAACTCCTCATTCTGAGTATCGCAGGGAACGTTCCAGGCACTGAACTTTTGTCTGTGGCATGGGATTCCCAGCTCTGGTACTCCGGAGAAGGCCGGGGAGAAACCTCGAGCGCCCAAAGAAAGTCCTGTCCCATGAAATGCAAACAAGTCAATGGGGTAAAGCTGGGCACAGAAAAGCAAAGTAGAGGTGCAAAAGGGATTACCAACTCTGGTGACTTAACCCCGCCACAGAAAACCAGCCTGGAGGCAGCGCTAGATGTGCTGGCTGCTACCCCAAACATCTCTTGCCAGGCAGCTGGAAGTTGTAGCCCAACACAGGGGTTGGGACGTCTGACAAACTGTGTCCAAAGTTAGAGGCCCGTGCTTCCACAGCATATTGAAACCTCAATATATTGAGTTCAAAGTTCACATGGGAGTTCACATCTCTTGAAGTATCAGCTGAGCAGCAGTTTCAGAGATGCCCAAAACTCTCACCTGCATTTTAAAAGCCAGTTCAACACACACGTATATTTGTTTTTGCAACCCAACAACCCCAATTCGGTTTTTGCTTTTCCTTCCCCCCGCCTCCAAAAAAAATGGAATGAGAGGGAGAGACAACATCACAAGGTGCAGCAAAATATTGCTACACAAGGCCGGCAGGCACATGCAGGTGGACTGTGAGCAAGCACAGGAAATGACACGTTTCTCAAGCTGGTTTTCTGACAGTCGGAGTTCCTTGTAAAGAGGAGCTTTAATTTTAATGAATGCTAATTTCTGTCCAGGTGGCCAACAAGAGCCGACCTGGCTGGAAGAGAACAGTGAAGAACAGCGGGGGGGGGGGGGGCACAACACTTCCATACATTCTGAAATGAGAGGGTTTTAAACCTACTGATATCACTGACAGATGTTCTCTGTCAGACCCAAAGTGAGGAGAAGCCTGCACAGATTAGCCAGATAGCTTGAAAAAAACAGAATACTTTAAACATTCCTTTCTCTCTGCCAAAGCTGTGGCTGAAAACATATATTACAAAAGCTCATTTTCAGAGTGAGGTACATCGAGACAGACAAATTTTACTGAGGAGTGCATGCAACCAGGCACACATGCCCTTTGCAGTCAAAGCAATGTTTGCCAGAGTTGGAGAGGTCTCCTTTCCTATTTTATGCACTAGTCCAAACAGGGCTCCATCATTCCATCAGGACTCTGGAAAGGCCTTTTTAAAAGGCTGTGAAAGATCCGATTCTACCCAACTGCCATTCACCCTTAAATTTCTGGTAGCCTCCTTCAGGAAACGGAACCATTTGAGGGCCACTCCACCAGGAAACGTGTGCACCCATAAGTGCATGTATGCATGGAGGAACTTCAGGCGTGCAGCCTTCCCCAACCTGGCACCCGCCAGAAGTCTTGGGCTACCACACCCATCAACCCCAAGAGAAGGATGTGGGCTGCAGTCCGACACATCTAAAGGACGCCGGGGCTGGGGAAGGCGGCTCGCCAGGATATTCTGTGCACAGGAAGCACAGAAGATCCAATCCGTGTCAAAGCCTGTTTGTGCCACATGTGAGAACCAGAGAATCCCAGGCAGACTCCCCGTGAACCTACTTTTATCAAAGCTCCTTCTTTATAGATGCCTGACTGCAAAAGAAAGGTTAACAGCGACCGCATGAGTCAACACACCCCCTATTAGAGTCTTCCAGCAGAAGTGCTGACGGATCCCTGAAGATGAGGAGCAATGCTAGAAGTTACCCAGTAACTAAGAGCACAGCTGACAAACTCTCGCTCGCTCGCTCACTCACTCTCTCACACACAGACTCCAGACATCCCTTGAAAAAAAATTCCTATGATACCAACACCCATGACCACCATTTCCAGCCAACTATAAATAAAGGCTGATTTGTCAACCCCTTTACTGCAAATGGGTGTGTATGCACATGTACACACACACACACACACACAATATTTAGAATAAAAACTGAATTGACCCTCAAGAAATGTGAACAGCACAAAAAAATCCAGAAATTATTACTTGAGAAGAGAAGAGAAGAGAAGAGAAGAGAAGAGAAGAGAAGAGAAGAGCTCTGTGCATTCTGACAAGTGCTTTGCACGCAAAGGGACATCAGAGAACACAGCGAACCGGTCCAACAGGCCGAAGCAACAACTTCTCTCAACCAGGGAGCAAAGAAGGGTGCCTTTGTATGGCGGGGGGAGGGGGGGCTGGGAAGGAGAGTCAGTAGCGCATGTGCAGCCAAGCAATGCACGAAGCCCCCGAAGTATGGCTTACTACGTGACAGCTCTCAGCCAGATCCTGTCAAGGGGCAGCCGGCTCTGTGCAATTGTACGTGTCCTTATAGAGATAATACATGAATACAAAAGGGTATGATACAATCCTATATAGAAACCAGAACATGACGATTTTACAGAATGTTACAAATTACCCGAAGGATTCTTCAAGTACAGGACGATGAGGGGGGAGAAGAGGAAAGCCAGCACGGAGTCATTTTGAAAGGAAATGCAAAATGCACCAGTTTCCAAAGAACAGTGCACTTTTAAGTGGTCACATCCACCTTCCAGTTCACGCCCTGATCCAATGCTGCCTTCAGAGTCCATCGACTGCTTGACTATTGGACTTCAGCGCATGGGCACTGTTTTCAGATGCATTCCGTTTGTTGGTCTGTTTTTTAAAAGGGGGCTCTTGCAGAGGAGTGGCGGTGTTCCCCACAGGCATGGCAGTGCACTGAGCGAAGCTTCCAATGCTTAATCTTTCTCTCCATCTTCACTGCTCCCTGTTGAAAGGGACGAAACCACGAGGATGAGGAAAAACACTTGGGGAATTAAGGAAGAATACCTCCAGAAGTAGGCCACAGAGGTGGTCAATTTTCTTCAGGCCTACGTGCCGGAGGATTTTCCCTTGACAAATACTTTTGAAATGACGGGAGAAGTGGGGAGGAAAGCAGAAGCTGACTTACGTACTTCTACAGAGATGGTGCTATAACAATTCCCCAGCAGGCTCGGTCCAGTGACTCCCCCACCCCCAAAAGTGGAACCCTGATGCTTAAAAGTACAATAATTATCATCCATCTCCTGTTATGAAATCCACCCCTGGGACACACCTGGAAGTCTCTCAGGCACAACTGTCTAAATCGCACACTTCAATGTCACCGTTCAGGACACAGAAGAAAGCTGTGTTATCTTAAAACGCTGGCCTTATTGATAAAACAGGGAAAGAATTTTATCTAATCAGCACTTCTCTGCAATGGCAAACAACATTTCTCTGCTGAAGCTAATATGAGCGTACGAGCCAGATATCACGAGTACCATGGCATTTGTTGGATCGAGCGCCATGAAGAAAAAACATAAACAGAACGAACCGGGGTGAACTTGTTTACTTGGAGGCTTCCAATTTTGGAGGAGTGGGAAAACTTCCAGGGAAAAAGCACCTCCTCAGGACACTGTTTGCATCACTTCCGTTAATTTCAAGGCGCATCTGCCAAGAGAACTAACTCTGGTCATATGCTAAAGGCCACATGGGTTTACTTTCAGTTCTACTAGCCCTGAACAGCACCACAACTTCCGCTTGCCCGAACGGAAGACCACTTCTGATGCAAGCAAATCTGAATACTTTGCTTGCACAGGAAAGGAAAGTGGAAGAGTTAGGGGTGCAAAAGTAGATCGGTGACCAAGGAACAATAATTTAGGACAATCAATTCTCTAGCCTTTGCATAAAGCCACACGATCAACAGGATCTAAAACAGGTGCTCAGAACCTGAAACAAAGGGTTCCAGGTGGGTCTACCCTCCGGTGACCAGACAATCACGCTCCCCTTCCCTGGCCTTGATCCTTTCCCCGCAGCCATGGATCACCGGGTGATTTCCTCACTTTTGCGCAGTCTTCCTTCATTCTAAAAGATTGAACTGCTTCTCCTAGTTACTGACAATTAGCATTTTCAGTCAGCTAAAACAGGCTGGTATTCTGGTGCCAATTCTGGTTTGCCTTCAGCCTCACCAGTTGCTGCAATGTGGCCTCTAAAGGCTTTTCCGAAATGGAGTTTGTCCCTTGGACTGAAAGAGGCTCCCTACCCCCGGTCTAAAATAGGTGGGTGATGCAAAGTTCAGCCTGAGCCTCATTCTCTTTTCTTGTGCACAGCTTTAGTGTCTTTCAAGAAACACTGCTCAAAAGCCACAATGGTGTAACTAACTAGCTGCCTGGTGGAAAATACTTGCCTCCTTGTTCAATATCAGAATCCGTAAGATGAGTGAGAGAGAAACTTGCTATGTTTGCTGGCGAGATGGAGAATCTGGAGTAAGGTAAAGGATGTGACCAGTTTTGTTCAGGGCTTCGAGGCGGTGGCGGCGGAGAGAAGTATTTTGAGGTCTGAAGAGAAGGCTTGGAACTGATGAGAGTATTTGCTGCCTTTGATATAAAAGAGGGCTCTGGAGAAGAGAAGTCATCATCCCATTCAAAACCTCCACCTAAAACAAAACAAAACAAAATTAAAAGAGGGAGAAAACGCCAGAACTCATACAAGAGTGAATATGAACATGCCCAGGTCAGTTGGAGGATTTTATTTAAAGTTTTCATTGCTGCTTGGCTTGAACTGTTAATTCACCTTTCTGCTTAAATATGAACAGAAATGTGGACTGTTAAGTTCTGATATGGTCAAAAGAAACCAAGAAAAGCAGTGCTGTAGGCTCACCGGAACTGGTGCCTCATTTCACAAGGCCACACACTCAGATGACATCAGTGAACAAATACTTAGGAGCCAAAACTTCTTGTTTCAGTAGAGCAGCAAACTCTAAAGGCATCAACAGCAGGCTCATTACTAAAAGGAAAACATCACTGAAGCAAAAATAAGTCTGTTACTTGTCCATAGAAAGGTAACCCTCTCTTCCTTAGAGAGTTTCAGGCGATTGATCCATCTAGGTCAGGAAGGTCTATCTGCATTGATCAGACTGTGATTCGACAGGTGCTTGGGCAGGATGTGTTCTGCGGCAATGGCATTTTCCATGGCACAGACGTCACTTACCGGAAGGGGTTCAGTAAGAACATGCAGAACGTAACATGCACGCTGAGCAGAACCTTTCTGCTTTGGAGCTAAGCATCTTAGAGTTGCAAGGAATATTCTCTGAGAATACTTAAACATGCAATGCAAAGACTAATTACCTTCTTCGTCAGTAGAGCTTTCCGAATTCGTAAATTTATTCAAGTAACCAAGGCCTGAAGCAGAGTCAGGAGTGTTGTTAGAAGCTGAATGATTTGATTCAGAAGAACGATTTCCAAGCTCTTTGGTTGGTGTTTCCTAGTAAACCCAATGGAACAGAATTAGCTCCCATCATTTTCAAACTGGGTTGTTTTACCAGGCAAAATTTTACAGGCGCTTGACAGCTGCCTTCCCTGAACCTGCTGCCCTCTAGAGCTCTTTGACTTACTGTTCCATACTGCTGGGATGAAGAGATTTGAGGAGGTGGGTTGGCAGTGCGTACAACGTGCGTATGCACCCAGACACAAGCCCACTCCCCAACCCCTAGGCAGCCCTCATACAAGGCGAGAGCACCTCATGCTTTCCATCACTAGGCCCGACAGAGTCCAGGGCGCTAAAGGTCCAATCCCAGCACCTTAAATTCCACCTGGAAACACATCAGTAACCAAAGTAACAGGTACAGAATATGAGCCGGTTGCTTTGCCTCCACCAATGTCCTGGTGGGTGCATTTTGAACCAGGGGAAGCTTCTGAGTTGCCTTTAAAGGAAGCCCCACATAGATGCTGTTGCATTAACCTCATCCAGCAGGTTCATGTAGATGTTAAAGAACCTGGGAGATGGAACCAGGCCATGGGATAAAAATATAGTAACCAACCAACCTAGGAAGCACTCCCAGAAGGTATGCCATAGGAGATGGTCTCACACTCTCCTGAAATCTCCAGGGGAATCAGCTGAAACACACGCACACTCTCTCTCTCTCTGTCTATCCCATGTCACCAGGATGAATTACCAAGGCAATTTCCACCCCCAAACCAGAAAGGAATGGATCTAGATAACTAATGCCATCTGGTAGCAGTTGAAGCCTGAAAACTGGAAAATTAGAAACTGGAAAATCATTAAAATTCAACAGGTCTGACTTTACTAACAATTCATCTTTCCCTCCTTCAACCGTTCCTTTTGTCCTGGTTGGAAGAATTATTTTTACCATCCACCCCTTTACCCTTTCACGCTTTCCACTATGCTATTCCTTCAGGTCTGGTTATTTTTTCAGCATCAAAGGTCACTTATCCACTAACTCATAATGGAAGCACAAGATCACTGCTAATGTTGTAGCCAGATTCTGCCACTGATTTTCCTGGATCAATGCAGTACTATTTCTTTTGTATTTTAATATATTTTTTTGCTACCAGTTAAATAACTCTTCTGTTATCTTCCTTACATAAAGCATTTTAGGTTACTTCTTTAGCTCTCCCAAAGGCTCCAGATGCAGTTTACATAAATCAATAATAAAAAAAAAAAACTCCTTGCAAGCCACTTAACAGTGCACACTTACACAAAAGTAAGTCCCACTGAGTTCAGTAAGATTTGTTCACAGGTTAAATAGGCAAAGGACTACAGTCCAAATAATTTTCCTTCTTTATTTAAGTAACACATTTTCCTAAAAGAACACAAATGACAGACAAAAGCTCCCACATACCTAAATACCAAACCTTTAGACACACAACAGCCATCTATGATATGATATCTTAGTCAGTCCTTATAATTTTGACTACAGAACTGCACACAGTGGGGAAAATAGTTTGAAAACATGCCAAGTTGTAGAAATTAATCCATCTTAATTAAGTTGGAATAGTAGGGGAAGAGCAATATAATTTCGTATCTCTTCTGATCTCAAACTAAGTGTCATCAAAAGGACAAAGAAGATCTTGGAAAAGAAGAACCCAATGTTTCAGGCAACACCCAAATCACTTCGGCTGAGCAATTCTGCACCATTCTGCGATGCAGCCATGGTTCATTTTTAGGCCTTTTAAGAAATGGCCAAGCTTTGCTGCGCTCGTTTGCCTGCCCGCAAGGTAAAGGCACCTTGTGGCTATCTCATTACACGAGGGAGAACTAGATACACAACCGTGTTGTTTTGTAAAGTAGGTCGACTATTTTCAGAGAGAGAGAGCACACACACACACACACTCTCTGTTCTATTACAGGCATACCCAGTGTGCTTCATAATTACAACCGCAGGTTACAGTGACCACCAATTGTGCTTTAAGCCCCATGTGCTTCTGTGCTTAGTGCAGCTAAGGCAGAGAGTCTTGTACCTACTTAAAAACAAGCTCCCTGCAACATGGTACAAGACAGACACACATTCGTTCACAGAGGACATGCTGGACGTCCACTATGCAGGGTAACACCAGCTAATCATAATAGTTCGGCTGCATTTTAGATAACTGCATTTCACTACCTTTGCCATGAACACAGCATGACCCTAATGCAGTGTTTGAGGAAATGAGAAACGTATTCTGAGATGCTCTTGTTTTAGATTGAATTATCAGCTCCAAATACGATAGCCTGTGTTCAAACCCTTAAATAGTTCAAAGGACAACAGAAATTTCAATTTTTCACTTCTTCCACATTTTACAGCTCACCACTTGGGCCGCTTATCGAGTTTTTCCTGCAACAAAATGCCTGTACAGACAGACAACAGACTGCAACCGCTCCTGAAAGAGCATGCGGCTACTTGGCCTCCTCCTCCAATTCTCCCTCCCTACCTTGCTTCACATCTCATGTTAAGTACACCTTTTACAAAGACTTTATCAGGATCTTTTTTTCAGATCAAGAGTCTGGGAACCAGATATAGCTTAAAAAGCAAAAGAAAAAAATTAAAAGATACCTGATCGAACAGATAGACAGTGACGTCATCAAAGAACGTTACAGCTTTTCTCTCATTCTTCAGAGAGCTTTCCGGAGGGTTGTTCTGCCCCAGTTGCCTTGGGTGTTTCAGCAAGCTTCTTAGATGTTTGCCATCATCCTTGTCAGTAAGAATGATGGGTACCTGATGCGCAATCTCCTCATCACTGTCAGAGCTAAGCCCATGAAGATGGAAAGTTCTCATATCATCCTCAGAATCATCGCTGTTCTCATCTTCTTCATCAGCATCTTCTCCATCCAATGACAGATCGAGCATGCCAGCCACATCAAGCTTACCAAGGTATTTACCTTCAACGTCTGGCTCTTTCAACTTATGACTGTCCAGGTGGCACAGTAAGGACTTCTCAAAAACTTCTGCAGGACCATACAAATTAGACATGAGCTTTAACTCCTTCTCAGGAAGGAAGTCTGCTGTACTGGTACCTGTACAAGACACACTTCTGGGGAACTCATATATTTCAATGTCATCTTCATCAACAAACTCTGGATCAACCATGGGTAGCACTAAAATTGCGTCGCCATCCTTATGAGGACAGTCCTGCTTCATCTCACCTGGTTGGTGTCCCTCTAGCCTCTCATCCAATTCTATCCATGGAGACAAGTTATTAGCAAAATGTTCATCCGCTACTTGGTTGCCATTTGGCTGATTTTCTGTATTCCGATTCTTTTCCATTTCAAAGTAGTCACTACAAGTGCCATCCTCTCTTATTTCTCGTGGCTCCACCGATGTGTTGGTCACCTCAGATTTCTTGTCTAGCTCAGAATCATTATCAGAAAAATAGGCAGAATCCCTGTATGAATTCTGGATGCCACCAAAAGTAGCCTTAGAGACAGCTTCAAATCCATCTATGATATTTGCTGCCTCCAACTCAGTCTTTATATCTGATGACACAATGATTGCAGGATTATCGTGCAAGAGATTATCATCACCAGCATTAGACAAAACAGAGTCTTCATTGGAGTTGCTGCCCAGAAGGTGTGATGTCCATTCTGGAGATTCAAGATTTTCTGTTTCGTAGCCGCTATCTGCAGGTTTATCAGGTGGCAAAGGTTTCTGGGGACTCTGGCCCACTAAAGACTCTAAGACCTCATTAACATCTAAGGAATCTAATGAGTCTGGTGTATTTACAGACTGCCCCATGCTCTGCATTGGAGTTGACAAACTGTCTTCAAGCAGACTGTCATGACTTGAACAATCTGAAGGAAGAACAGTTGGAAGAGCAATGCCTTTGATGGGAGTCTCTGTGTTACTTTCTTGAAGCTGCACTGATGTTTCATCCATTTGGTCCAGGGGACAGGCACCATCTTGTTCTAATTCCGATGGCTTATTCTCTAAGTCCTGGACCAGCTCCACACAACTACTGCTATTGTATTTAAGTCCCTTAGCTTTTGACTGTATTTCTCCCTCTTGAGCATGGAGGGCAATGCTATGACAGGGACTGGTCCCATCAGCTTCATTTTTGGCATTCAAGGAAAGTGTTTCAGTCACGGTGGCTTCAGGGGCTTGATCTTTTTCACAGTAAGAGTAAGGAATACTACCAGCAGAGTAATCATCAACTCCTACTTTGAAAAGGTTTCTCTCAGCTCTTAACAGGGGGGATACAGGTTGCTTATCCATCACGGGTGACCTAGATGGGCTTGGACTCTGTGCAAAGTCCGGAGCCAGAATACTTGTGCTATTTGTACCCATTTGAACATGCTCATCTTTATGAACTGGAGTATCCCCAGTTGTTTTATGTTCAATGCCCAGAAGGTCCATATTTAGTGATTTTAAAGTGTTGCTGTCAGGTGCTCCACCGAGCTCACCAGCAGCAGCCTTGTTACACAGGGTATCCTTTAATAGTTTGTTCTCTTGAAGAAAAAGAAAGTTATCACACAGTTCTTCCGAAGTCAGAAGGCCAGGATCAGACTGCTGTGTGGTATCATTGTGCAAATAAATAGTTCCATGTTCAGGGCTGTGGCTAGAACTTCCCTTCTTGGCCTGATCAACGACAGATTCCTCTAGATCTGCACAGGAAGCAGCTTCAAGCTCCACATGAATATCAATTATATCAGCTACTTCAAACCTATTTCTCGTATTTGTCAAGTGTTCTGTCTTTGCGGCATCACTAAATATATTTTCGAAAGGGCTGTCGGGGCTATTAACACGCAAGTCCTCTTCTTTGGGTTCTGTATTGTAACAGGACGAGTCCCCATCTGTAGAAGATTCAGCAGCAAAGTCGCTAAGAACCAAGAAGTGAGAGTTCTTGTCTTGCAGAACTTCACAGCAGTCTACTTCTGTGGTCAATACAGCAGCCTGGCTATCTAAGTTTACACTGCTACCTCTGCTCTTCTCCTCTAACTGGATGTAATAATCATTTCCAACGGAAGGTTTGTGGGCATTGAACACAGGAAGTTGCCCAGGCACACAAATTGAAAATTCCTGTCCACTTTCAGCAGGAGCTCCAGGCCCTTGCTCTGAAAGTGTATTTTCAAAAACCTCCATTGGAAAGAAGATACTGGTGTAAGTCATGCCTTCATCAGGATTTGCCTGGCTGCACTCGAAGTGGTCGTGCTTGGCTGCCTCCCAGATGTACTCAAAGTTGAGCCCTCTGCTTGTTTCGGTTACTGTGAGGACTTCCTCCAGCTCACGGCCAAACCTGCTGCCTGTGAAATGATCCAGAATTGGAAAGGCGGAGTCGCTGAAGAGTTCTCTGTTGGAAGTATTGGGCTTGAGATCATTCCACTGTTCAGGATCAATCACTGAATCCCTTTGACTTTGCATATAGAGGTATGTTAGAAGTTTGTGTACTTCTTCCGCTGTTGCTCTCTTGTCTGGAGACAGCCAACAGAACTGTAGAACTTCATACCTATGAGACGAATGATGCATGTTCAGTATTTTTCAGTCAGTAACAGTTTGGAATGTAAGGCAACCCCATTTCAGTGATTCTTTCAATAGTCATCTAGTCTTCTTTTAGTTTTAAAAATATGCTAAGGAGTTCAACTCTGCTAATAATATTTCCGAAGACTTTTTAAAAAACATCCTGTGACTAGTTTTTGAGAAAGAAGAGCTAGTGCTATGATTACAAGGAACTGTCTAGTACAGTTAATTGCTGGTGGTGCAGTACGGCTAATGTTTCTTTTAAACACACATTTTGACAATGTCCAGAAATTATTTATTTGGAGGAGGAGGAGATTACTACATAGTTCCACTTTGTACTGGAACAGTCTTTAATTAAAAGAACATGTACATCAGTGAATATTATCTGCTTTATAGAACAAAAGAAAATGGATTCTCAGCACCCTCTTGACAACAGAAAGACAAATGCTACAAAGCCGGAAGATTAAACTCACCTCCTGTAATGCAATGAACTGAGGACCTTACAATGGTTTTGATACATGAACAAATGGTGTGGACACTTAAATGGACATTATTTGGCTACCTGGTCTACTTTCCTTTAAGGTTTTGTTTTAATTGCTAGAAAATTGTGTGCACTTGATACACATCTATGTATGTATATTAAACATGTTTTAAAAGCTTTCTGAGGTGCTGATGGGCATCACATTGCTGCCCCCAACCCTAGTTCAGTCTCTGCACAACCACAAACCTGCTGCATGGGGACAGACCAATTGCCCTCGCTCAGCCTTAGCCGTTTCCGACCCATCTGTGCCTACACTGACCTATCCCACAAGGGCTATTCTAAGAAATGCATGTAGCATTTCAAGTCCAATTGTTTATACAGTGTCTTTCCTAAGCATTTTTGATACATCTAGACAACCTTCAAGGAGTCCAATTTTACCATCTATCAGAACATGGCTGCTCAAGACAGGGTTCCAAGAGTTTGGTCCGTTTTTCTTTTATGACCTGCGCCAGGACCTCATCATCAGATAAGTCAGAGTAAGGCTTTGCAGCACCGCTGAAAAGCTCCCATAGTGTTACGCCCAGTGACCTGCAAAAAGAAGTTCTTCAGTAAGATGCCGGAGAACAACACGACTACTCCAACATGGCACACAGACCATAAGCCAGGAACAGAGGAAGGCTGAAACCCTCACTGGTTAATGCTCTGCTTCCAGCGGGTTCAATACTAAGGGATAGGCTGGAACTTTATCACAAGCTGCTGAGCCAGATCGTGCCCAAGTAGATCACAATGCGTGAAGGTCCCTAATTGACCATGGCAGGAACCAATGTGGAGAAGGCTGCCTGAAGCTGTTGTTTCCCTGGTTTTCATTTGTGTTTTAAAGAGTAACCAATCTGCTCTGAGCCCAAAGGTTAAGGTCACAAGACATCTGGCAGCAAACTGGACTTTTAGATGGTTATGATTTCTTTTCTGAAAATACTCTGGAAAACATTCAGCAGTTCTACTAGTAAAACCCAACCTTGTTTACAGTGGTTTCAAGGTTGCTTTGGCAAAATACCATTTCTTCGTATACTGACATCTCCCTTTCAAGGGGAGCCCTGAACAATTCAGCTCCAGCGTTCAGAGAAATGATTCGAACCATTGCTAAGCCATGGTTTAGAAAATAACTCAAAAGAAGGCATGACCTTACATCCTCCTCCTCCTTTGCATGCAAAAAGGAGAAAGCTTCTACTTTCATTTTAGAACAAGCAAGCTTGCTATTATTTACGTAATAATTTATTTTTGATATTTACATGCCATACAAGTATAATAAAATCCCTAAACAAGTATGTAAAAACCTGAGAAACTGTGTGTGTGCGGGGGGGGGGGGGTTCCCATCATGTTTCATTAAAATAAAACTACAAACTGTGTCCTGCTCTAAAGAAATTTGGGTGAGATCAAGACCAAGGTCCATGCAGGCCCACCCACAGTTAAGATCATGGGGGTTTTTTGCTGTTACATGGAATTCATCTTCCACCCTTTTGTCCTCATGTGAGAAACCCAAGACAGCTTTCATGTTTCTCCCCGCACAACTTTTGAGGCGGGTTAGGCTGAGAGCCCGTGGCTAGCCCAAGTTGCCCAGTGGGCATCTTGGCTGAGAGAGGACTAGAGCCGGATCTTCCAGTCAGACGCTCTCACCACTACGCCACACTAGCTCTCTGGCTTGACGTTATTCTGAACTGGGCTAGTCACCTTCCGTTCAAGCACCTTAATGCGATTATGATTTTCATACCAGATGTTACTGTTCTTTGTTTGCTCAGCTGTTAACAGCCTGTCCTGGAAGCTGGTCACCAGCTCCGGTGCAGTCCATCGGAGAGGCACAAGCTTCTTCTCATCTGTTTCAATATAATCGTCCTGCCGTATCGAAGAAAAAAACACAATTAAAGAAACATCAAAACTATGTGCTAGAAACCAATTCAACCAACTTTTTGACATGCCTCAGATGTTCATGTCTCAGATGTTCCTTAAGACTAATCACTGCAGAGAGTAAAGCAGGCCTTCTCTAAGAAGGTCACTAAAATTAAGATCTTTCCCTTTACGAAAATGTTTCCTAGTAATTAGGGGTACCTTCCACAAACTTTGCAGAAATGCAGATCCAGTACAAGAAAACCAGAAGCTGCAAAAAGGAGACTGAAGCTCAAGAGGATGCTAACAGTGGAGGAAAATATTAGTAGAGAAAGCAATATGCTCAGCATGTTTTAGAGCTTGGCATTCAAGGTGAATGCCTTTAATAAAACATCGCAATTAATTATATAGAAAGCTATTTGTCCCTGCAGGCAGTAACAGAATGGAAAGCTTAGGCAGAATCCAAATGAAGCTGAATTTCCCATTGATTTAGTCCCACAAACAATCAGTAAGAATTAAGTTAGATGCAACTAATTCAGTCTGGATCCAAACTGCTGTTTTCTCTGATAAGAAGCTTTCTACTCTTGGCATCATGTTGCGCTTAATTTCCTCTTTTTGGCCAACCTGTTTGCTTTAAGGCAGCCTTGCGAGTCAGCTCGACACCTGTAACCGTCGCATCTAGACATCTCAGCACTGCTGCCAGGGCTGTTGTGACAGCAGCTGGCGTTGCCCAGCCTCCTGAGTGCTGACTCTTAGCAGGGCTGTAAGTCCTTGGAATTCATTTTGGAAGGCCAGGAGGGGGAAATGACGAGGGGGAAAAGACAGCCTCCATAATGTTGTCCTTTAATAACAGGACAGCGTCCTGGAGGTAAGGTGTGAGGACTGTCCTCATTGCCAACTGTGGCCTGAGGGTGACACCTGGTGACAGCGGAACCCCCAGCATGGCGAAGGGGAACACAGGACTGAGGCAGCAAAGGGCAGCATGGGCAGGCAGGCAGTCTGCTCTAGCTGTCCCCTCAAGTCCACATAAAGGCAAGAGAAAAATGCACACCAGTATTTGCAACACAGGCGGGCAGCTAGACCACCACACTCAACAGAGCTTTCAACAGAAACTGGTATTCTTCTCTACTATATACAGATCATGCAAGTTTCATCATGCGAGGAGGATGCAGAAAAACAGACAAGAAGGATTACATGCTCCCTCCTCTCATGACTCCTCAAAGCATCCTCCAGGTGCTACTTTTCACATTACGAAAGCACCAACCCTAGCTGCTTACACCAGCCTCTCGGCACATGAAGAGATGACAATTTCTTCCAAAATATATAGCACTTCCAACATGGCACACATTCACTGATGTATGCAAATCTGTGAATTACAGTAAAGGTGATGAAGGGAATGATGAACATGCAAACAAACTGAGATAACAATCTGAGTGGCCAAGCCACAGCATGCAAAAGCAAGCAAGCCCATATAAAAAACACCAGGTGGTAACTTCCAATCATCAATAAACCATCATTAATGCCACCTAACTGAGGTTCTGGAATTCACAGGATTTAACTTACCTTGTACCTACTGAAACCTATTCCATAGTCTCCAATTTTTACATTCAGATCTGATGTAAGGAAACAGTTCCTTAAGGCTAAGTCACTGGAAAAAAAAAAAAAAAAAAGCATTGCAGTGAGAACAAAAGAAAGCTCAATACAATTGATTTTCAATTTCAATCGATTTTCACAGATGAAAATCAATAAGGTAGCTAATGTAAATAAATTCTGCTTATTCAGTGTCATGCTTACTGTCTCGAACACCATGTGGATCTAAAGTATACCAGCAGCAGCCATACAAAATCAGCACCAAATTACCTGACTCAGAACCAACAGCTTGGATTCAAGTCCACACTAAACTGTGAAGTCCATCTGGCAAAGTTTTTTGCCCATTAATTTTTATTGTGGAGTTCAATAAAGCAAAATCCAAACAAATATAAAAATAGAATAAAATAAATATTACATAAGTTCAGAATATATTTGATTACAGTAGATACCTATCCAATGCGTACTCTTAATATTTTATATGCTACAAAAGATGCTCCTCTTCTCAGACATAATTATGCCTAGACTTCAACTAAGGCAGCTCAAGTATCCATATATTTGTCCGCTTGTAGATTACACCTGAAGGCCATGGAAAGATCGAATGCATCATTAAAAGTGTGATGGTGAACATAGGCTGGCTGACTGTACACAGCGGTCACTGGGGGGAAGGGGCAAGAAGGGAGATTTCAGGCAGAAAACTGGGGTTTTTTCTGCATAACAGGACCAGTTTATTTATTTATTTTTCCATTTATATCCTGCCTTTTTCCTACCAAGGGCTCAAGGCAGCTTGCATCATTCTCCTCCTCCATCTTATCCCCACAACAACAACCTTGTGAGGCAGGTTGGGCTGAGAGTCTGTGACTGGCCCAAAGTCACCCAGTTGGCTCCATGGCTGAGCGGGGACTCGAACCCAGATCGCCCGAGTCCCAGTCCCATGCTCTTAACCACTACACCGCATTGGCTCTGAATCAGTTGAAGCATATGCCTCTTTAAAAAGCATGAATAATCTAACATATCCACTGGCTCCTAAACTCTATTATGTAAGACATTAGCAGATATACTCAAGTCAGCCTCAAAATACCACAGGATTGAGTAAAATGAGGCGGTGAGCTTTGGAAGGTCGTGTGTTTTGGCAGGGTGCACACAGGCCACCCCTAATACTTGTGGGGGGCCACATTCAAGCCAACTGCTACCAGAAGCAGTTGCACCATTGGGATCCTAATGTTTCTGCCGGAAAACCTGCTTCTGCTGAGAAACAGGCTGCACACTTCATTTCCCTGCAGAATCAGGAGGATTTGGGAGAAGGCAGTGGCAATCAGACGAGATGTGGCTATGCCAGCAGGTTCTCTGCTAGGAACAAAGGCAGCTGCCCTACACTATCAGATCATCGGTCCATTCAGCCCAGTTCTGTTGGCACTGGCTGGCAGAAGCTCTACAAGCGACTTCTTTCCTAGCCCCATCTGGAGAAGCCAGGAATTAAATCTCAACACGTCAGGCAGGGGCTCTGCCACTAAACCGCAGCCCCTTGCAACGCTGTCCATCCCCAGAGCACAGCGACGCAAGCAAATTCGCGGGAGCGAAATGTCAGCAGGTAAACGGCTGAGACACCGGTCCCCAAGCATGTCAACACAAATTCAGAACTGCAGGACTGTGGAGGCTGCACGTGTATCTGGGTAGCTGTGCTAAAGGCACCCGCAGCCACTTGGTGAGCTCCTAACCTAGAGATGGAAGAAGAGGCAACCAGAGCAACTGAGCTGCTTTATATTCCCCAGGTGGGCATGTCGTGTGCAGAGCCGGCTGGTGCCAGAGGTCAGACTAGCTGGCCCGGGAGCCCCCTTCTGACTCACTCTGTTTCTATGTTTCTAGGATGAAACTCAAATACTTTGGTTATCTAATGAGAAGGAAGGAATCACTGGAGAAGACCCTGATGCTGGGAACAATTGATGGCAAAAGAAGGGAATGGCAGAGGATGAGGTGGCTGGATGGGGTCACTGGGGTGGTGAGTGTGGGCTTGGGTGGACTCCGGAGGATGGCGGATGTGCACTAGACAGCATACTAAAAAGCAGAGACATCACCCTGCCAACAAAAGTGCGTATAGTCAAGGCTATGGTTTTCCCAGTTGCAATGTACGGCTGTGAAAGCTGGACCATAAGGAAGGCTGAGCGCCAAAGGATTGAGGCCTTTGAATTGTGGTGCTGGAGGAGGTGCCTGAGAGTCCCTTGGACCGCAAGGCGATCAAACCGGTCACTCCTAGAGGAGAGCGACCCTGACTACTCTTTAGAAGGCCAGATACTCAAGATGAAACTCAAATACTTTGGCCACCTGATGAGAAGGACTCCCTGGAGAAGAGCCTAATGCTGAGAACAATTGATGGCAAAAGAAGAAGGGGACGGCAGAGGATGAGGTGGCTGGATGGGGTCACTGGGGTGGTGAGTGTGGGCTTGGGTGGACTCCGGGAGACGGTGGAGGACAGGAAGGCCTGGAGGATGGTTGTCCATGGGGTCGTGATGGGTCGGACACGACTTCGTGACTAGCAACAACATATTCCCCAGGCTGGGGCTGGGTGGAAAGAAAAAGACTGAGCTGCAACGTTCAGTTCAGAAGCTGCAGCATGAATTCTGAATTTGTGTTGGAGTTTGTGCTCTGCTCTTCTGTTTCATCAGGCGTGCATGAAGGAGAGACGGCAGCACAAGATCTGTGAAACACTTACCCATGCACGAAATTGTGCTTATGCATTACAGCGAGTCCAGCAGCAATCTCGCACGCCATCCGCTGCAGCAGCATGACTTGAGACTCTCCTTTAATGTTCTCCTGCTCGTTGCAAAGATATGTTTTTAGGTCACCCTGTCAAGCAAGGTGAAGAACACACGTCAGTGGCTTCTCATGCTGGTTGCACCTGGCAGGTATTTAATGAAGCAGCAGCAAAACACACACTGTAGCTCTCATCCGTCAACGGGGTTATTAGCACTGGTTATAAATAAGCGTGTGCTTAGAGGGCCCAGTCATCAAATTTCAAGTCTCCAGAAGGTTTCTTGGAGAAGGCACCTGTGGTACGAGCCATGGCCCTTCTAAGGCCATTTAGCCATTAACGTGTATAGGTAGGTGTGATCAGATTGGAGGATGAAAAAATGGGACGGTAATTCATGAGTCTTTCCTGGGGCAGAAAAGGAAAGCAGTTAGGAAACAGGAGCTCAGAAAGAAGAACCCAAGATGAGAACAGCAATCCATGGAAGGATGGATTGCAGCAGTGCTCTGGGCAATAGAACCTGTATTTGCTCTATTTTTTAATTGACTGATCACCTGGGTTCTCTTGGTGAGGGACTGAACCATTTAAAATACAGTATTCATAAAATATTATTACAGTACACACTTTTAACAAAATGATATACAGTGGAGCAAAGAAAATAACCTGGTCACCGAAAGCCAACCTAAAAGGGCAAGTCAACTGCCTTAAGTATTAACCCCAATATTAGAATTATATTACAAGTATGTTCTGAGAGCATAAACATATGTCTGGTGCCCGAAAGACATTAGTGAAGGCATCAAGCGAGCTTCTCAGCCAGGGGCCACCATTAAAAGGTCCCTCAACCGCAATTAAACCCGAGCTTCAGGCTTAGGAAGGCCAGAAAGTTCAAAGGGGGCACTGTACATATGGAAAAGGTAGTCTTTTAGATACTGAGGTGCTGGGCCAACTTTTTGTCCTCGTATGTTTTTGCACCACTGTCACAATCACCCCTGAGAACTGTGCTAAGGATGATGGGTATTGTATGTGAACACCACCTGTGCACCTGAGTTTGGGAAAGGGTGTACAGGTCTTCACTAGTCAAAAACATCACTCTGAGATAGATCCAGAAAGGGACCGGCAGCCAATACAGGGAAGTGGCTGTGAATTTTGCCATGAGCAGAGTTTTGAGTTCCACATGCAGATTTAACATTTCCCAGTGGGCCCCCACCTAAGGGGCCGTTATAGACAAAAACACATCACATACTTATATCCTCCCGCATCTGTCCGTCAGGATCATTGCACAAATTGTTGACAGGCTGGCTGCACCATGGAGCTCAATTTAAACTTCTGCTCCTTGCAGTGGGAGCACATAACCTTTACAGGGAGGTCTGATGCTAGAAGTACAGTATTGTGAGAAGTCCAGTGGAGAAAGCAAAACTTCAGCTGCCAGTGCCAACCTGCACTTTTAAGGACTGGTTCGTAAGTGGACGTACATGGCTCAGTTACTAAGAGTTTGTTAGCCAGCAGCTCAGTGCCTGGACTCAACGGGAACATGCTGTGTCAGGGCGGCAAACACACTGCAGTGACCTGCAGTGGCTCCTCCAGAAACACACACACACACATATATTATATATCCATGTGTACAAAGCACTATATTTCGCCAACTGTAGATGGCAGCAAAACACCAGAAAACTGCCCCTACACTGCGCAAGCAAAAGAGATTACAGGTGGCTACCTGATTTTAAATGCTTATGAGTTTTGTTTAAATATCTAAAGGAAGCAATTTTGCTGGATGTTTTTAAATCAACATTTGCTACAACCCAAATAGTTCACCAGCATAGCTACTTTCATTCTCTGGCCTTTCAGCATGTGTGATGGCCAAATGACACATGATGTTAAATGCACCACATGCAGCTACTTCTAGAGTGTGGGGGTCCTGCAGGGAGGGACCCAAGTGTGATCAAGACTGGAGTGTGCGGGGGTTTGTGGCTAGGAACAAAAGGCTTAAACCCCCCCACAGGCACACTGTGCCCCCATGGCTATCAGACACATGGAGTCTCACACACTTGTCCTCCTGTAAGGAAGCAGCACAGGTGGAATGGCTTGCCGCACAGGTAATATGGCATCTTGCTCTGCTCTAAAAAGCATAGCTGAACTTGGGCACGAATGAGTCTTGGTTAAGAAACTCCTACACACCAGTCCGTAAAGAAAAATGCCAATGGGCCTAAAGAAAATCCAAAAGAAAACCCCTGAAAATCATGGGTTAAGCATAGCCTGAAGATGCATCTTTTACATGGCAGGGTAGAGTATATCCTTGGGTGTCAGCTGTTGTAAGGACTTGCACTTGACTCGCACAGCATAAGTTTTAATCTATAATGTGTGAGGGCTGGAAGCAAACAACTGAAGATGAGCAAGATTCTATGGGCTATTGCGAAACACTCAAAGCAAATCCAACACTGCCACTAAGGCAGTAAGCTGGTGTGGCTAGTCACAGCTCTTACAAACGCAAAGTTTGCACATATACATTTATACATGCGTTTGTACATAAAATGGGAATTTATATTTTTGTCTTCCTCAAAACCCACAGCAGCTTCCTATCCATGTCACTGAATAGGCCGGCATCGGGTCAGCAATTCTGCAACATCAGATGCTCCTAAACCATTCACTGGACTGTGTGTTCATTTTATACTGTGTTTATATTTGTGCTCAAACTCATTATTATCTTGCATGAACTTTGGAAAGGTTAAGGTGTAACTGGAGTCTTAATATACCAGCTTGTGTGTGAAAGTAAAAGGCTTCTGCATACATGCCCAATTTCTACAGTTGCTCTTTCCTCCTAGCAGACGGGGAGAGGGGGAGGAAGGGATATAGATACACAAAATGTCTCCTGGCTTGCTGTGATGGCAATAAATGTGAGCATTGGATAGGTCTAGCTTGGCACTGCTCCTGATGGAAACCTGGCATATATGCCAGGAACAAGAGACATTTTGCTGTTAAGACAAATCAATGCTCAAGGAGACATTTTCTGAATGTGACAGGGTAATTTTTATGAAGTTTCTACATTCTGTTTTGGACCCAATATCAGAAAGGAACAACTTGAGCACGACTGACTGATTTGACCTTGCCTAGCATCTTTTCTCACGTACAGTTAAAATCATCCCCCTTTACTTCAGGTATATGAAGTAATACTTTACAGTTCTGATTTAACCATTGAAATAGTTTAATATTGATAGGATAAAACCTATTTTGATAAACTATAAAGCCACAACCAGGTTAGATTTTAAAAATTACTTAACACAGTTATAAAACTGCAAGGGTAAGAGCCAACTTAGAAGAAATTCTGAAAGTCCTTAGAATTCATCCCAGGAAGAATAGCCTGGGAGCATCTAGTTCGCCCCAGATATTGTTAATAAGCAAAACCCTACTGCAAGGAGACTTCTGGAGATCTATGAGAAGCCGCAGGCAGTTGTAGAGCGTATTTTGAATACAGAAGGTGCACAGTTCAATCCCCAGTCCCTCCACATAGAGCTGGGAAAAGTCCTGAAACCCCAGAGAGCTGCCGCTGCCGCCAATCAGTGTCCACAATACCAGACTCGATGGACCAAGGATCTGACTCAGCATGCAGCAGCTTCCCACATGCATCTTTGGACTATGGCATCTCAGGTGCCAGTGTGAATTGACTGAAAGGGAAGAGGGGAATACACAGGATCTTAACCCACATTTGGAGAACCAAATAAGGAATAACGTCTAGACAGCAGCAGAATGTCAGAGGATTGGAGAAGAGCCAGGTGGCACCTGGATATGGACAGCTGGGAAATTCAGGGATGGAAAGGTCTTCCAGGAGAAAGGCCTTGTTCTAAGGGCAAGTGGAGATAACAGACTGGCCCTTTCTGTGACTGCTTGGCTGGCCATTTCCGTGCCACCAACAATGGATATCAGCAAGGGCCAAAATCTAGAAGATACGCTGACAGGATGACTGATGCAAAGCAGTGTGGCTTTCAGTTTAAGCCTCCCCTCAAATACATGGACAATAAAACATGGTTCCCCTTCTTCATCTAAGAACCTCCTCCTTATTCGGGAAATTCAGAACCAAGCAGTCACAGCTCAAGAAAATCTTCCAGCAGAGAGGCAGGATCCAAGATAAGCCACAGGATGTTCTGCACATTTCATCTTCTTGATAAGCTGCAAAAAGCTTCCAACAAGCAACAGGGTACTCGGCTGACAGGCGAGTCGGCTTTGCAATATAAACGTCACCTCCACTTTATAATATGATTCTTTGCTCCTCGTTCGTCATTATATCAACAAGGAATTCTATGTGCTGACAAAACGTTGGCCGCACATAGCTGGGTAATATATTACAGT
The DNA here is from genome assembly GCF_004798865.1 of Varanus komodoensis. Taxonomy (NCBI): domain Eukaryota; kingdom Metazoa; phylum Chordata; class Lepidosauria; order Squamata; family Varanidae; genus Varanus; species Varanus komodoensis. The sequence goes on from NW_025335684.1 coordinate 7,697,788, forward strand.
TAATAAGCTGGTTACTGCCCTATTTTTAAACTAGTACAACCCTAGGATGATAGGAAATGATACACCATTAGTTAATTATAGATTAAGAGGACTGCTGCTAGCTGAACATGTACACTACTACAGAAGTATCTGAGACCAGAGGGCATGAAGGGGCCATTGCTCATTTAACGAACAGTGGCTGCTACATCTGGACAAGAACTGGAGAAAAACTAATCTTCCTTGGGGGCCTCATGATCAAAAATTTACAGTAGTCCCCAAGTATGGTGGCTGTTTATTCCCAAGGGAACAGCTCTAGAATCAACTACATGGCTTAACACAGCAGGCAGTACCAGTTGGTGAATATAACCAGCTGCTAGACAGAACAGAGATATGGGTGGTAATCCACACGTTCACATGCAAAACGTCTGGTTCCCAATATTCTGGCTCAATCCAGACACAACACTGAAGCATGGTGAAAGAAGCTGAGTCGACGTGTTGTGATGTCTGCAACAACAAACCGCAGTTATGGCCACAGCCACACTTTCAGAGGCCAGAGCAATCAGGCAGACGGAAATGAATGGTTCCTACGCCATGCTCACCAAACCGTAGCCAGAAGGTCAGCATTTCTTTTAGCCATTCAGGCTGACTCAAATTACCCACATGTCAAAACCAAAAAAAGTTATCATTGTGTGAGAACCAAGCCACTCTAATGAGATGTGGAGATTTCTAGGTCTAAACCTGCCTCATCTTGAAGTGGTCCTCCTGTTTTAACTCAAGTATGAAGGCCAAAGTGAATGTATAGGGAGATATGAAGGAAGTATAAGAAGGTCAGGACCAAGGAAAAACTTCTATGGAATACCACTGAGTACTGGATGCCCTCAAGGTATCTCTGGGGGGAAATAGTGCAAGGTTAAGGTGAGTGTCACCACTAACAGGTTGCTCTGCCTGTTAAGAAGAGCCTTTCTGGATCAGACTGAACATCCATCTAATCCTGTGGCCAACCAGCTGCCCACAGCACGGTTCCACCCAGAGCAACTGGCACATATACGCACACGGCTCCTGGAAACCACATATAGCCCTGAAGCCTAGTGCCCCTGGCAGCCTCCTCCTTCACGAAGAGGTAGCACAAATCACCAGGTAGAAACAAAGGTGTGGCAAAAAAAAAAATTAAAAATCACACCTTCATTGGTCAGAGAGAGCATTTATTGTCTGATACCTTTAAAAGCTGCACAGTGCAGGTGTGGCTATAACTGCATATGCTAATGGGGCTACACAGCATTCAATTAACACCAGCTGCACATCCCACCCCTCTTCTCACTTACAAAACTTACACGCATCTCACATACTTGCAAGTTGCAAAGTGTGCTTTCGCAGCTGTTGTACCGTACCTTATTGTACTTCTAAGACAAGCTTTGGTTTGATGGAAATAAATTGTTGCAACAGGGTTTTAATTTCTAGTCTAGTAATTTAACAGCTGTCAATTTATAAACACTAGCTCGTTTGCGGCAAAGTTTATTGCACTATATTCTCTCCTGACTCATATGGATTAGACCCAACAGGATTATGGCAGTTTCTGACATGACAGGCTAAACCTCCAAGTATTACAAATGTACATTCTATAACCCATGAAAATGTTTACATGAAAAAGCTTATTGGAATCCAGTTAAATATATCAGAGGCATGACAGAGCATTGGCAGAAATAAATTAGCTAAAAGCAACCAAGACGTTAAAGGGGTTCGAGAAAAAGGTCATGTCTGTTCATTCCACTCTTCATCTCACAATAGCCCAGAAAAATTAAATGAAAAACTAATTAGCACTGAACATCCCCAGAGACACAAGACATGTATTACCGAATTAGTAGAACTAGGCCAAAGCCACCTACCCCAACAAGATACCCGGAGGGAGGGGGGGTTTCTTTCAGATTAAATGAAGAACCAGAGCTACTTTTTGAGATGCCTCCATTAAATTTATGGCCAACTTAAAACCGACCATAATAGCAATCTTTGCTCCAGTTAGGCCAATAAATAAACACACCACAACAACTCTTCCCCATGATGTCTGGATTAATTTGAACTGGGACAGTTAAGTCCAGCTTGTTTCAGTAGGTTCAAAGTCACCCTGGTTCAAATTAAACACTGGACAAGGGTTTCAGATCATCTGGCATTCTTTGCTTTGGACTCAACAGTCTTTTCAGGGAAATATCAGAGATATGCATATCAAACCAGCATCAAGCTGCCATTATAGTAAAACAATGTTTACTCACCAAGTCACAAAATTCAAATACCAAAAGAAAGGGAATGGCTTCCACACACTGTCCAGTACATTGGAGGACATTTGGATGCTGAAGAATTCTGCCAGGAAAAGTGAAACAAACAAACAAACAAACAAACATTTTTAAATTAAATATAAATTAAACCAGCTCAACATTTGGGTCCATAAAAAAGCTCAGTGACATGACAGAGAAAATTAACTAAGGTATTACAGGGGGTTTTTTGGATAAGAGCTAAAAAGATCCATAACACTGATTACAGTTGTTATATATTCCTATGCATAAGTATATACCAAAACATTTTTCCCTCTTCAATATGCGCCTTTGCTTGGTTTTGTAACACACGATAAAGGTATTTTAAAAAAATCTCTGGGTGGTATGTGTTCAAACAAGCACTTCATTTTCAGCGAACAAAGACACGCTCCAAGGCAACAAACGGACGGATCCAACCATGAGAACGCCTTGCCAACACTGTTCATATAAAGAGGCTGAGCACCACTGCAAGGAAGTGCAAAGAAGGGTGCTCTTGACTAGAAAGGGCAGTGTTCAAGTATCTGCTCAAATCATAAAGGGCAGCATCTCGACCCAGCTTTACCCTCCGAGGCTTGCTTGGGAGGGTCAACACAAGATCACATGGCCAGAAGCTGATCCAACTGGCAGTTAGAACGTAAAAAAGGCAGTGCGGGATCAGGCAAAGTATCTGATTAGTGCAGGATTCTCTTCCCACGGGGGCCAACAAACCAACGCGTAGGGCAGGAATGCAACAACGCCATTCTGCTCGTGCGCCTTGGGAACTGATATTCAGAGGTGGACTGCCTCTGATACGGGACATAGTATGGGGAAGCCGGAGTGGTTAGATGCTGGACTGGCAACCTAGGTTCGACTTCCTACTTGGCCATTCAGCTCACTGGGTAACGCTGGTCTACCCACTGACTCTCAGTCTAACCTACCTCACAGTAGTATTTTGAGGATTAAATGGAAGAGGAAGAGGAGGATTATGCAATTCATTGGGCTGCTTGGAGGCAACCCAGGATAAAAAAATAATAAACAAAACAAACCATCATGACTCATAGCCATGGATAGCCTTGCTCTCCACAAATCCGTCCAATCCCCTTTTAAAGCCATCCAAGCTGGCAGCCTTCACTATATCTTGTGGAAGTAAATTCCAGAGCTTTAAATTACGCACTGTGCGAAGAAGCCCTCCCTTTGATTTGTCCTGAATCGCCACCAATTGGTTTCATGAGATGATCCTGGGTTTCAGCTTTATGGGAATGAGAAAAAAATGGTCCTTGCACCATGTAGTTTAATCTTCCTTCAACAGCAGTGATAGGACAGCAGCCGCGTCTTCACTGAAGGGCAGCAGGCACCATTTGGGAAAGATTAGCAGGTCACATGACCCATACAGCTCTGTCCATTAACCTCTTCCTGTTACTGCCTGGCCCTCTGCCATCTCGCTCTGTCTAACTGCAAGAAAGGCCAGTCCTGTGCAACAAGCTCCTTGCAGAAAACTGAGTAAAACTGAGCACAGGAAAGGGGGATGGCAGCACCCTTAGTAAATACACACACATCTTTGCAACCATTCCCACCCCTGCGAGCACAGTCCAAACACACCCCACTAACTATGGGCAAGCGCTCCTCCTACTGTTAAGCTCATTTGCCATCCCAGGTCTGCACTGTTTGCGGTTTTCACTTTGTCAAGGAGAGACCAAAATAAAAGCATTGTTTCACAGAAAGCGAAGCAGTTCTCTTAGGGTGTGCCTGGAGTATACGCTGCTGCAAGGTACTCAAATGCTACTTACAAATAGGGCTCTCCGTGCCTCAAAAACCATTCCTGTTCCTTGAGGCTGGCACTTGTTTTTAACTCTTTCACAACCACTCTTGCCACACTGGTGCCTGTGTACACCTCCCCGAGCAGAACCTGAAAGACAGACATGGAGCCTCAGCTACCTTCTAAAAACGAGGAAGCTTTTTTGCACCAGAGTAAAATAAAGTGTGCCGCAGTGCATATCAAAAAGAGTGTGATTGCCAAGAGATGTCTCGTGCGAAGGGCCCATCTGCATGACTGCTGCAGCCCAGTGTAGGTTGTGGAGCTTCCTGCTAACCACTGTGACTATGTGACCCTCACGGTGGCTTATCGGAACATCCAGCCCTGGCACAGGGCGGGCTGTTGGCTAAAACCCCTCCCACAAGGGAAAAAACAGCCCATGATGGGCTTTGACAATCAGGCAAATGGCTTCCGAGGCAAATCAGTGGGTCATGAAGCCTGGCATGGCCTGCTGTATCACACAAGTGTCAGTGCCACGCAAGTGTTCTTCCCTGTCATAGTCCTGTGAGCCAAGATCCTCTCAATGCGCTTGAAATTCCTGGTTAGATCAAAGTGCCATTTTAAACTGCCTGTCAGACATCAAGCACACGGTGGTTATGGAAATCGAAAAAGCTCAAGCAGAATGACAATTTTGAGTAGGTTTGAATACATTTAAAAACGCAGCTTCCCCAAGTTATCCTTAAAAATGCCTCGATTTTAATAAAACTGAGAGAGAGCGGTATGCCAAAAAGTTACATATTTCCATATCTGTTATGTAAGGAGAAAAACAACCTGATATGGAAATGGAAGGTCAATGCTGCAAGCAACCTTCTGGAACTCTGGATGTGAACACTGCTTGGAGGGTCAAATTTTAAAGAGAGTTACACCGCAAGTGCACAGGTGTGAAAGAAGGTATATATGACCAAGTAGGGGAACACCTCTTCTTTGCAAGCCGTGCCATCACTGCCGGTGGGAGCAGTGTTCCCACAAGGCATGAGAGTACTGGCCACTCCCATGCTATGCTGAATGGCAAATTTCCCTTTAATTTACATATCAGTCACCTTTCCTTGATCAAGCGGAAGCGGAAGCGTGGAGAGGACCGTAGGAAGACCTTTCGCTGCCTGGCACAGTGAGAGCCCATCCGCACTGGTGGCAGGCAGGTAGGCGGAACAGGGAGGGTCAGAGACTCCGCCCCAGATGTCCCTTAAAGTGCCCATCATGCACAGGTCCTGCACCCACAATCATACACCAACTTCTTTAAATTACTTTCTATTTGGTACTCCAAAGAAGTCTCACTGACAGATTCATGCTTCTCCGGTAAGCAGCGAAAAAGACAAGTGGCCCAAATGCAGAAGTACTGGATTTTGGGACAATGGGAAGACAGGCTTAGGCTCCTGGTACATCCCAAAGCTCCCATGATCCCAAAACCAGAGAAAAATGGGCAAACATGACAAAGAACGCCACTCTCACACTTATAGTAAATGCAACAGTGACTTCTGTGAACTGACAGGCAGTGATGGCCTATGGATTCTGGGCAAGAGGGCTACGTATGCGGCAGTTCTAAGTGAAAGTTTCTACATTGTAAATACACAATATTTTGAAAAGCTGAAGGAAAGCAATAGTACTATGTTAAACAGTTCTATAAACAATTATTCTTTCAATCTTCAGGTTTGAGAAACAGTGTTGGACCAGTTTCCATAGAAACCTCCATTTCAAAAATGCAAATACAAGCATAGCAAATTTTTTCTCCTAAAGCTTCTTAGCAAAAAGATTGCAAGCTTCCACTTCAAAATTTATTCGGTATCTACTTTTGCTCATTATTGCACTGGAAAATATTTTATCAGGAAGGAAAATGAGATGGAGACAGATTTCTTACCTTTCCAAACCAGCCGTTTCCAATTTCTTGGATATAGCTGAGATTCTGACGAGCCACTTGAGATTTCAATCCTTCTATTATACAGAAAGGAAGGATAAAATTAAAAGAAATGGCCACAAAACCTACATTCAACTGGATTAACTGTTTTTAATACATTTTCCCACTCACCTGTTAGCACACTCGAGACGGCATCAAAGCTTAAAGGCGCTCCCAAGGGCACAGAGCCCCCAGACCCGCCTCCCCCTGGCAACAAAGGAACAAAGAATATCTAAAGGAACGCTTGTGTCCATATATGGCCTCCCGCCCCTTGAGACCAGCAACGGATGCCCTTCTGCAGGAGCCCTCTGTGAATGATATTAGGAGGGTGAGTACACGGACGAGGGCCTTCTCTGCGGTGGCACCCCACCTCTGGAATGCGTTCCCCAGAGAGGTCCGCCTGGCGCCATCATTATTTGTTTTTTGGCACCAGGCTAAGACCTTTTTATTTAAAACTTATTTTAATTGTTAAATTATTTGTATTTGTAGGATTTTAAATTTTTAGCCGAGATGCACCGGGGGTTTTTAAATAATTTTTTATTGTTATATTGTTATTATTTATGTATTTATGTATTTTGTTTCTGTTGTGAGCCGCCCCGAGGCTTCGTTGTGATGGGGGCGGCATAAAAATGTTTTAAATAAATAAACAAACAAACAAACAAAGCCAACGTTCAACCCACCATGAAGGAGCACTCTCAACACCGTGCTTCCTGTCTCAGAGATCCCATAACACCCATTCCATTCATGCCATTGCATGGGAAAAAAGCAAGGGAATACAGGAACGAAGCATAATTTCCCTGAACGTGTATGCAGACGCATCTGAGTATGCGAAGCTGTCTCATACAGAGCTAGACCGCTGGTTCATTCATGTCACAAATGACTGTACTGACCGCAGCAGCTTTCCACGGTCTTGGGCAGAGGTGCTTCTTACTTCTTTGGACCACGGACATCAGAGACGGAATCAAGGACTTTTGGCCAGCGAAATACATACTTTACAACTCAGTTGGGGCCTCAGCAGGAGCCTCAGCCAGCTAGAGCCCATACACTTGCCAAACTCTCCAAGTCGGTATTTCCAAGGCAGACATCTTGTTAGATACCCTCCCCTTCCAAACTAGCCTTTCCCTCAGTATTCCTCAGGCTAATGTCCTCCAGATTGGTTGGACCACAACTCCTAGCATCCTCCAGCCAGATGCATATACTGCTGTTTGGTGTCCTCCATCAGGAGATCATTTTCCAAAGTGCTACCCAGGACTTCGTTTGCGCTTTCTTCATGCTTCACAGCAAAGCCTGCAGTGGAGTAATTGACCTTCTGTTGCACTTATGTGAAGGGGTTCTTCCCAGCAACACCGGACACAGAGCAGTCTTTAGTGCATTGCTGGCAATTACTCTCTCCATCCCTGCCCACAGCACATGCACAAACATGTCTTTGCGTGTGTGTTTGGCATAGCACATCTAATTGTTGGTTCAGACCAGGGCTCACTTCACATGGGCCAGGCAGCTGCCTCTGAAAGGTTTGCAAGTCGGGCAGGACGGCAAAAGGCATTGATTACCCACATGTGCCTCAACACAGTATTCAGGAAACGAGCTTCCTCCAAACAGAACAGCTTCATTCCACTCCCTTGAATGATTAACCAGGGGACTGTCAATAAATCTGTAGAACCTTTTATTTTTTGGAAGCACCAAAAAAATAAAGATGGGTGCAGACTGCAGCACAAATCACATCCTAAATCCCTGGCCGCCCCCACAAAAAATCTTAGCATTTGTTTCCTGCTCTCAATTGTGACAGAAAATCCGCCCAAACTCATCGAAGTAACACACACAGGCCTAGAAAGTATCAATTTTCTGTGTTAACATTTCCCAAATGGGAGCAGGGGGGGGGGAAGCTAATTTTATCAAGTCTTCACAGCTCCTACTTAATATATTTCGGGAAGCAAGAAAGATCACCCTGCACAGGAGTAGCATTTTCTTAGTGACTGATAAAGGGAAAAGGGAAAAAAATTAAGGTTGGGAAAAGGACATCTGATACAGACAATACCATTAAGGAGACATCTATGCCAGGAGAAGTATCATAAAATTTGCTACACTCTACGAACACACAACATCTCACAACACACAGGTGGTTTTCTCGTGGCACACATATTTCCTTTCCAGCCTGAAAACAGCAAAAGTACCTTAATACCGAAACTGAGCTGTTTCCCTTAAATAGTCATGAAAACCTGTTATGACCGCAGCACAGGCCAGTTGCCATAGAAAATATATCGACTTGGTTCAACCCAGTGGGTGGTCAGCTTTGTTTCAGGGTGGCGTGGTGCGATATCTGAAGCCATTCTGAGAACCCATGGGTTGTTTTCGGGGTGGCTCCTCACGACCTGCCAACCCAGCACAATGGCTTGTGTGTGACTTGTTGGAAAGGGCTACGGAATTGCCTGGCAAAAGCAGCATAAAAACCTCACCACGTCGCCTGATCTCGCAAATTATATTGCCCCACTGTTGAGTCTTGAAAGGACACCAGCCAGTTTACTCCTCCCGGACAGTAACACCAGTTTTTTCCCCACCTTCAAAGAGATTTGCACAAATTTAATGTTCTTCCCACCTGCGAGGAGATTTATATGTATATAAGAGGGGTTTTTCACCTTTGGGGAGATCGATGCAAATTTAACTTTTTAAAACTGTGAACAACAGTCATACAAATCTGCAGTAATTACACCCATGGAAAAGATGCACATTTTTGTTTTGGCACTGCTAACTGCATTGAAAAAGAACGTCAGTCGTAAGACCACCAAGCACAGTTTGATGCCATACATTATCATGGGGAGGGGAAGGGGGCAACAGGGCTCTCAGGTGGGGAAACATTTTACCTGTAGGAAGTTGGAACTGTGATGCCGCTGGCAAAGAAACACTGGGGACCGTAAGCGTGAACACTTCTGCTGGAGACTGAACAGATGGGGTATCTTCTGCAGGTGGTGTAAAGTCTATTTCATCATCAAAATTGTCTTCAAATTCCTATAAAGGCAACCAAGTCATCAGAAGAAAATTAATTTCCTTTACTCAGAAGCTTTACTCAGATACCTAGAAGATTACAGGTATCAGTCAGTCCCTTCTAGGCCCTATTACAATGCTCCTTTACAAGGCTGTTATCATCATATGTATTACTGAGTGCCCACATGCAGGTACCAAGAGTGGAAAACTAGGGAATTGTGCAGACTCCACACACAGTAGGTGCTTCCTATCCTTACAGAAAAATGGGTGTGGGGGGATGAGACTGCAAATTCACATGCTCCAAATTGCGCATGCACAATTTCTTGTGCCGCCATGGAGGATTGCTGGTAGCAGAGGGGCAGCGTGCAAGCAGTACCCCCGGGCCTGGCAGGGAGGCAAACTGTCCATCTCTCAGCCAAAGCACAGAACCACTCAGAGGGAGGACTCTCGGGATGCTAGTTCCACTCCTAGGTCAAACTGCTGCCTCCCTAAGGGACTCTCACCTGCCAGGTCCCTGAGCTGCGGGGAGTCAGGACTCTGCTGTACAACAAACAAGGGCTCTCCATTCATCAGCAAAAGGAGTTAAAGAGAAGAGGGCATGAGGTTCTGAAGACACACCCTTAAAACCCGGTTTCTCCTCTGGCCGATCAGTCTTTTTCAATAAGGAAGAGGCCGACTGCTCCACTGCCAAAAGGATAACTCAGCTCCCAAGAAACTTTTGCAAGTTACAACTTTTACATATTCTAATTATAATGTAACAAAAAAGGTGAGGGGAAAATGAAAGCTGTGTTGGAAAGGCAAGCACCTATCAGGTCAGAAAGAGGGAAAAGCGCAGCTCAGCATAGCTTGAAAAAATCTTTACACCAACTTCTGCCAGCACTAAAGCCTGATTTGCACATTAACTGTTACAGATGGGCTAGCTGCTGGGAAGGATATGTGAAAAGACTCCTCAGTTTATCTCTTTCAGCTCAACTGGCATGGAAATTGCGGAACAGTCTCACGCAACCTGTGGACTTTTTATGCACGTACAACGAGGAGGCGGATGCTATTATTTGCCTAGTTCACTGAACATGGCCTTTCCTTCTCCCCTCGTAACAGAAACCACTCTTGGTTTAGGTAGAATACTTGCAGGTCTATATTATAGAAGACTTCAAACTGACACTTGTGTGAAAGAAAAGTTTAGGGTGATGGGGCAATCCCTCTTTGCCTAGAGCAGGCCCGGAGAGCAGTTCACTACACTAATTGCAGGGTATCAATCACCTATGACAGCCAAGGGCTTGAAGAAGCCACTGGTTTGTGGAATTGCTGTGCAAGGCTGTGTTTAGTGCTGCCATCACGCCAACTGTTCAAATCAACAATTGTTATTAACAAAAGAAATCCTTTAAAATTATTCTGAAAGCTCTGCCGAAGATTTTACTCGAAGCCAGAAGACACCATCATTTCTCTACAGAACCACGCACCTGAAAAAACTATAAATGAATGAAAAAAATCCACTAGAATGTTATGAATAAGATCTGCAAACAGGTCTGGGATACAAAGAGATACTTCTAGCACTCATTTGCTTTCATGTGCGAGCTAGGTAATTATTTACTGGGTCCTCTTCAAACCTTTCTTGTAAAACCCAAAGGTTACTGCTTAAATTTTCCACCTGCGTCCCTCCTTAAAGAGAGACGTGTTGCATATCAAAAAGTTCCCTCTGTTGTTCCATGTGTATGTGACAGATTCTGACAGGTTTGCTAGATTCTCTCCCACACAAAAAAATGTCAGTTTTTGCCATGGGTTAGCTAGTTTAACAGAGCTGCAAGGGAAGGAGAAAAACCACAGGAAATTTATTTATTTATTTATGCACATATATTAACATCCAAGGAATGAAGTGAGGAATAAAAGGATCCTTTCAAATTCATTGCTCACTCATGTCCAGCCAGAGCACTCTCTTGAACAATATCCTGTTTGTCCCATTCTTTACATTCCCCAAACCCCAAATCAATCCATACATTAGCACTTCCACCCTCTGGCTGTGTATTTAACTCAGCCAAATACTTTTTGAAATAGCTATTCTATAAAGAAGCCTCAAGTAATCGCCTACACATTGAAGACAATATTCTTTACTGAATCCCTATGATATTTTTATACCTAAAAACAAAACCAGTAAGATAACTTCTTCAAAGAAAAAGACGGCATTTCAGTATCTTTTTATCTTAATATTTCCAGGCCCAGATTACTCTTAGAAAGACTGGGCCGGTTGCTGATGGGTTTGCAGAGCTCTACTGATCTATGAGTTTTCATGAAGACTTGTGACTGTAGCTTGCAAGACCTCCACTATTTGTTTCCCCATTCACCTGATTACTTTGAAGCAAGTGGAAATGCCAAAGAATTTGCTTCAAAGAGTATCAGCGTTCTTCCCAGCCTGTCTGAAGTTAAATGCAAGAAAACGGGACAAAGTAATACCTAACAAATACCAGCTGCCCAGGAAGTCGTTCTGATCATATAGCAATGTGAGCAGACTTGCAGAACCACCTTAAGAGAACAGCCCAAGCTTCACTGATTATCAATGACCAGAGTGAAGTTTACTATAACCCATTTTTATCATTTCAGGTACCATACCCAAGTAATACAAACTTTCCTCTCGTCTACTCACCTTGAAGTTTATCTCTTGATCTTTACAGCAGGACACACAGTTCACAAGCAGTAGTACCAGGACTACAAGGCTACAGGCAGAAAGTATCATCAGTGAGAAAGATGCTTCCACTGCTCCTGCTTCCCCTAGAAAGGGAATAAAAGAATAAAATTAACCATTTCCATATATTGGAACACATACAGCAAACGCCTGCTCACTTCTGTAGATAAGAGATTTAAAATCTGTTCCTGATTATTCACCCATGCAGAGAAAACCTGCTTGTTGGCCCACCTGGTTATGTACCTTTTGCAATAGAACCAATAATAAGTGAACAGGGTTTCTACCACTTTAAAGGTTCTAAATTTGGGTTTCAATCTTGAACAAGACCTGCTCATCTAAAACTGGTATCTGAATCTGTATTTCTCTTCCCTCCATTCTTCCTTTTGTAGTGTGCCTATTAGACTTAGATTTACAAATCCAATAGTCTTTAAACCTTGATGTGGGCTTTTTTGCGCAGTGCCTTTAAAGTTTTATTCATCCACATTTTACATTTTAGCCCAGAAACAAATAATCACATGTGCAGGGTTGCCAGTTCTTAGTGCAGATTTCTGGACAGTCAACACATTATTTAATTACTCTTCAGAATTTACCTTACATAAGCTACATCAGGGGACTAAGAGGCAAAATCTCCATGTTCCGGTAGCATATTACCAGTTACCAGATACTGGGGACAAACAATAGGAGCTCAGTTATCTCTACCATGCCCTCCTTGTGACCTTCCCAGGGGTCACACGGCTGGCCACCGTTGAAGACCAAATGCTATTCTACTTGAAAATTTGATATGATAAATCTTAGGACCTGAGGTTTATCTCTCTTTGAACTTCAGCTCCAGGAACCCCTGCCAGCATAGCCAATGGCCAGGAATGTTGGAAGCCGACATCCAAACCGTCTGGAGAACTACTTTCTGCCCACCACATTTTAGGTAATGTATAGGCACCAATTCTCACTCTCAGCTAGAAGATTTATGCAAATCTATCGAAAGCTACACATGCACGGGGGGGGGGGGTAGTGATCTGGCTTGTATGTGCCTCTTTTACATTTCCTCTTTCCAGCAAAAGGAGATGTTTTAACAATTCATGCAGGCAAAGGCACAATGTATGACACTCTTGTGAATAACTCTAAAATAGGTACCAGCTAGCAAAAATTAAATTACTACCTTGTTGTGGGCAGGGGGTGGCAAAGGGAGGGACAAAGGGCTACATTTCTATGCCGTGCACAGTGGTGGGGGCCCCTACTATAGCAGCCTATTTGATTTCTATGCCAGGCAAAGAGAAGAAACATCCTATGCAAATCCACTCACACCTGGATGGAAATCCATAGATTCCCATGCATACAGTTCCTGGACACCTCTGGCCAGAGGCCAGGTCTTAAATACAAGGCTGGTAATATCTGATAGGGGTCATGGAAAAAGAACGATGCTGGCAGTGGGAAAGAGTGGTTAGACTTTGAATACAAAGAAGCATTAAAGCAGTCTCTACATGTAGACATACGCACATCCCAAGATCACAGTAAGTAGAAAAGTGCCATACATTGGGCTTGAATGTCTTGAAAGCTCACAGCTTTCTAGAAGCCAGTAGCCAAAGATTTTCCACAACAGCTGAATATCAGTTAAGGTAAAAGGGACAGAGAGTGCATAATGTGCTCACAAGGTTTGTAAGCTTTTGCAGGCTTGCATGACACAAGCCATATTGCACAGTGTGACTTGCTTGGGTCCTGAGGCACCTCCCACAAGCTTGCTCCTCCAGCAGGTATTCCAGGGGAAACCATGGGAGCACTAAGCTTCACCACTCAACAGCTGAGCTGGTAGGCGTGAACGCCCATCACTTCAGCCTATTCACAGGTTGGCTGAAGTTATCAGTGCTGCTCTCACGGGGCAGCACACAGTGAGAGCGCGCTTCTTCCCCTTGGCTGGCCTAAAACATCAGGCCCAAGAGAATCCATCCCATCTCCCTACGCGCACAGCCTGCCACTGTGGAGGAAAGCAACTTTCTCCTGGGCCTCGTCCAGAAAAGACCAGTAGAAGAAGGCTATTCCCTACCCCACCTGCTGCCCAGGATGGAAGATCCAGGGTGACTTTGGCAACAGGCGAAGAGGCACATTCCGCTGGTCCTCCTCCAGGGGAGACCCAGCAGAACACACCACCTCCTCAAGTCCTCGGTAGGCCTGAGGCAGCACCTGGCAGCAGGGAAGCTGATGAGAGCTGCCACTGAGGCGCTTTGGACAGCTGGCATCAGAGATGCTTGGCATGCGCAACAAGACTTTCTGCCGCGCTTTCCGAGAGACTCTTGTAGGCTTTAGGGCTTCACCTGGTTGCTTTGTGTTCAGATGACACAGCAAGCCCAGGGTGGCTATGAAACCCTACAAGTAGCCATGGCTTGTTGGAGTGACTTTCATAGCCAGAAAGAGACAAGTCTGGGGGTGGGGGGCATGCCTGCTTGGACCAAACTGTTATGGTATGGAGCCTCTGAAGCCATAGTGGCTTAGCATGAAGTTGCCCTCTACAAGAAGGAAGCCTTTATATCTAGGGGTGGGGGGGGGGCTACTCCTATAGCTGCATGTTCATGAGTCAGCCAGGTCTGGTTGGGATTCGGGGTGCAATCAACTCCAGAATCCTTCACAAGTCCAAAGAGAGCAAGAACAAGACAATTAACAGGACAACTTAACCACCCCCTCTCGTGACTAAGAAGAGGGATGAACTGTGAGAATAGGCTGACTAGCTATTCTCCAACCACATTGTTAAAAGGATTCTCCCGCAGAATGATTTTAAAATATCTCATCTAGCTCTCTTTTTCGCTTCCCCTTTTCGTAACTAACATGCACTTGCCTGAAACAATAAAAAGCTTGAAATCAAATAGTTAAGGCAAAAACACTTCCCCCTGGCATTTGGACTGTATTGTTGGAATGGGCTGGATGTACTATACTGGCAACTTTAACACAAGTCACCTTCAAGTATAGTGGAGGGTTATCCAATCATTGTCAACAATTGGAGTCAGAATTAGAAAGGCGGACAAGCTGTGTTGGGAAAACAAGCCAGCTGCGTATTAAAATAGCCCTTGTGTACTGCTAATGTGCCCGGGCAATTCATAGCCACACAATTTGTCATCTACTGTTGACATCGAATATGTTGGCTTCCTTATTTGCTGGGTGTGAGCGCATGTTAAACAGATTCCCTCACATCATTGATTTGTTGTGGGGGAATGGGGTTAATTGTAATTAAAACTTCCATTGATTAACTGATGAAGCTAGATCAATTTAAACCTGAAACCCTATTATATTAAATTACATCAGTATGTACATAGAAAAGATAAGAGCTACTTAGCAAAGAAAAGCAACCACAAATTAGCTTTTAACAAATAAAGGTACTTTTAAAGTCCCACAAAAACCCCAGAAGGAGCTTTATTGGTTGAAAGTTATTCCAGTTTTATAAAGAAATATAGGAAACACTAAGATAAGTTCAATATTTTTAAAAAAGTCAACCTATTTTTGTAAAGAAAGACACTTCAATAGATCTCATCTTTGAAATCCAAGTGGATAAAGCAACTGCTTCAAGAAAATTCGAAGTATTTCTATGGATTTTAGAAAAAGCCTTTACAAGAAAACCAAAGCACCTAAAATAATAGAATGTGGCAGCTAGCAGAGGAGTCAGATTGCCACCTGGAGTTAAATACCCCAAGATCAATAAAACCCAGCAAATGAGATTGCAGAGAGTTGCCATTCTAACAGAAACAAGACAAAAACAACAATAACTACAACAACAAACCAAAGACTAAATCTAGCTTTTCATGTTCTATTTGAAGGTGTTCTTGCCTGCAGGAGCCGCATCAGACATGCTTACACAAGCACACAGCCTGCCTCTCTCTCTCTCTCTCTCTCTCTCTCTCTCTCTCTCTCTCTCTTACTAAAATTCGCCCCGAAGCATGGACAAGATATGCATTTTAAGCAATGTATGTACCTAAACCCAAGTTCATAAAAAATAAAAGAAAAGGTGGATGTTCCCAATGGCCATGAGAATACTGAAAGAGCACACAGAAAAACACCCATTTTAGTTATTTCTCCTGTACAAGCTCTTGACAAGCTACCTGATATTGACAGCACACCAACAAACCAAAGTCCTTCTTGGAAGAGGACTGATTTCTATTGGTATCAAGGTGGCTGGTCATTGCTGCGTATCACTGAAGGATATGAAAAAAAAAACTTTGCTCTCCGAGCATAACAGCAAGGGTGATGCAGTGGTTTGAGTGTTGGGCTTGGACTCATGACCCCTGGGCTGTGGTCCAACTCAACCCTGCGACTCATGGGTGTCTTTGGGCCAATCATGAACCCACCCTGACCCACCTCACAGTGGTGAGGATAAAATGAGAAGAAGAGCATTGTAAGACCCTGCAAGACAAAAAAAGGCAGGACACAAATGTAACAACAAAAAAACGCCGAAGGGATGAAGAATCTAATATAAACTTTAATGTTTGTTCTACCGCTTATTCATCGACTCATTCCTTTTAAGGCACATGGTCTATTAGAAAGATAGGCTGCTGACAAACATGACAAACTACTTAAAGTTTTTAACACAAATACAGACTTGAATACCATCCATGTTATGAAATGTCACTATGATGCTCATTCATGCCAATGGGCTCCTGCTGTATCATTAAGGCGGCCATATATCGCACAAAGCATAAGCTGCTGCTGAAGCGAAGACTGATCAAAAGTGTGGCGTGTCCCCTTAGAGGAAACACTCCACACCTAGTAGAAACTGCTTACGTATGGCGGGGCAGAAGTGTCCTGAACAAAGTGATGAATTGTTTCACTGGATATTACACAAGAATGCCCATTTCACATAATGGGGAAGGATGCACGAGAGTAGCAACCGGCTAATGAAGAAAGTTGTTTCTACAAGGGAACGCCTGTGTGCTAGGATCTGAAGTAACAAGGGCTTTCACATCAACACGGTACCACTTTACTCTTACATTCATGCTACTGAAACACCTCCCCACAAACCCAAAAGCAACTGAACAGTTACATTCTGTGTCTACTCAAAAGGCAGCTCACTGGAGTTCATTGGGATTTACTCCCATCTAAGTCCCAAGTGGGTATAAGACCACAACCTAAGAGTACCATTCCCTTATCTCCTAAGTCAACAAACGAATGTATTCTTCTACATGTTAATTCATTAAGTTTACCCTGGTAAGTATGCTCTGGCACATTCAATAATACTACTTCTACTGCAAATAACTGAATACATGCTGCCTTCTTTTGACAGTTTTTGAATTCCAATAGCTTGATGTTTCCAAAATGCCAGTGACTAGGAAACCCATTCAAAATGCTAAGTAATGTCACTTACCTTTTTAACCATGGTCAAATAATGTTTAATTGATATGAGCTGCGCTGCTCTGTGAGACAATAATTGTCTGAAAAGCAGGATAAGATACAGTAAATAGCAAAATAAATAAATATTCTCTCAAGTATTGTTGTATTCTATATTAGGGTGGCCAGACTTGCCCAATGAAAAAGTCGCATACAGTGAATGTCAAATGTCTGAGAGCTTCAAGCAGGTGCCAATGGGCAGCAGTTACAGGTGGCAAATGGGCGGCAAACGGCAAGTGGCAGGCAGGTGCCCGCAGGCTGTGGCTGTGGATGGCAAGCAGCAAGTGAACATCTGCAGGAGCCCACAGGCAATGAGCTGTGAGCCACGAAATAAACTCAAGGAGCCACATGCAGTTCTCCAGCCTCCGTCTGGCCACCCTGGCCCTAAAGCAAGGCTGTCAGACCCATCTACTAAAGGGTTAAACTTGAGAATTTCTGTACGATAGTTTTGGTGAGGGATCAAAAGTATTACTCTTCACTGTTTGTATAGGCTGGTTTTAGCCTTCACAGTCCTAAGTAGTCAGAAGGTCACTCTCATATCAACCTGTTCCATTTCTAAGTCCAGAGGCCCGACTAAATCTTCCCAGACAGGACCTCAGCTTTGTACTCCCTGCCATTCTTTACATACCAGATTAATGCAAGCTTGTTTCCTGGATTTTTAATAGTTTTTAGACCGCCCTTGCTAGAAACGCTGCCTCTGTCATCTCTTGCTATTGTTGGCTTAAATACACATTGGAAGCTCCTGTAAAAACAGGAGGGTGAGATGTCTTTAAACAGACAAACCACATGCAGGGACATATTTTATGTTTTCCTCTTTAATTTCAGCAGCGGCAGTATCATTTACCATCACTAGTACCCAAAGGACATAAACTGACATGCCGAGTACAGCTCGTCTTCCTTATCAAAGGCATCCACATTACGTGGACGCCCGGGCTAGGGTGCTGCTTGTGCATGCACAAAGGCCGTTAAGGCTACGGCAAATAATAACGGCTAATATCATGTAGACACCAGTGATAGGTAAGTAGATTTTTGAAGTCAGTATATAAAAATTTTTAATTTCAAGAACAAGCTGCATTATACTAGTGCTCTCTGGGAGTTAAGGGAATGTCTAGACAGTCAATAACCAGAAAGAACAAGCTCCATACACAGGCATGTGTGTCCATAAGGCACAGATGTTGGATCATATACATTGTTATTTGAGATTTAGAAGTATGAGTATGCTACTAAACAAGGAGAAAACCAACCAGAAAAACGAGACAGAAAGCTATGCCACAGTTAGTTCTCAATTACTGGCAGCAAAAAGCTGCCAAGTCACCTGGCCTCTCCCTTAACAATAGTATCATAGCCACTAATTCCCTATCATATGCTGTTTCCGCATAGGAAACACTTCCCCAACCTGGTATCCTCTGGATGCTTTGGACTTCAGTTCCCATCAGCCTCTGCCAGTATGGCCATTGGTCAGGACTGCTAGAAGTTACAGGCCAGAAGCTGGAGGGCACCAGGGTGGGGACTGCTGATCCAGCTATCAGATGTTGCCATTAGGGTTGTCTCAATAAATCTACCTTGCAACTTTACAGTAGTGAATGGGGGCCTCCAATAAGAGAGTTGTCAACAGATTAGCACATAAACTGTGCTTCTCAGACTTAAAGAATTGATTCTCCAGTTTTAAACTTACAGATTTTCTCCACTGCTCTTAAACGCACACATCCGCACACTCTTTAGAGACCTCACTGGTTATGCAAGCGGGACTACTGGTCAGGTGCCCCAGCCACTTCCTCCCCAATCTTCCCTCTCACATTACTATACTCACATCCACACAACACTTCCACCTTGCGCCTATAACAACAGATCTTTTTTGAACCATGTTTATACTATAAAACAACCAGGTTTTAATTCACACTTCTCTTGTCTGAAACACCTGTGTGATTTTGTGAAAGATTCCAGCATATGACAGAACTTTCAGAAGCATAGTTTAAAAAAATCCAAACCCCTTAGTCTTACTGAATACCATGAAAATGAAACCAGTTTAAAATCAGTAGGCATTCAGTATAAAAGTGTAAAATCAATGTAAACATACTTTAGAAAGTACCCCTGCTTAATAATAAGCCTGTGAGTGTTCTACATCGCTCTGGAGATAGACTGAAGCAACCGCTGACTTGCGCATTTCATATTGCTTCCAATAGCGCTTGCTACTGTTTTACCATGCTTTAAATCTAACCTAACTCTGCATTTTTCTACTGAACCAACAAATTAAATTTACAAAGTTTGATATTATATATCTTGCAGGTGAAATGCAATTACCACAGAAAAGCACTTGGTAACACACAGTATCATGGGCATCTCACATCACTTCCCTGGATTGATTGCATTCTTCAGCAGGTATTAAATTTAGGTATCTCTCCACTGAAAACCTGTGATGTCTTTCTTCCCCATCCTTAGCAATGACTCAAAGTGCTTTAAATAGTTACCCTTAAAAATAGAAAAAGGAATGATAGTTAAAGGCAATTTAAAACAGTTCCAAAGTGAAACAAGTATGACATTTAGGTCAGCAACAAAAAGACTCCAAGGTAATTTCTTCTTAATTAGGAAAAATCAGAGTATAAAATTTGTGAAGTTCTAGAGTTTGTATTTTAATACAGGGGGGTGGTCAATAGCAACTTTTTGTGGAAAAAAATCAGGAGGGGACACAGGAAGAGGATTTTTGATCAACTGGAAAAAGGTTGTGGGTAATAATAACGGCATAGATAGGTGGGATTCAAAACAGCATGTGAGCTAGTAACATTTGAGGATGTACTTGCAAAACTGGATAATAATCAGAGTCGTGCCCCACCAATGCCAAATGCAACAGGAAATTGTTCTACAAGCAAAGAAATGAGAGTGAGGGTGGGTGGGTGCAGCAGAGCTCTGCACACATGTAGGAAAGTCTGGCACTGTTCAAAGATACAGAGGTTACCTGTTTAAAGTTACCATCCTGACTGAGCAATTCTGTGCAGGTTTGTGCAGAGAGAACTCCTACTGTGGTCAATGAGGCTTACTCCCTACTAAGTGGGCTCAGAATTGCCAACCAAGGCAACCATTTTTCAGGGCTAGTAAGCCTGTAGATGCTCAGCTGCACTTTTACAGCTTTGCCAGTCACCTTCAATACCTGAAGTCAAATCAGTGCACAAGCCACCTCTGTTTACACAGGTAGATATTCTAAAGCTGAAAATGACTGATTGCGGACATTACACTATACCATGGTTTCTGCTAGATATAATTTAGAATCCAAATCATGGTTTGCACTTTCAAACATGCAACAAACTATGGTTCAAAACTGCTTGTCTGTTTTTGGTCTCCAATTCCTTCAGAGCAGTCAGGTCCATCCTTTCACGCCAGTTCCCATGTGGGAGAAGGCTCCAGGAGCATTCAGACATCACCCTAAGCAACCATCAACAAAGGCCAGGATTTGTATCCCTGCTTCAAGTCATCATTTTAAAATGTGGCTTCCCAATTTGGACACTTGCAGCAAATTAGTGATTGGTTAACCATGGTTGATATAATGTCTGAACTGGATTCACAAGCTCATGAATCATCGTCATCATCCATACTAACAGCACTGAATTCTCCATGTGATGGTCCTTATGTAGCCAAAAAATAAAAAAAAACAACCCAACAACCATGGGGCATGCACAAGAGGGAGGTATCCACAGACTTGAGGAATCCTCAAGGTTTGCAGCAATACAAAAACTCTGCTTTAAAAAATCCACAGGGGCATAAAAAATAATGCTAACATACTCAGGTTGGGGGGAGAGAAAAGAAGGTGGAAATGGAGTGTCTAAGAAAGGATTTAAAGCAGGAATGTGCAACTTGTCACCAGCCAGATGCTTTGGTATACAACACCCATGAGCCCACAGCATTGGCTATGCTGGCTAGGGTTGATGGGAATTGTAGTCCACAATTTGCCAACTTCCAATTTAAAAGGTTATACTTGAGCACTAGAAATCACAAACTCTATGATGTGGCAAATTCAAGATAGCAGAAATCAAAAACGTTTATTTCATGCTTTGCATTTTCAAACCATGCAAACAGCCCTTTTGGTGGGTCATTATTCTCATACTCCAATAAAACATTGTGCATATATTTGTGGTTCTCCTGCAGTAGAAAATGTTCCCTATTACATGATATGCTGCCCACTATAAAGAGCTTCAAGAGATACATTTTTAGCTGAAATGTTATCTGCCATTGATAGATATTCGGAATCCAAGAAGATTGCTATTATGTCATCAAATAACAATGCTTACATATCCTATAGAGTGTCTCTATTTGCTTTGACAGCTATGAAGATTAGATCAAAGGTGGCATGAAAGGGGATAGTTAACTGATGCAATTAAATTAGTTTTTTCTTTTATAACTTTTTTTCAATTTAACATCTGTTCTTAATGAATTTTCTTTATTTTTCACTGTGCCTTTTGTAAATTTTGTAATGGCCTATGGCTAAATACAATAAAACTTGATCTGACTTGGGGGGGGGGGGGGGGGGAAGCATTTTCTTCAAGAGCATCATGTTTGGAGGCAGCTGGATCTTTTCATGATTATGATATTGTACAGCTAATGTAAACAATGTAGTATGTTCAGAGGAAGTGAAGCATTTACTTCTCAAAAGCATTCTGCAATCTTTCACCACAAGCAACCACAGCAGGAGCTACAAAAACCACAAGAGTTGAAGTTAATTTTGACTTCTGTTTTCCAGACTCCTGTGAACAGGCCTGAGCATCCAAAGGATCAGGTCAATTCTTTTTCAATGCATTAAACATTTACGTGCAATTCAGCAACAGCATAATCAGGGGCAGAATGAAGACATGGGAAGATACAAAGTCCCCCTGGAGCAGCTAGAAAAGCAACACAGGGTCAAGCAAAGCGCAAATCTGCCATTTTCTAGTTGTAGCATAGGTGACCACATATCATAGGGACACTTTCAGTTTTGTAGTCTATAGGAATGTAACTTATCAGGCAAACAGAATGCTGCAATCGCTGTAATTCCTATAAGAATTGTATAGAAAATTCTATCCCACCCTGTGCTTAAGCAAAGTCGCTCTCTCTCTCTCCCTCATTCCAACTCCCTCAGGGGTTGCGGAAAGGAGCAGGAAAGCTTCTGTATGTTAGAAAGTACTCTGCAGGTTACAGGATGTAGGGTTTTTCCAAATAATTGCACTTCCTATATGCATGTTTCTAGCAAATGAAGAAAATTTAATAAGGTCCAGTGATGAAGCTGGCATGTGTGTACACAAAGGGCCATCTAGCAGTGAATACAGCTAGTGTTACATATGAGTAAAAAAAAAAGCATTCATGTTTTTGGAAGCGAGGAATAAATACCTTGACCATAACCTTGCTCTGTAATAGCTATGCGTAGAAATAATATAGTCCCAGATGAGACATATGAATAAGGCTTTACAGCTTCAGATTCCCCCCCTTTTCCTATTTTGTGTGCAGCAGGAGATTGAAAGCTTCTACCTTTCAATCAACCACAATTCCCTCTGATGTGTAAACTCAGAAAAATGTAGTTGATTTACAGTTTGGCTTAAGAACAAAGCAGGATCTGAAGCAATAGATTAATGCTAGCTTGTTCTCACTAGCTCGATGTTAAATAAGTCAGTGTTCCCTGGGTTCAGACATCACAGGCAATTGTGATTAATTTAAAATCAGATGATTAAATCAGATAATTTAAAATCAGATTAAAATCAGATGGTGCATGAAAAAGAGCAGTTCATGAGAAGAGAGGGAATACATGCACCCAAAGTTTGGGCTGGCTCACTCACATGGCAGGAAAGCAGAGTTTTCCAGTACATCAGAACTGGGCCATGATGTTATTGATACTGCCGTTCCTTCATGATATTTGCCCAGCGTCCATCTTATTTAAGATGAATCAAGGATGCCTTCCTAATTATATCAACTTCTCTGTTTGAACTGCAAGGGTACACAGTGGCACTGTCAATAGTTGCCTAAGAAATGCGGAAGTTAATCTGCCTGCAAAAGTCCAAGCCCATTCTAGCAATTCTACCAGATTTCTCCATTAGGAATGATGTGTAATAGATAGGACTATACTAATTAGTTCTCAACATAAATAAAATAGAACAGTCAGTTAAGATATTATTTATTTTTCAATTTACCGTATTTTTCACTCTGTAAGACGCGCCTGACCATAAGACGCACCTAGTTTTTAGAGGAGGAAAACAAGAAAAAATATTCTGAATCGAATGGGCACATAATCACAGGCACATTCCCCATCACTTCCCCATGCGCTGCACATCTGACAGACTTACTGCACACACATATTCGCTCTATAAGACGCACAGACATTTCCCCTTACTTTTGAGGGGGAAAAAAGTGTGTCTTATAGAGTAAAAAAATACGGTATATCCTGCCTTTTTTCTACAAAGGGCTCAAGGCAGCTTACATCATTCTCCTCCTCCATCTTATCCCCACAACAACTACCCTGTGAGGTAGGCTGGCTGAGAGTCTGTGACTGGCCCAAAGTCACCCAGTTGGCTCCATGGCTGAGCGGGGACTAGAACCCAGTTCGTCTGAGTCCCAGTCCCATGCTCTTAACCACTACACCATGCTGTTCTACTGGAGCTCATGCATCCCATTTTAAAACCTATGGTTGAAATGGGGAAATACATAAAGGATAGCTTGCAGCGGTGGGGAACAGATCCATCTATGTTCCAGTTGCTGGGCTGCAACTCCTATCAGCCTTAGTCAGCATACGCAATAGTGCAGGTTGATAAGCATAGCAATCCAAATCTGAACAGCCACACATTCCCCATCTTTGTTTCAGGAAGGCAGCCAGGCAGAAGGGCCAGAGAAAGTAGGCAACAGAATTGGAACAGCAGGAAATATGCTAATTAACAATAAGCAGAAACAGACGTAAATTCATGAGGACAAAGTCCAAGACGAAGGTCAAAATAAAGAATACTGCTTGGATCTGAAGTGTTGTAGGTCCATATACACACAAATTTGGGGAAAAGCCACTTGAAATTGCAAGGTTTCCTGTAAATACCATAGGGATAATTCTGCTTTTAGCACAACCTGAATACCTGATGCTTAACAGAAGATAAGTCCCACTGCATTCATACTGATACATCTCAGACAACACAGAAATTCTGGGTGGAGTGAAATATTCCTGTATGATGGCCAATAGTGTTGATGATGGAAAAGTAATACAATGGAAAAAAGTATTAAGAAAGACAGAACCTACTGCAGCTTGAACCTATGTTCCATTTCTTACCAATTTAATTTATATTTCCTGTGTCTGTAGGTAAGCCTGGGGTGGACACACTTCAGGACTGTGCATATACCTTTCAACCAAAACACTACGATCCCTCAACTAGAGGCTAGTACAAAGCACAGACACAGAAAATTAAAGAATTCTGAGTCCAGGAATTTGTTCCAAAAGAACAGCCTTCCCCAGTCATTGGCCAAGCTGGTTGGTGTGATAGGAGCTATAATCCAACACATCTGGAGAATACCTAGGTGGGGAAGACTGTGACACAGTACCCAAACTTAAGGTAGCCTACCAGAAAGAATCCATTCCGAGTTACTCTAAGCTTTCCTCATTTCAGCAGTCTAGTTTAAGGCAGAGAGGGAAACATTTTGTTGCTGCAAATTCCAACAGATGGAAGTCAGGCATCCTTGCTGATCTACCACAAAACACTAGGAGATTGAGATCTATCTTCTACTGCACTCCTGATGTAAACACATGCTGGAATGTATATTTAGTTTTGACACAGCACTCTGAAATAATTTTCCACATGACAGCAGGTGGATGCAAACACAGACAAGCCCGCAAACTGTCTACAAGGAAAGTTCAAAGGTGTTTTTCTTTATCACGTGAAGATGCCCTTTGACCACTTAGTAAGGAAGTTGTCCTTCTGTCATTTTGAATCAGAGATTCTAATTCACCCCCATGCCTGCCAGTACCAGTTCTGGTGGACCAGAGGACAGGCCTTCTCGAACAGTGGTGTATCAGTGGGGACTCTATCTAAGGTCATTGCAGAGCGCCGTGGGCAAAAACTACCTGCTGAAATTCCTTCTGCGATGCTTTATCCTTCCCTTCTATCTAGTCACTGTAGCATTGAATTCAGCACAATGAGTGGAAAACATACAGTATCATGAAAAACGTCAATGAGTATAATTACATACATGTGCCCCTACATTATGGAAAAATCATTTTATATTAATCCAATGATATTAACATACAAAGCTACAAATTGTGACCAAGAGCCAGTGATTCTACAAGACATAGTTACAGCATGTAGTATATACTCTACAAGTTATAGAAAACAGTATCTGTTACACTTGTTTCAACATTTTTCTTGTTGAATCACTAGTTCTTGACTTCTGTTCAAAAGCTGTGGGAAAAGATATAGAGTTGATCATGACTAACTTGAGCCGTCCAGAGATGCAGAGTGATTGGACAGGCTAGAAATATCCCAAATAAATAAATAAATAAATAAATAACTTCAGTCCCCCTGATTTCAATGGGACATTGAAAAAGACAAAAATCTATCTTCAGTATCCAACCTATATTAAGGTGCAAAGAAACCCTTCTTCAGTTTCCAATGCTTTAGTCAATATCAGTCAATTTCAGTCTCGGCAACAACAATTCTATAGGCACACCAGCGATATCCCATGACAACTCTGAGGAAAAATACATATAACATGGATAAATCTGTCATATGGGCAAGTGCCTCACTTCTTTGCAAAAGCTCACAAACGTTTGCCTGGAAAAAGGGGAGTATGCATGACACAACTGGGAATCATTTCTTCATTCCCAAGGAATCTAAGAAGTGCTGGCCAGGAGCTTTTACTGCTCTGAAAGGAGAGCCGGACCTAGCCTCTCGGAATGTGTCTACTCACTGCTATTGTAATAGCAGCAGAAAAGAACCTCCAACCCGAGTTCAGAGTACAGCACTGAGTTCTAGTTGCTTGGGATGTGTAACAATGGAGTACAGTTCCCTCCATGGCCTGCTTGCGGGCTTCCCAGATAGATCTGGGCAATACTGGGAGCAAAATACTGATCTTGATGGTCCCTTGTCTCACCCACTGTGGCTATTTCTGTGTTATTTATTTATTATATCCTGCCTTTTTCCTACAAAGGGCTCAAGGCAGCTTACATCATTCTCCTCCTCCATCTTATCCCCACAACAACAACCCTGTGAGGTGGGTTGGGCTGAGAGTCTGTGACTGGCCCAAAGTCACCCAGTTGGCTCCATGGCTGAGCGGGGACTAGAACCCAGATCGTCTGAGTCCCAGTCCCATGCTCTTCACCACTACACCACACTGGCTCACCACACTGGCTTAACCACTACACCACACTGGTTCACCATTCTTAAAGCTATGTTACCGCCTATAGCGCAAATACAGAGACAAGGAAAATTTACCCCAAAGGAAAATCTGTCCATATATGGAAAAGGGAAATTTGATGATGATCTACAGTATGAATGCTGAAGGTCATATATGTTGCATCCTGCATATACACAGACTAAGGACCTCGGCATCTTTAAAAATGCAACAGATGTGTTGCAACAGCCACTGTAAACCAGAATCTACTTCCTCAAAGGCTTAAAGCATTATGGCTTTTTGAATGGCATTTATATACAAAGGCACTTATATGTAAGAACAAACTAACAGTGGTGGTGAAATGGCCATGAAATACATGAGACACACAAGGTCTGCAGTATTTCTACATAACATTCAAGTGTGTGTGGAAAATCAGCATAATGAGCATTCACCACAGCAGCAACTGGTAACAACACAATCTTACTTCTGCCTCTGATTTTGTTTTTGTGCCTCTCGTAGCCTATCCTCATACACAAATACATGACACACACATGCACAGCTGTTTGCCAACGTCCTTCATTCCCTCTCCTCATCCATGCCTTCAGTTTGCTCATCATTTTTATTTTTTCAATTTATATCCTGCCTTTTTCCTACAAAGGGCTCAAGGCAGCTTACATCTCCTCCTCCATCTTATCCCCACAACAACAACCCTGTGAGGTAGGTTGGGCTGAGAGTCTGTGGCTGGCCCAAAGTCACCCAGTTGGCGCCATGGCTGAGCGGGGACTCGAACCCAGATTGTCTGAGTCCTAGTCCCCCGCTCTTAAACACAACACCACACTGGCTCTCATTCCATTCCAATCATCATTCCAAGCCCCACAGGAACGGGCATTTTCCCACATCACCTGTGCAGTGAGGGGTACATGATGATAAAAATTACTGCACCTACAGCGCGCCAGAGCTGATGTCTCTCTCTCTCTCCTTCACAGCCTGGTCTACCTCACAAGACTGCTGCAAGGATACAATTGTGTGGACAGGAATCATGTACATTCTCAAACGTCAACTGGGGTTGTGCCTGTCAGTATTTGAATGGAGAGGCTAAGCAGTGCGGCAGGAGCGGTGGAAGTGATCTTCATCACCCTGCCCTGCATTTTGCCCATCGAGTTGGAGTATCTCCAAAGGGGTGGGGAGAAGGCTGGACTAGTTTTGGGATACCTCATATCCGAGTCCACAGGGTAATCCTCTCCTGCCAATCTGCCCCCTTTCCCACTCTTTGAGGTTACTTTATCAACCTTGGAGAGCAGCCATGCGACCTTGGAACTGGAATCAGAAACATCCTATTGGCTCTTCAGACAAAGTTTAGGGGCTGTGTGATCACTCCCTTAGAGATATCATGATACTAACAATGATTCCAAATCCATATAGCATAATACTTGTATTAGACCAGCTCAAGGAGCACAAAAGATGTGCAAGCGTTCAAAATCTTCCTAACTTTTCATCAAAGATGTTACAAAAATTACAACCAAGGGTTTACAACTTTCTGCTACTTTCTTGTTCCCTGTAATCCTAGAAGAACTGAAACCATCACAGAACCTGACAAGAGGCCAGTTTGGATTCTGTGAACTGTCCTCCTCCGTACCATCTGACTATGCAGAGATTCTGACTACGATATTCAGTCAGTTTTTTCTCTTTCTCTCCCTGCTGCCCCTGCTTGAAAAAGAAAAATCCCGATGAAGCAAACTGGTAATTCTGAAGCCTTGCACATTTCTGTGGTCTCCGCCTTAGCATAATACAAGAATGATACTTGTATTTTTCTTCTGGGGAGCACAGCTCCCTTTCTTTTCATTTTTTACTAATAACGACAATACTAACAATATACTAATGATGATATCAAACCCTTGTGGCACTCTAAAGACCAACAAATAGATTCTGACGAAACCTTCTGAAGGCACTGTCCCCTTCAAGCATCCATGAAGCCCACAAAAGCCAATCTTTAAGATGCAGCAAAACCCATCTCGTCTTAATAATATTCTTTTTAGCAGTACATTTTATTCTTCTATCTGCTTTATTGCTCGCAGCTCTGAAATCTCCATATTGGAAAAGGAGCCATATATAAACCTTATAGCAAAATGAAATGGAACCAGGACTCTTTCCCGTTTCTACTGCACCAGACGAACACAGGTCCCCTTCCGGAAATCCAATTGCCATGGATAACGCTAATAACTGAACTGACACCCAAGCACACGCACGTACCCCGAGAAAGGCGGCTCTCGGGGCAGCAGCACCGCTCCTGCCTCGGAGGGCTGTGGCTCGCCCCGGCTACCCCAGCCCCTCGCCCCAGCGGCCGTTCCTTCCTCCAGCCCGCCCGCCCGCCTTTCCCGGTCCCTCACCTGCACCTGCTCGCGGAAGTGGAGCTGCCTCGCCGACTCCCAGCACCAGGAAGAAGAGACCGAGGGCAAGAGCGACCCC
>NW_025335684.1:7726653-7998812 GCF_004798865.1 Varanus komodoensis
ATAATAATAATAATAATAATAATAATAATAATAAATTTACATGAGAATAGTTCTGCAGGGCATTTTTAGACCATGAAAAAGGCCCCAAACAGAGAGAGAAAAGAAAATTAAACAATGGTCCTCTTAGATTCTTTCAAAGGGTAAGAGTTGGAACTAAAACCTCCAGCAAACAGAAGCAAAATCCTTTGAGGGGAAGTTTTTTTGGGGCTTTAAATTTTCCAGCTCAAACTATTGTTATGCAGAATGCAGGTCAAAGCTACTAAGCTGTAAAAAGCACCTCCATTTTAAATGTTGTTGTTAGTCTTGAAGTTGGGTGGACTCATGGACAACATTCCTCCAGGCCTTCCTGTCCTCCACCATTGTAAATAGGAAACAGTAAAAAGTAAAAAGCACAACCCCTAGATGAATGAAAACATCATCATGTGATACAGAAAAGACTACAACAAAGGCTCTGCGCATGTCTCAATTGGACAGATATTTTACATCCGGGGACCACCACTGAAAAGTCCCTATTCGGCCCTGTAGGGTGTGACCCTTGTAACCAACTATTTCACTGTGTCTGGTGCCTCTTACAACATGTAAATGTCATCAAATTGAGTTGATGTGATGAGCCAGCAATGTGTTATTCAGAGAGATTAAATGGGTAATCAGCCCAGTCTATCACAACACAGATTTTACAGTCTGACTTTATGACTATTACAAATTCCTTCTGCTCAAAATCGATGAAAAGTTTATGCCCTGAAAACCAAGCAATCCTGACTCTCACAGATCACTAACTCTTGGAGTCCTCTGCTCTTATCTTCAGAAAACACATACACAAGCATGCAAAATCTATTCATCTTCCATCACCGAAAAGGACTGGTCCATTAGCCTCGAAACAGAAAAATCTATAGGCTACAGCTATAGTTCACCATGCAGAAAGCACACTTAAAAAAATACGTGTCTGTTCACCATATTGCAACCCCTCCAAGATTATTAACTTTTTGTACCAAAATTGGGTTATCGAACTAAATGGCTGCTTATTTCCTAATTATGCACTGTTATCACCACCAACTTGCTTACGCTGCTTCTGTGCGTGGGAAGTGTTTAAAAAGAATCTTTTTTTAGACAAGGTTAATTGGATCAGCTCTGAGAAACAGCACGCTTTTTACTTTTTCTTCCATTTTTTTTCTTTCAGCAATGGTCTCTGTTTGTGGGAAACATACTCCCGTTTGTGCAATGCAGATACCAGAAGACGAGCTCTGAAAGAAGACCAGTAGATCCCTGGCAACTGTAAATAAGCATGTTTTTCAGTGAATCGAAGCTGCTTTGTGTGTTACACTTTTCAGAAGGAAAGCACTTCTGTGCACGGAGCCGTGTGACGTCTACATGAGGATAACCATATGGGCCCGCGCATTCATTTTGCTGTGTATGCCTGCCTTGGGAAGCCACATCCACCATCTCCAATGAGAAGTCTTCCAGAAGAGTTGACAACTCCCATCATCCCTGTCCATTGGCCATGCTGATTGAGGCTGATGGGAGCTATAGTCTGGGGCTACCTGGCGGAGAAGCCTGACCTGTATTGCCTATTTGGTTGTTACGCTGCCCCTCTCTCCCAGTGGAAACCCGAGACAGCGAACAGCATCGAAGCAATACTAAAATTATAGCAGCGTACATAAAAGCTGAGTAGATCCTGATGGATTAACTCTCCTGCCTGTTGATAATCACTAGCAATTATGCCAGAAAGAAGCTGTTCCTTCTTTCACCCACCATCCTGATTCTCAAGTACGAAAATGGATGTTTTTAAAGAAAAAAGTGTGGGAGGGTATGGGGAAGGATCAAACCCTAAACAAACCTGTTAGGATATTTGTAACCATCATGTTCCGGTGGCGTCACTGGAAGCGAGACCAGCGCCTCCAGCCGAAAACACCCTCCCCACTAGCTTCCCACTGTCTCCGTGGGTGCCGAAGGTCCACAACAGAGCTCCCACGGGCAGGTTTCAGAGGCTGCCAACACTTGCTCTGGCAACAGCTTCATTTCCCGTGGCTCCCAGAGGCCTCAGACAAGCTTCCCCAAATCTGGCACCCCAGGAATGTTGGAACTTCAGTTTCTACAGCAGGGCTAATGCTCAGGAGTTGTTGGGACTGAAACATCTGAAACATCCAGAGGGCAACAGGTTAGGCAAGGCCGATGAGTCGGATTCAGTGGCCACTGGACCAGAAGAGTGGCCAAGGATCCCCCAGAGTGACTTCTTAGCACAGGCAATCGATGCCGTGGGCCTCTGGGTTTCAGTCTGAACCTTAAGAGAGCTACCTAGGGTGCCAAATTTATTTTAGGGTACAGTTCAGCACCAAGAACAGCTCTTTATAAGTTCAGATTGGGTTGTGGAATTGCTACACCACCCCATTGACATTGCAGCATTACTTCACTGAGTTGGGGAGTTCTAAGTCTGGGGTTTCTTTCCCCCCACAACCACTAATCACGGAGCAGCTTCCCGGTTTTTATGTCGCTCCCTTCCCAATGCACATCTTCTAAAAGGTTAAAATGTCTCTCCTGAGGCTTCATTATGGATAGGAAGAGTTTTATTCATTCACTGAGTGTGTGTGAGTTTTGCTCCACATTTTGAGAAACTCTGTCCTAGAAAATACTTCACAAAGATCTTGCTTTTCTGCTAAAAATTTAGCAGCCCCGGCAGCCAGCAA
Organism: Varanus komodoensis; assembly: GCF_004798865.1. Classification (NCBI taxonomy): domain Eukaryota; kingdom Metazoa; phylum Chordata; class Lepidosauria; order Squamata; family Varanidae; genus Varanus; species Varanus komodoensis. Next base: position 7,729,335 of record NW_025335684.1, read on the forward strand.
CGTAAAACCATTTTAACAAAAATACGTCAGAATAACAGCAAGGAAATCAAAACAAAAGAGACAGCGCAACAGATAAATTTAATCATCAGTCTGCATAAAACCGCAAAGCCAATAAAAAGCTAGACAAGCCAGTCTGAGATATTAGTCCCAACATTGTACAGAGCAGTTCTTACATGAAAGGCATTTCAGTTGGGAATATGAGTTTCATCACCTGGGGCTTTTAGGCTGCAAATCTGCACTTCAAGTTTACTCAGCAGGTTTTATTCTGAATAGCAGACCTGCATAGAATTGCACTGTTAATCTCAGGGCTCTGCAGACATGAACTGCCTCAAGCTATTTCTCGAGGTAGGTCTGTGCATCCAGCATCTGGAAACAAGAACAGGAAAACAAAACAAGGCAAAGCCAAACCAAAATGAAGCAAAGCAAAAACTGTAATGCTGTTAAAAAGCGGGCCAAGTAATGAAAGCCACAGAGCAAAGTCTAACACTTAGAAGAACGAAGGAAGTTTCTGAAGGCGAGTCACTGGCATTCCAGAAGGTCAGTGTCGGCAGAAACACATGACTCTCTTTTGCCCAGGACAGTCCTCTTTTGGAAGGATTGCCAGAGGACTGCCCTCTTTTGGAAGGCATCCTCAGTCTGAAGGCCTGCCCTCTTCTGATTTAAGATAAAGACAAAGACACCTATGAAGGAAAAGCTGGACCTTAACATTGCTCATCAACTGAAGCAGGACAGGTGACTTAGCTGGACACAGAAGTCACCTGGTGACAATCTTCCTCCATATGAGTTGGACTGTACTTCCATTTCAGTTGTCGTAATTCTTTCTAGACTTGCACCTACACATCTTCATCAGCCCAAGCAAATCTTTGTGCCAATGAAAGCCCTCCCTTCTTTGGGGCTTCATATCCTCTTTTGGGGGGATTCCCCCTGCTGAGTCACCTTAGATGTTGCCTTGATGACATCAGAGCAGCTAAACCCACAGAAACCAGAGGAATTGCTCTGATTGGCAGCCTTAAAAACATCTACAAAGCACTGTCGTCTGTAAGTGAACAAACCTTCCTGGTGCAGCTTAGCCAAGCAGTTCTGGAACTTGTTGAGGGAAAAAAAATACCTCAATGATTTCATTATTTGATTTCCCTTGTGAAAATTATTCTCATCATTAATTGCAAAGGGGGTTGATATTCATAGTGATGTGTTCTTGATAAAACAGAGTAATTAGTAGGGGTGTGAAGCAAGGAAGGGGGTTGCCCAAACACCCAGCACTATAGGCAGAGACAGACCCTTGCACCCTCTCCAGCCTAGCCAGGAGATCTAGAACACGCACTGTGCCTTATCCATCAGCCAAAGAACCCGGATCCTTTGGGAGACAACACCCCATCACTTCCCAAGAAGAACATCATCGCCAGGGCCCGAGCATCCTTCCTGTATACCTATAAGAACTGTGAAACCTATAATAAATTTGAAACTAAGATCTGGTGCCTGCTTTTTTCCTCCTCCCTCCCAATTCCTTTTCCTTTTGTGTTGTGCCTTTCAGCCGATCATACTATCCATCCTTGTTAGTCACTCCAGGAGCCCTTTTTGACTGAAGAGCAGGGAAAATATACTGCATTAAAAAAAATATCCACCTCTCCCAGTTACTTAACAGAAACTATCCCTCTTGCCAACCCCCTTTTCACCCCTTGCCTGTCATGAAATGCTGGGTGTCTTCAGATTTGCAGGAGTAAACAAAAGCTCTGTCTGTCAAGTGGATGAGCCAGTCCTGTATGGACATGCTAGGACTGAGATCTTTACTCCTGTCTGTGAGTTCTTGTATTCAAACCTAGCATTCTTCCATGACCCCAAATGCCCACGCTTTCTTCTTTCCCCGATGGCATTACTCTCTTTTCTTGGCATTGGCCTGGCCATATTACCACCCCACCCACATACATGTTCCATCCTGCAAAATGATGCATGAACACCAGATTCCAGGTGATGAAATGGAAACCCAACAGGCTGGGGAGATGGGTGACTCCTACATTAGTGGGTTTCCTGATCCACTGCCATTTTTATTCCAAGCAGGAAGAGGTTCACCACTATAAAGAACACCTATAGAGCTTAGGACAAAAGCTGGAATGGATAACAAGATCCAGTTTCCTTTGGCTGTTGAGGCTAACGTAGGTACTCAAGATCAAGCCAAGTTGTTCAGGCCTACGGGACAGATGCCCTGATGCCGAAGGGATGTGTTGTCTGGAACAACCCTTTCACTGCAAATGTGCACCACAAAGCAAGAATAATTTCAAGCAGGCCTGAACTCATCCCATCAGAAGACGATTGCTGATGAATATGTTACCAACAGCAGGGTTGGCTGCCATAGTAATTTCCTGCCAGAATGACAGGTTTCTGTGTGCCATGGTTTTAAATTCACAGTTTGGAATATTTTATAACATCCTCTAATTGCTTATGAAAGGATTATATGAGAAGTAGCTATCTTCGATTTTGATCATATATTTCTTTAGGGGATCTCCCTCAGGTCCACTTCTCCGCCAGAAAGCATCCTGGATCAGAAAAACAAGGCCATGGCTGGTCTCAGGCTTACAATCTTGAAAGACACAACACCCAAGGGAAAATAGTGGGGACAGAAGAGGAAAAATACTGTATCAAATAAACCATTTCTATTGGTTTAAACTAACTAAAAAATATTAGTTGCTTTATAGCTGTTACAGCTCCGAGGGCGACATACAACAAAGACACGAAATAAAAAATATGATTACCCACCCCCTGCAAAAATTGTTAATAGAATACCAAATAGCATCATATTAACGGTCAAATCTGAGCTGTAATCCTTATACAAAAATGTATATATTATTAAATACATTTGTATTCCACCAAATAGCCCAGTGGCTCTCTGTATGATTAACACACTTATACATACTTACCCAGGAGTAAATCCTATTAAACTCAATGGAATTTTGTACTATATGGGCAATACTGAAGAAAGGCAAGGGCGTTATTGAGAATCACCAGTCAGAGTTGTGAATGTTTCCCATTTCCGAAAGCCAGAATAATTTCTAGAAACCACGCCAAGGCCCTTCTGCTTTTCAGCTGTTAGAAAGAACATCTGGAAAACTGCCTTCCTCAATCATTCTGTTGATAAGAGCTGCTTTTACTGTGAGAATGAAACTGTTTGCCTTCCTGGGGAAAGGAACAATTCAGTCTCTCTGAGAAAAATGAGAGGAACTTCATAAAATGCATGGCAAGCGCTGTTGTCTTTTGCTCTCAGCCTAGGGAGAGAAATCAATGTATTGCTCAGCCAGATCCACTGAGAGTCCTCTGGCCTATTCAGGGACCCAAAATCGCCACAGCTCAAGGGGGTACAAGTTTTATTTTGCTTGTTGATATTCTGCATCCATATTTCATCAGTTTATTCAATAAACGGTGTATTGGCATCAATAACAGGTAGTTTTAGTTCTTCCTAAGCACCCCCAAATGCTGGGAACAATAGATGGCAAAAGAAGAAGGGGGTAGAAGAGGATGAGGTGGCTGGATGGGGTCACTGAAGCAGTCGGCGTGAGCTTGAGTGGACTCCGGGGGATGGCGGAGGACAGGAAGGCCTGGAGGAAGGTTGTCCATGGGGTCACGATGGGTCGGACACGACTTCACGACTAACAAAACATCCCCAAATCTAAAGTGGGTGCCTTGGCTTGATCTAGAGTTAAAATAAATTTGCTTCTGAGTAGGTGCTGACCAGAGATAGCCCACTGGGAGTATACAGTCAAAAGAACATTAACAGTTTAATCAGACATACAGGAAATACACGTGGCATGTAGACAGTCCTCAAAAGGGACTACCCACATGGAGTCTGTACAAGAAGCTTTTATCACCTATCAGTTGCATGCACATTTTGGGGAGGGTGGGGGATCCTTTAGGCAGTTTGCTAGAGGCCCATGAGAGTCAAACAAAAGGGCTGAATGAGTTAAGACAACACAACACAAAAAGAAGGCTTCTCAGGACAGATAAGCATTAGCGTGTCTAAGGTGTGCCCCCAGAGAGACCTTTCAGCATCTTTACGGTGTGGACGGGGAGCAAGACCTGCAACAGGACTCCTGATCTCATTCTGAAGTCTAAAGCTTTTCCTACAAAGTCAAGCTTTTGGCAACCATATTATGGCAGAGTTTTTCTTTGCTTTGGCCTGGCACTATGCACTGGGTTGAGAACACGAAGTCAGTTGCGGCCTGTGAGGAATGGCACGGGTCAACTAATGCACCATTTCTACCTTCTTGGTAAATGATGAACAGGCGTGGAGATCTTTCATACCTACACATACAAGGAGGATGTGACTCAGCGGAAAGTGATCAAAGTCTGCATGTACATTAACAGCTGAGTCATTCTCACACCCCGGGGTCAAGACTTTGCCTTTGTGAGGACAGGCAAAGCCAGTGGGGAGAAGAGATTGAGTTGCTAAAGCTATAACTTCGTGTGAAATTGCCAAAAAAGCAAAGGAAAGAAGCTGATTCCTGTGAGGCGTAGAGCTATTTCTGAACGAGAGGATGGGATTGCAAATGACTCAGAAGCAAAATTATTGCTTTGAGAGCCGCATCAGGTTGGCTGAAATGCATCCTTGCTTTCTCCTCTTGTCTTGCTTAGGCTTAACAACTCTGAGGAAATTGTGTTTGAAGTGCAGCTTGCAAGAACTGTGCAAAAGCAGAGAGAACCTCCCAGGGCGAGACAGTGGATCAAACGTAAGAGCAGGACCAGCCCAAGATAAGATGGCTTCCTTGTTTAAAAATCAGCCTGATAGACACTGGAATGCAGCTTCAGCGCTGGCAACGGTCAGGATGTCTCAACCGCACCTTTCGTCAGTGACCTCAACAGGGGTGGAGGAGCCAGGTCACAAGGAGTGGAATATATTGCTCTCCAGCATCGCACTGGCTGCCTTCCAGTTTCTTCCCCTTGCCCCACATGGCCACAGCTGCCATTCTAGCACCAGTGAGTGGCCAGCAAGCCCACTCAGCTCAGCTAGACTTAACTTCTCAGCGTATATGTCAACAGGTGCCTGTTATTATGGAACAGCTGGTAAGGTCAAGAAAGCTCTCTTTAGCAACTTTCCTCTCCCACTCATACCTTTTGTTAATAAAAGTTTGAGCCAACCCTTGCCGGCTCCAGCACCCCCATGTGAATGGGGCAGATGGGTGCAGAACAAACCTAGTTTTCTCCTCCTTTTTGATAGCTCCTGTGGGACACTTGGCCAGATCTTAAGACCTCCGAGAGTCAGCGTGGTTCAATGGTTGGAGAAGAGGTAAGCAACCTGGCACCTTCAGATGGTTTGGACTACAACTCCCATAATCCATTACCATACTGGCTGGGTTTGTGGGAGCTGTAGTCCAAGAGAGCACAAGGTTGTCCCTATTCAGCCACAAGGCTTCCTGGGCAACAGTGGCCTGCTAGCCTTGTTTCTTAGCTTTACCTACCCTGCAGGGTTGTTCGGAGGATACAAAATTAGACAGGAGGACCATGTACACCATCTTACATTCCTTGGAGCAAAGGTCAAATAATAAAGGATCCATTTCATTTGGAGTGTTGAAATCCAATCTACTTCTAGACCGACTGCTTGACCTGGTCTGATCTGATTGCTGCCTTGAATATAACATTCAAGGCAATACTCCAGGTCTTTTATCTAGGAACTGATGTCATACACTACAGCTTCTGTGTAGCCCAAAGTGCCTGACCTTGCCCCATCTTGAAAGCTAAGCAGCATTGGGCCTGGCAGAAATCTGGATGGGTGACTTCAGTGTTGGGAACCAGCCAGAAAGCTTTGGCTGTGGGCGCTGTTGTTGTTGTTGTTAGTCGCGAAGTCGTGCCCGACCCATCACGACCCCATGGACAACATTCCTGCAGGCCTTCCTGTCCTCCACCATCCCCGGACTCCACCTAAGCTCATGCCGGCTGCTTCAGTGACTCCATCCAGCCACCTCATTCTCTGCCTTCCACCTTCTACTTTTGCCATCTATTCCCAGCATTAGACTCTTCTCAAGCGAGTCCTTCCTTCTCATTAGGTGGCCAAAGTATTTGAGTTTCATTTTCAGGATCTGGCCTTCTAAAGAGCAGTCAGGGTTGATCTCCTCTAGGACTGACCGGTTTGATCGCCTTGCAGTCCAAGGGACTCGCAGGAGTCTCCTCCGGCACCACAATTCAAAGGCCTCAATCCTTTTGCGCTCAGCCTTCCTTTTGGTCCAGTTTTCACAGGCATACATTGCAACTGGGAAAACCATAGCCTTGACTATACGCACTTTTGTTGGCAGGGTGATGTCTCTGCTTTTTAGTATGCTGTCTAGATTTGCCATAGCTTTCCTCCCCAGGAGCAAACTTTCCTCCCCCAGGAAATCTTTTAATTTCTTGGCTGCAGTCTCCCTCTGCAGTGATCTTGGAGCCCAGGAAAATAAAATCTGTCACTACCTCCATTTCTTCCCCTTCTATTTGCCAGGAAGTGAGAGGACCGGATGCCATGATCTTAGTTTTCATAATGTTGAGTTTCAAGCCAACTTTTGCGCTCTCTTTCTTCACCTGCATCAAGAGGCTCTTTAGTTCCTCTTCACTTTCTGCCACAAGAGTGGTATCATCTGCATATCTGAGTTGTTGATATTTCTCCCAGCATTCTTAATTCCAACTGATGATTCATCTAGCCCCGCATTTCTCATGATGTGTATGGGCACTATAGAAATGTAATTAATAACAACAATCTTTTTCCTCTCGGTTTCCTGATGCGGCAAGAGACCCATTGTCATTAAGCTGGGGCAGCGGCACGTCACAACCAAATGTGGCCACCAGGTGGCGTGCCAGCAGCAGCAGCCCCGTGGGACCATCCATCCATCCGAATCCAGTTTTGCACAGTTAACTTCAAGAGGTCAGTGGAATGCATTTGTGTGCCATTTGCTTCTCAGTGAGGGTGGCCCCTGATGAATTGCCAAAAGAAAGGACAAAAGAGTTCTCTGATGTTCATGTGCTGAGTTACATGCAGAGATGCAATTTATAATTTAAGTAAGAACACGGTGCATCCGATTGCAGTGTGAGATTTTGGACTGCGTGAGCTGTATGCCTTCCTGGTCATTCTGTTGTTCTGGGGATGACTGATGATGCCTCATCTTTGCTTCTCTGAAATTCCAGTTTAATTAAAATAGTCTCTACCTATTTCCTTATGGTGATATTTGGAGTAATGCCCCATCACTCCCTCTAATATCCAGTTAAGGTGGTGGATTCCAACAGAAACGGAGCTACGGGGGGCTCACTAAGAGGGCATTTGTGGGATTGGTCAGGGACCAGGAAAAGGGAAAAGGAATGCAAATTAATCCAGACAAGACAAACAGTTGAAAGACGGGTCAAGTTATGCCTGTTTTGCATGGGGCTGCACTGCTCTTGCGAAACCGCTTTGGGGCATGGCCACCCCACCCACGAAGCAGGTGAGGCACCGACATGAGGCAGCAAAGGCAGAGGAGTGGCCAAGTGCACAAACTGCCCTGCCCTGCCCAGCCCAGTAACCCCACCACCGCCCCACCAGCTCCAGTGGGTGCTCGGAAGGACACACCCAGACGCTCTCTTACCACGGCATTTGCCGCAGGGAGGGGGCGTCCGATGTCCCCTTCAGTGTGCCTCTGGAAGCAACAGCTGTGGTGTCCCAGAAGACCTAGAAACAGTAACAGCAAATCAGAAGGGGCCTCCCGGGCCATCTAGTCTGACCCCCGGCTCCAGCCAGCTCTGCTCACAACATGCCCACCATGTGCATGTCTAGCCTATCCTTGAACACCCTCACCGATGGGGCCTCAGCCACCTCCCGTGGAAGCCCATTCCATACCCTGGGGGTCCTAACCATCAGGAAGTACTTCCCGGCCTCCAACCTCTTGGCTCCCTGAGCTAGGCTCCGTTGGAGTGCGTCCTGCCCTCCTCTGCATGGGAGAACAGGTCTCTACCCATCTCCATGTGACACCCCCTCACATACCTCCATGTCGCCAGCAGATCCCCTCTGAGTCTCCTCTTCTCCAGGCTGAAGAGACCCAGTTCCCTCAGTCTCGCCTCGTACAGCCTCCCCTGCAATCCGGCCACCGTCCTTGTGGCCCTACGCTGCACCAATTCCAGCCTGTAATGGGGAACCCCGAATTAAACACAATACTCCAGTTGCAGGCGCACCAGCATAGTACAGAGCAGCAGTAATACCTCTCTCAATCTGGAAGCCACGCTTCCGACCTGGGTGAGCAGCGGCAAGAGGCGGGAAGATACTTCTCCCACCTGTGCAGTTCTTGGTGGGTAAGCAAGCTTGAGAAATGCTCGTGTTGGCAAGGGAAGGAAGGCGAGGGGTACGTGCAGGTGCATGTCCTCTCACTATGGGCACTGAGGAAACTGCCCCAGTGTTGAGCGTTCACTGGAAAAGCAACGGAGTATTGCCAAGGAGGACGTGCCTACGTGGCTGGCAGAAACCCTGAGCCAGCCCACTCTTGCTCGGATACAGGGACACAGCCCAATGTTCTGCTCACGTGTTCCTAACACCTGGCATTTTAGACAATATTCAGAAGTGCTCAGGACTGAGTCTGGCTGGTTCCACGATCGTGGGACCACTGCGCCCTGCCTTTGAGCACATGCAAGCGGCAGCTGCAGTCACTCGCGAAGGTTGTTAAATCTTCAGATGCCGTCAATATATCCTGCAGATCCCCTCCGAAATCCCAGTCACGTGAGGAATGGCCAGCCAGCTCCGTCCATTCCCCATCTGCAAATGGAGATACTCCAAGCAAGCAATCTTTAGGACTCTGAAAAGTACCGTATTTGCATATTTTGGATTGCTGCCACCTGCGACAGGTTTGCTGTCCCGTCCGGGCTGCTGGGCCCAGTGGGGCAGGCCCAGCCCTGCAACCATTTAAGGGTGGTTCGATTTAGCAAAGTTTAAATGCAAGCAAAAGGTCAAAGCGCAGCCCAGAGGAGCGTCTCAGCAAGAAGATGGGCAACAAAGGAGATCTGTCCAAGAACAGGCTGGGCTTCGAGGTTTGAAGAGCTAAAAGAACAGTGCTTTTAACACACATGTTCCAGGCTAACACTGAGGCTTGCAAAGTGGAACGCCCGATGCCGAGCCAGAACATCAGAAACTCTTGGAAGAAGCCCTTCTAGTGAGGAGGGTGTTGCTCCTGAGGAGTCCCTAGAGCTCCAGAGAGCAGTGCCATCTCTACAGGGCCGGCGGCTCTCTTTCCCGGGAACCCTGGTTCTTACTTGTCTTCTGGGCTGGGCTAATTAATACAAAATTAGAGAAAAGGACTTTCTGACGGATAAGAGGTTTGCAGCTTCTACACAGGTATTGTCTGTGACAATGACTTGTCCGTGTTTCTGGCGTTTCCGTATGAAATAAAGTCTTGCTGAAAGAATTGGTGTCTGTTCCAGTTTGTGCTTTAACCCTTTGGCGCATCCATTTCTCAGCTAATTCTCATAATTCACAAGAATGTCTTTTCAGCATTTTTCAAAGATGTTCCAGTTTTCCATGCACAGACTGACTCAGACCAAGGCGCTTTTTAAAAGTGTTGGCAGAAGTGTGATTTTACAGTGACATTTGCTAAAAATACCATGTGTGTGATTTCCAAACTTCAGGGGGGGGGGGGGGGGAGACATGTTTTGCATGGCCAAAAAAGAGGAAATGCATCACACATGCCTCTGAAAAAGGGACAAATCAAGCACAAAATTGCCTCCTATGTGCATATTCTGATTTATACAGATAGATGCATATTTAGACATTGATACTATAATTTAAACACAGATCTGAATAAGGTCCACAGAATGAAGATGACCGAGAGATGAAGATCAGGGATGCTTTAGCCCAGGTTGTCCAGGGGCTGAATGCTGACAGACCATTCCTAGGCTGCTGAGTTCTCCCTTTTTATTCTTCTATATGGCAATGTGGTATAATGGTTAGAGTGCTGCACTGGTGCTCAGAAGTCCTGGATTCTAGTCCTTCAGGGCTATGATGCTGATTGTGTGGCCGGGCTCCCATGCTCAGCCTAACCTCCCTCACAGGGTTGTTCTGAGGATAAAATGGAGTGGAGGAGAAAGGTTATGTAACCCACCTTGTTCCTACCTTGGAGGGGAGACATGCAGGCTATAGATGTAATTCCCTCCTTCATTCATTAGTGACTTCTAAATTCACCTCTGTTATTTAAGGCACAAGGGCAGCCTGTGTTGTGGGCCCTAGAACAGATAAAATGATTAAGATTAGGATTAGGATTAGGATTAAGGTTGGGGTTGGGGTTGGGGCTTGCATCAGTCCAGGCCATGTTCCTTTATCCCAGCTTCTGTTAGGTGACAACATTCGTGGTGGAACTGGACGCAGGACCCCAAGTTATCTCCCTGGTGTCTCAGTTACGAATTTCCATCAAGACTAGTCATGAACACCAGTCTAACTTTTCTAAATCACCTTCTTCCCAACAGTGCAATTTAAAACTAAAACGACGTTTGCATTCACACCAAGATTTCGTACCATTTTAGTGCAAGGCCTCAGAGCTTATTCCAGTTATAGCTAATTTCCTACCTTTTCTTTCCTACCTTGAAAGGGAAGGTGGGTTGCAAAGGGGGAAAGGCAGAAGCGGAGAGTCTTGGGCTGCAGTTTATATGCATAAGACACACGTGGGCTTAGACCAGAGAGGTCTGCAGTCGGGCCCAACTCTGTGCCCTCTGTGACTCCCCAGACGGGGGCGCTCAAGTCTTGCTGCTCCACAGCTCCCTCCCCCAGTGGCAGGAAAAGGAACTGCAGCCAGTCAGCCCGGAAGGAAACAGGTGACCTGAAACGCCCACCGGCATCCCGCTGCCTCACCTTCCTGAAGAGTTACCTCCGTTCATGATCATACACTCACACATGGGCAATATATTTATTATTCAACTTATATTCCACTATACAAGTCCGAAGACTCTCTAATCAGATCTCTTAGAATCCTGAAAGCCAATGTGGTTCCCTGGTTAGAGAAGCGGTAGGCATCTCCAGATGGTTTGGACTACAACCCCCATAATCCATTATCATTGGTGATATTGGCCAGGCTTATGGGAGTTGCAGTCCAAAAAATGTGGAGGGTACTGGCCTGCCTACCCCTATTCGGCCTGAGTGACAGCCGCCTGGTCCTTTTTTTTCAGCCCAACATACCTTGCAGGGTTGTTGTGAAGATATAACATTGGGCAGGTCAGACCATGTGGACCATCTTGTATCCCTTAGAGGAAAGGTCAAAGATCACCATGATAAAGGATCTTTTTCCTTTGGGACGTTGAAATTCCAGCTCTGGATTTAATGGTCTTTTAGCGACCCCACTTTTTACGTAATACTTCCAAATGTTGTAACCCAGCAATGGTAAGTACGGCAATGCCAGGCAGACTATGGGGATGAAATATCTGGGAACCTAGATGCAGCTCAAGGCCATGGGATGTAAACCCCTGAATGATTCTACATGCTCTGAATGATTCCCTATCTGTGCCAAGTTTGCTTTCAGCCATGCCCAGAAATTCTGGCTTCGCTTTGAGAAAACACAAAATAAATTAACTTAAAAGACGTCTGCTCACCAAGAGCTGAACATTCTAGGCAAAAAGGAACCATTAGAATGGGTCTTTGTCCTTGACCCCTTTCCAGACTGGGGCTGCTGCAGACACTTGTGGGTGCGACGCAGAAATAGCTGTCTGGCATCGCTGCTTCCGCAGCCCAGCTGAGCCCCGGCTAATGCCAGATATTCCTAGGAAAATGCCCAGAGAACAACTGCCAGGATTGCTTGCAGACCAAGGAACCAAGAGCCACAGATGTGCTGTTCACAGCCCCAGGCAGGAAAGTCACCACTCCGTGGAGAATCACCAGGCCATGCAAATTCCAAACCCAGATTTGCTTGAGCTTTGGCGGAGTGAAGGTGGAGTGAAGCTCAGATTTGCCTGAGCTTTGGTGGAGTGAAGATGCCAACGTGAGGAGCAGGGGGTTAACACCATGAAATACAGTAGCATCCCATAATACTCTCCTGACTGCACAGTGTAGGAGCTGAGTATAGGTTGCTGTGCCCCTAGAGGGCAGCCCTGGATAAGTTAGGAGGCAGCAAAGCAAAGCAAAGCTTGTGGAAAGTTTAGGCTGGGCAGAGGGGTCTGTTGCTTTCCCCCAGAATTCAGAGAAGCTCGAGGTCTTTCCACCTCATTTCCCAGGAATCTGGAGGCAGCCCAATTCACCGACTGGGAGCCTCATGGCTGAACTCTACCTGGGGATGCCTTTGCAGGATACCTAACAGACCACCTCTCCCTAAATATCCTCTGCTAATTTTTAAAATCTTCAGAGAAGGCCTTGGTGCCCATTCGACAGCATGTCCCATCTTGGGAGCAGGTCCTTTTAGGATTGGCCCCCACCCTCTGAAGCACCTTCCACTCATGCTGCTCTGGAGGCAGAAATTGTGGTATTTTTTAAACACTTCCTGAAAAAGAAGGTCTTTGAAGAAGTTCTTCAGTGCTTATTCTAGGTTAGGGGAAGAATTTGTGAAATGAAAGTGAAACTTTCCATCTTGGCCTGTCTGAGATAGTGTTGTTGTGGCATTTACATTTACCTGTATTAGTATTATTTTATTTATTTATTTATTTTTCGATTTATATCCTGCCTTTTTCCTACAAAGGGCTCAAGGCAGCTTACATCTCCTCCTTCATCTTATCCCCACAACAACAACCCTGTGAGGTAGGCTGGGCTGAGTGTCTGTGACTGGCCCAAAGTCCCCCAGTTGGCTTCATGGCTGAGCGGGGACTCGAACCCAGATCGCCTGAGTCCCAGTCCCATGCTCTTCACCACTACGCCACACTGTGCTGAGTATGTTTTTGCATTGATTTGGAGTGGGGGACTCGGATTCCATTACATTAACAAAGAATTTCTGCATTTCTTTGTGAGGATTTTTTTTAAAAAAATTGCAGTGGAAAATGACGCATGCATTTAAACAACATACAAACACAAACACAACTCCCAGGAATGACTGCACCAACATGGGTTGTACGTTATTTCTCCTCTGGGATGTAAGCTGTTGTGTAATAACAACTCGATGCTGGGGAAATAGCTTGGTTGCTTGAAGAAGCATGCAGTTTGCTTATGAACTTTCAGTCTCCATTGAGTATAGAGACCATATAAGTACAGAAACTGAAGTTGTTAAAGATCCTGGTTTAAATCAGACTGATGTTTGCATGTGTCTCATGAGCTTCCGCATGCTGGAGAGCCGATGGCTGCCTCCAAGAATGACTCATTCCAGAAGAATGTGGGTATCAAAATGCACAGATCTCTCCAGCAGCTCCTCCTCGCCCGCCCGCCCGCCCGCCCGGAGTTGATGGAATTCCTGTTTCTTGCTGATACAAATTTACACTCACCAGGGGGGGAAGTGCCGGTGTCATGCCTCTCTCTCTCCTGGATCATGTCCAGTTACTCTGCTTATCATTATGTAACTTAATCAAGGGCAACCCAATACCATCAGACAAAATTAGAATCTCTTGCATGCATTTGCTCACAGTTGGTTATTTGCACAGAATAATATAAATACTGTCACACATGTGTGCTCTTTCTTGCTCGCTCGCTCTCTCTCTCTCCCTCTCTCATCCCCATGTTGGGATAAACCTGTAAGATGATGCTTATGAGGATATATAGCCGTTTTTCCGAATGCGTCCTTAAAGGGCCTTCCATTCCATTCTAATAGTCCAAAATTGAGTCTCAGCCTTCTGAGGATTCATTCATCTCATTTCCTTTCCTGCAATTGCCATCATTGGCCGTACCCATTAAAAGGAACGTTTGGATGCTGTGTCTTCAGCCACTACTAGTATATGCAGTTCACAAAGAAGAGAACTCTAAGGAAAAACCAATAGGAAAAGCTTTAAAATCACAGTTGTGCTGTGTGTACTGGCATCAGAATTCTGCATAATGGGACAAATGAATGGCTGGGCACAGCACTTTTGACCTAACCATCCTTTGTTTTTAATTATTTCATTGTCTTTTATACATGCACACACACACACACCTTGAAGAGAAAAGATAGGCAAGGTGGCTACAGTTACCAACCATCTTCATTTACCCAGAATGCTCCTGGGCCTTGACATATAGCCCAGAAGCATGCTGGAGAAATCAAAATGGAGGCTGCTGAAGCTGCATTACCCAATACTTTTCCGGAGAGGGCTAGGCAACCTGCGACTGCTGGTCCAGGTGGGGGCCACCACTAGGAAGGAACTGCTGGGGCAGTGCTGGTCCATGGCCTTTCAAACTTGGTTGTCTTTTTTAAAAAAAAAGACAAAAAAAACCAGAACAAAGCTGCAGTGTGCACAGGACTTACCCCCTGGCCTAAGATGGCTCTTAGGACAAGCCTTCTGAGGATGTTGTGTTCATGCTGGCTGGGCCTTTCACAGCAGCAATTCATTCTGAAAAGAGCAGGCGAGAACCTTGCCAGAATTTTGCTTGGGGGAGCCTTCTCGGCCCTTGATTTCCACAGGCAAACGTCATCTGTTTGTGCCAATAATTTATAAGGGTATGCCCTTCCCATAAACCTTGACTCTCTCACTTCAGCCGTCAGCGCCTCCTGCAAACAGGGATGGAATTTCCCTGGCGCAGAGCTGGGAACACGGTGGAGACTCTGCGCCGTACTTGTCCCCGCGGGGAAGCCTCATCTTACGCTGCAGCTTCATGTGTGATCCTGGGCCAAAGTGTCAGAGTGAGGGTTTCTGAGCAGAGCTGCCAAAACAGCGTCTATTTTGAGAACCCTCTACTGAAGGGAACCTACCTTGCCTCAGAGCTCTGTCAAATGCGAGGGGCTTCCCACAGAGATGGTCGACGGGTCCCCCCCCCCCCGTGTCAGAGGTAGAAAATCCAAAATGGCATGTGGTGGACCTGTGAAATAATGAAAAAAAAATTGGAAACGGACACATGCAGAAATGCAGAAAATCTTTAAAATTATGTTTCCCATGAGTTCCAAGAATATGCCTTTATAAGCATAAGAATAGTGCCAGAGACCTTTTCAAAGAATATCTTAGAGTTATTTAAGTCTATGGCAACTGCAGCAAGAATCACAATTACTTCTAAATGGAGTAGAATTGGAGCCCCCAACAACTGAAGAATGGAGAAATAGATTAGCAGAATATGTTGTCATGGCAAAGTTAACTATGTGAGCGGAAGACCTTTAGAAGAATTTAATGATAAATGGAAATTTTATTATCCTCAGCATGATTAATGGGCTCTGGGGGGAGATTAGAAAAGAAAAAAAAGCAGTAGAGAATTTGAGGTGATTAGAAGATTTGTTGTTATATAGATTAATGATTTCTTTTTGCTTAAACTCTCATAGAGTTGAAAGACAGGAAGATAGATAGATTTGCGGGAGCTGAATGTATAGGTTGTATATCTGTACAATTCCCTTGGCAACTTTGTTCACCTTGTTTATCTTCGCTTGTTTTGTTCATTTTAGTTTGCTCTGTTTCACATTCTATTTTGTGTAAATGTTTATGTTAAGAAAATAAAAATAAAGAAAAGAAAATCCAAAATGGCATCTAACTATCTTCAGCTGTCTCTGGGGAGCTTCTCCCATGTCAGGTAACTTGGAGGGCCCAGATCATTTTGTGTTATTGTTGTCCTTTCAAGCAAAACTGCTTTTGTTGCCTCAGATGTGTGCACTCACAAGTGAGAAATCGGAAGTGCACGATGAAGGCATCACGCAGAGAAACCCGACTGGCTCTCTTAGCAGAACAGTTCTCATTCTTTTAAAAGCCAGGTTGCTGCTGCCGTCCATGCTGGATCCATGAAGCAACTTTCTTGATCAAATCTTCCCTGCAGACCCATCAGACTCAGAACAAACCTCTGGTTAGCTTCATGGAAAACACGAAGCCCACAGTCGAAAGTACGGTTAGATATCATGCATCTTGTGATGGGTGAGGGATGCTGGGAATGGTAAGATTTTTTTCTACACCTGCCGGCCTAGGACTATGCTATAAAAGAGCAGTCCTGTGTCCTGGAAATATATTTGCGTTAGAAACAACTTAAGAAAAGACAGGTGGATGGGTGAAAAGAGACAGGATGCAAAGTCCCCATTACAATAAGGGGCAGGCAAACTGACTGTACGAAGAGGGAAGAACTGATCAAAGTGCTAGCCAGGCCTGAGACGTATGCAGTCTCAAAGGAAAGTACCACAAGTCCAAGCATTCCCAGTCAGCCACGCTGGGAATGTTGCATGAGCTATGTGGGCTGATGAAGGACTTTTGTGCCACCTGATGAGAAGGAAGGAGTCCCTGGAGAAGAGCCTAATGCTGGGAACAATGGATGGCAAAAGAAGAAGGGGACGGCAGAGGATGAGGTGGCTGGATGGAGTCACTGAAGCATCGGCGTGAGCTTGGGTGGACTCTGCGGGATGGTGGAGGACAGGAAGGCCTGGAGGAGTGTTGTCCATGGGGTCGCGTTGGGTCGGACACGACTTCGCAACTAACAGCAACAACAAAAAACACGCAAAGGATTGGTAAATGCATGGAGAGAGCTGGGGCAGGTTCACCCCCCCCCCCACTTTTGCATGCTTTTGCTGTAAGAAGATGACTCCTGTTAATATTACGTAAAGGTCTTCTTTAAATCATGCCCCTGTTTTCCGTCTCAAGTGCTGTTGGACAAAACCTATTCCCCAATAGATGGCGGACTGAGCGGAAAGGCATGCAGTTCATGGCCTTCTCCCCTAGGGGGAGAGCAGAAGCATTTCTGCTGAAATTCCAGCCATTATTTCTGCAGATTGGCAGATGCAGATTGCCTGTAATTCTCTGCCTTTGGGAGTTAGTCTGCGATACTCAGAGATGGAGAAGGTTTGATGGGTGGTGTGTGGTGTTTGAGAAGGACTAAGAGAAAGCCAAAGAGAACTGGAATAAGTTGTTGTATCTTGTGGAGTATTCTTGGGGGCCAACACTGGGTGACATTAAGGGGAGTCGTGGGGAGAGGTGAAGGGAGAGACAGCCGTGCTACGAGGAATCCTGGAGATGCTCCTCTCCTTGCAGACCAGGGGGCGAAGGAAGCATGCAGGCCCTCCTGGCCTCCTCAATCCTATTGCCCACCATAGGATGCAGCCATTTGGGATCAGACTGCCCATTACTAGATAAAACGCCCATGCCCGTGCCCCGCTGACACCAGCTCCTAGGAGGTTTTAAAGTAGTCTAACATAAGTAATGCCTGTAGGAAAGAGTCAGCTTGAGGAACTCTGAGTTGCAGTGGCAATGAGTTGCACAGACCCAGAAGCATAAACATATCCTAGCCTATAAATAAGAAACTCGTAGGGGGCACTGCCCCATAAGAAAGCAGTTTCCCCTGAAGTGGTAACATAGTGGGGAGAGGAAATGCCCAATATGTCCCATGCTTCTTTCTTTTTTAATTTCTCTTTTTTAATTTTTTTTTCCTTTTGGTGAGGCATTTCCAATTGTTTGTCAAGGTATAAATGATGACCCTACCTAGAGACTGGGGCAGTGTATCCACTCTGGGTTTTAGTCTGAGCTTCTAGGGAGCTGCCCATCGTGCTGAATCATGTTTAGAAGCATAGACAGCTTATTTAAAGTCCAGGCTGAAATCTGGATATAACACCCCACAAATATTGGAACTACTAGCTATTACTCCCACCTGAGGCATTCTCCTGTAAAGCAGGTACTCTGATTCTGAGCTGCTACCCATCTCTACTTTTAGGGAATATCCTGAAATGACAAAGCAGAAAGGCAATCAGGCCATTTTACAAGCTGCTCTACTTCGGCGGCATTCTTAAAAAGTGTGGATTTGAGGCTTGCAGATCATTCCAGCTTCTCCATCCCATTCCTCTCTTGAATGTAGAAAGCAGGGCCTCAATCTCCAAGTTTTTGTTAAATATAGCCCCAGTCTATCACTATGCATGGAGATATGTGTCAGCTTGAACTGTATTGGCGATCACGTAACACTAAACCTCCGTCAGGTCTCCACAAGCTGCTATAAGATTATTTAGACTTATTTGGTCTGGTCTTTTGGCAAAACGAATAACCATCAGTCCCGTTTTTTTCATCTCTGTGTCACCATGTAATTAGAACAGGAGGAGTGCTAGGCTCTAATATGGCTAATTTTATACTGTGCAAATGATCTGGCTCCATTTTAGGACAGTCCACAAGCAATTTAATACTCAGTTGTTAATTTTAAGGCTATTTAGAGCTCAATCCAATGCATATTTACGCTGCTCTATGTTTCGTTTATTCATTATAAATAAAGAGGGTTTACTCCTTGGAAATTATGCATAAGGTTGCAGTTGTTCAAACCCAATGTTATGCATATTTACTCAGAAGAATAATCTACTGATTTAACAGGACTTACAGGAAACTGTTCCTGGGATAGGAATGGGACCCCCAATTCCATTAACTAAACAAACATTGATCTTCTGTTATCACTGGTGAATAATAATACAGAAGACAAATTTATTTAGAATAGTGGTCCTATGTATATCCTACTTCAAAGTCAATTACAATGATCAGAATGTGTTTCATTTCCAAGTAACCACATTTGAAATTGTGGCATCCGTCCCATTCAGATATCCATAACAAATGAGGTTGCCCAGCTTTTTAAAAAGCAGATCTGCTCCTGCACCTTTAATGACAGCCTTAATATGATGAAGAAGAAGAAGAAACCTGTGATTTATTTTCGTACAGTGCAGATCAAAGGATGATAAAACATTCACTCAGGTATCAGGCTGCTATTTCCAAGGCATAGTAGCTTTAGATAAAAGATAAAATAGCAATAGAAAAAGTAAAACGCAGGTAAAAACAAGTACAGTTTATACACTATTTTCACCCCAATGAGTGACCATTTTTTTCCTAATCTGCACTGCAGTCATAAAAATTTTGGCAATATTTCTGGTCATATAAAAGGAAGCATCCCTTAAACAATTTGATACTGGCGTGGAAGAATTATTCCCATAAGGATCTGTTGTGAAACATGTAATCAATTTCTCTCTGCATTCCTTACAAAAGCTGCAATATAAGAGAACATGTTCCATTGTTTCTACTGTCTAAGCACTACAAGAGCATTTCCAAAGCACAGGTGCTGCCCAGGAAAAGGTCGACAAAGGACATGTTTAGCATAGAAAAGGTACTTTATATGACTTTCAACTAGAGGTGGGTAGCAGTTATATATCCCTTCCAGATTTTAGCCTGAACATTAAAAGAACTATCCACAGTGCTGAATCCTATCCCCAAAATAGAACTTTGGAGCTGGGACTCCAATTTAGTCCTATGGCTCCCAGAAAAGGCCTGGAGGCCACTGGATACTGCCCCAAAGCACCCATACAAGTGAAAACGGAAAGCGCACAATGCTATCCAGTGTTCACCCCACTTAAGAGCAGACCCACAAAAATGAATGGGTCTAAGTAGCATACTTAGACTTTGGATACTACTCCGTAAAGCCCTCCTCTAGAACACAAAGTCATCCCGGAGACTATGAGAACTCAGATTCAGTGGAAATGGGAATGAATCACCTTTCGTGGCCTTCCTCTCACTCCCCAAGGCATCAAAACTGGTCTGCTGACCACCTGCCCTCCCTCTGGGTCTGAGAAGTTCCCTAAGAATGGTGCTAAAGTAAGCATAAGGGATCGGGGGCGGTTGAAAGAGGGGACATCTGATCTGCAAGGTCTGGACAGGAATTTCCTTACTGGCTGAAACAGTAGAGCGCTGGCTAAATTGTCCATTTCATCAGACGGATTGAAAAGGTCTTAAATTAAGCAGCAGAGTGGAAACCCTAGTGAAATTTGGTGGAGCGCTGTCAAGGGTCACCGAGGCGAGCACTTCAGAAAAGCCCTCCTAGGTCGAATCCGTGTCACTGTCAGTCAACGGTTGTTATGCAAACAGATTCTCCCCAGAATAGCCTCCCGAGAAGCATCAGTGAAAACTCTTTTGGCCATTGGAAGAGAGCGCTGAGATGCTAAAAGCTGACTAGGTGAACCTCTACCGAGTTTCTTCCCCCAGTAGGAGGTATTATAATTTCGTTAATTCGTTTCTGTAGGTGTGTGTGGGGTTGGGTGGACTCCAGGAGAAGGTGGAGGGCAGGAGAACCTGGAGGATTGTTGTCCGTGGTGTTGGGAAGAGTCGGGTGCGACTTTGAACCACAAAGTTAGTTTCTGTACTGCCCCTAAGCCCAAACAGATCTCTTTGTGCATCTGTTTACAGGCATCGGTCCTTCCATCACAGTGCTCAGAAGAAGGGGATGTTAGGAAGCTGGAACGGCACAGCAGCTAAAGTGCTGGCCTGGAACTCATTCAAGAGACTCCACTTCATCTTGAACCTCACTGGGTGACTACGAGTCAGTCACTGGCTCTCAGCCTAGCCTACCCCACAGGGTTGTTGGGAAGATAAAATAGAGGGAAGGAAGGTGCGAGCTCCCTTTCCTTGCAGGAAAAAAATGCAAGATAGAAATCTAATCAATTCATAAATAAGAAGTTTGGGCACACAAAGAAGGTGGCGAAATATCGATCACAATACTGCTAATGGAGAATGTCTGTCCGTCAGTGCTGTAACACCACAGAACAAAGGCCACGAAAGCCGGACACCTAGGATGTAGAGTGCAGGCTAAGGGAGCCTAGAAGTACCCACCCCAAAGGTTGCTTTGCTCCCAAAATGCATGGCTCAATTATAATTAATTTAAATGTGTTTGCAAGTTGGAAACCTATCATACCAACCGCAGCCACTAGGTGGCAGACCTTCCTAACGCTCGTTTAGCATTGGAGATGGCAAAGTCTGAAGCTAGCAGAGAGTAGAAACATAGAAACATAGAAAACAGAGCGAGTCCAAAGGGGCCTCCCAGGCCATCTAGTCTGACCTCCGGCACCAGCCGGCTCCGCTCATGACATGCCCACCATGTGCACGTCCAGCCTATCCTTGAAGACCCGCACCAATGGGTAAATCAAGGATCAGTTACACACTGGTCCTTCCCCTTGATATGGGACAGGGGAACGCAGTGGGAAGAAACTTCCCCCATGAGGCTGTAGGGTGCGCCATGGCTGGGAACCTGCCTTGCTGATCCAGCAGGTCCCATTCATTCAGACAGGGCTGCCACAACATGTCCAGCTGTGGCAACTGTACCAGTTTGCTTCAAGGTTTCGCAGTATCAGACCCTGGGCTGTTCCAACCCGTGCAAAGCTAGGGAAGCTTTCTAGTGTTTAAATACAGCCAATTTTATTTATTTATTTAGTTGGGGTTCTTGTATGCTGCCCCAGTCACATAAGCCTCCGGGCGGCTTCCAATAAATAAATAACAATACAAAAATATAAAAATTAGATGCATCTGGCAATAAATAAAAACCAATAAATAAACAGTTAATTAAAATAACGTTTAAATTAAAAGGTCTTGGCCTGGCATCGAAAAGCAAATAATGACGGCACCAGGCGGACCTCTCTGGGAAGCACATTCCATAGATTGGGCGCCACCGCAGAGAAGGCCCTCCTCCGGGTACTTGCTTTCCTAATGACCTTCACGGAGGGCTCCCGGAGAAGGGCCTCTGCCGCCGATCTCAAGGGGCGGGAGGGCAAGTATGAACGCAGGCGCTCCTTTGGTCCAGGCACCTAATTCAAATACTGAATTAGGTGGCCGGACATGATCCGGAAGCTGCTTTTAAAAGAAGCTGGGAAGGCAGCTACCTGGAGTAGGGCTTTATCAGTTGTGGTAGCCCTTCTGTGGAACCAGCTCCCCAAGGATGTGTACCAGGCGTCTTCTCTGTATACATTTCAGTGCCGGGAGAAGACTTTTTTATTCTCAGAGTATTTTAATTGTTGATAATTTTAACTTTAACTCAATGTTAATGTTAGGTTGTTATTTTAATTGATGAATTTTAATTGTTATTTTTAAGGTATCATCCAATCTGTTAATGTATTATGTCAGCATGGAAGGCGCTCCTGCTGTTGGAATGGATGTTTTATTGGTGTTGATGTTTTACTATTGAATTGGCTATTATGTTATTGTTTATGTTTTGTTGAAGGTTTTAATTGTGTGACTGTCCAGAGAGCCACGTGGCTATTGTGACAGTTGACAAAAGCATAAAATAAAAAAATAAGCAAGGAATTTCACTGATGTTAAATAACAAACTGCAGCGGGGGAGTATTTCCGTATTTTAGGCAATGCTCAGATGGATATACCATGTGTTCTGCAGGGAAAAAAGCCAGATTAAATGTGACTAAATAAGTATTTCCCTTAAACCAGGCTTCTGTTACTAACATTTTATCCTGCCCCTTCCCCCAAGGAACCAGGCATCCCACCAAAGCCTTCCCCCCCCACTTTCTGAATTTTCTCACAACACCCCTGTGAGGTAGGCTAGAGACAAAGAGTGTTACTCACACAGTCAGTTTGATGGCTGTCGTGAAAATGCAGCCTGAGTCCAACATCCGACCCTAGACTTCCACGCTTCAGTAGGTCCAGATGTTTCGGACTTCAGCTCCCATCCGGGCCAGCTAGCATGACCAGTGTTAAAGAATGCAGGTAACTAGACATCTGGAAAATACGAAGCTGGAGACCCTGCCCCAACCATGATTTTGAATTAAAGTGATAAAATAATTAAACATATAATAAAGCCGGAACCCTGCTGGAAGTCAGTGAGACTTAAGCGACATAAGTGCCTGCCAGATCACGGCATAGATGGAAAGAGCCTCCTGGCAGATCGCAGTGCAGTGGACCCTCAAAACTTTGTCGGACTGCAGCTCCCAGGGTCCCCCACCACTAGCTAGGCTGGGCGGGCTAGGACTTGAGGAAGTTCCTGGCCAGCATCCTCAGAAGGGCCGATAAGTTACCCACCTGGGGTGGGGACGAAGAGTGCCCTTTTCAGAGAAAGCTGATTATTACATGCTGGGGGGCTTCCCTAGCAATCTGGAGAAAAGCCAGAAGTAGGGGCAGCCCCTCAAGGAAGGATACCGGGGCCCCCAAAGTCGCCTTTTCCTTGCTATCTGATTTTTGGTCGTTGGATTCCTCCTTGCTCCTACACATGGGGCACCCCATCTCCTCTGTCCGTGGGGCTCCTTATCCATTGCAGCATTTATTCTGAGCGTTCTCAGAGCTATCCATGGTGCTGAATCCCCAAAAGAGGTCCATCATTACGGTGCATCACAGATGGCTCTCACAAAGCTTGGTGAGGGGAACTGCCAGGACTAGGGAAAGACACCAATATCTCCTGGTTGGTTGGAAGGACGTCTGAACTTCCAGCAGATCGGGAAAGTGTGAGGAAATCCATGCTGTTGCATTCTCTTGTCCTGCGTGAATCGGAGAGAGTGCCCGGTGAACACCAGGGGTCAGTACAGCTGCTGCGGACAGCTGAGGAGACCCTGCGGGGGTCAGGCCACCTAAGAACACCCTCTCGGCAGAACAAGCCCCCGATGGGGCCACACGGATCAAGTTTAGGGCCTCTCGGCATTCGCGGGAAGGTGCAAAGCAACCGGAGCACTGCTTGCAGCAGAGGCCGAGAGAACGGTTACCGTGAGGCTGGTGACAGTGGTCAAGACGCAGACCCTGAGCAGCGTCTGGCTAAGTGGGGATTTCCAGAAATTACAGCCACAGCCATGTCATGAATCATAATCCTATGAAAGGAGGAACTGCAAGGGAATGGTGGAAACACTGTTAAGAATGACCCCACAAATAAACCATGTGAGCAGAACATGTGATTATGAATGCGTGCATGAATAACATATATGCATACTGATTTGCTGAAATCTGTGAAGATGGTTTACAGCTGTGGAAATCAATAAAACATGAACACATTAACAAACAAGGATGCTAAAAGTAATAAACAATTAAAATGCTCTAACAGCTACATCATTTGAAGTCAAGATGAAGAAGAGCTGTCTTTACCTGCTTTCTAAAACTCAAAAAAGTGATGTGCAGGCTGGAGCTTTTGGGGAAATGCAATCCATTGTTTGAGAGAGACACCAGCTACAGCCCTTTCAAGGTTTCTGCAAGCCCTGTGTTTACAGGTAAGAGTCTTTGACTCCGTTCAGACAACAAGAGAACCCACAAACAAGGACTGAGTGTAGAAGGAGAACAAAGGTTGCTTCAGGAAAATGGAACACAAACTCACACCAAGAAAATGTAAGTCAACAATCTGGAATGCAAAAGAAGGAGGGGTTCTGAGAGCTGCACCACTAATTCCATTAAGACAAACAATGAAAATAAATTCCTCGAAAGCGTAAGGACTGGCTGGGGAGGAGGGTGAGCTGTTGCATTGCAATATCATTAACTGATGGAGAAGGGAATGAATTTTTTGACCTGTCTTCACTGCCGAAACTGTAAAACATCGTACCTTTGTCTAAACTGGCATTTTGGGCAAAGGCAGAGTGAGGACAGTATATAGAGAAAGTCTTTTGTGTAGCAGATGCATCGATCTTTTACAGAGGAGTTGCTTAACAGAGACTTCAAGGGCAACATTACAAACTTTTTAAAGTGATTGCATGCCTGCCTGCATGTGTACATGTATGTGTATTAGGGGGAGAAGAGAAAATTCAGCAGGACAGCCCCCCCCCCAAAAAAACACACACACTAAACCTATCCCCGCTGATCAATCGGCCCCTTCATCCCTTTGGGCACTGTCTCTCCACCGTCCCACTGGACTGACCTCCATTCCAACAGCATCACTGCTTGGCTTCTGTCCCTGAAGCAGATCGAGGAAGATGGAGCAGAAGAAACAGGTCATGTGGGCTGCAGTTTAAACCAACACGCCATGCAGCCAATTTAAGAGCAGGAAATGACATCCTTGAACCAAGGCCTGTAATGTCCACAAGACACAGGTGTGAAAGCCATTTGCTGCAATCAGGGTTATTATAAGCAGCAGAATAAGGAAGGCGGTTTAAAAAGGCACGGCCATAGATCATCAGTTATTATTGAGTGATGGGCTTTGACTTATGTTATGCAGCAATTTCGGCCGTAATAGCTGCTCTTCAGTAATCGTGAAGCTACACTTCTTCCTTCCGTTGTCTCTTTAGTTGGGAGAATGCCCAGCTGAACTCAGTGCAGTTTATAGCCATGTTCAAGGTTTTCTCAAATGAGCCGTTGACAAAGGAAGCACCTTGCCCTTTGTGAATAAATAAATACACCAGATCAATGACCAGAAGTGGTGTTAGAACTGGTGTGATTAAGAGTGTGGGACTAGGACTCGGGAGATCCTGGTTCCAGTCCCCACTCAACCATGGAACTCACTGGGCGGCTTAGTGTCGTGCCTGATGCCCCGACAGAGGCAGCAACTCACGAGGAGGTCTTGTGCTTGAGACCCTGTACCCAAGTGTCAACCCCACAACCTAACTTGGGAACGGCTGAACAGATAGCCGTACCTCATCCTGACCCTTTACCCATTGAGCAAACACCCGAGCCTACATCAAAGCAAGAGATCTCCGAGGGAAAAGGCATATGCATTCTGCCCGTGGAAAACCTGAGCAGACTGACCCACCTCCTCCTGACGCTGAACCGCCTGAGCATGACGCAGGAGACCAGGAGGCAGCATAGACTTTTCTCTCGCGACCAATAGACGAATTCCGAGATGATGAGAACAAAAACAGACTTTGTCCCACCTCAGGGAGGAAAGGCGGGACCAAGATAGCTAGTCCCACGTGGGCTCAGGAAGAGACGTCACTAAAGAGTTAGCATCTGACTTGTAAAGACCTTAACAGTCGAGCTTATCTGTAGTGCTGTGAATCTCGCAGACAAGCACCAATAAAAGACTTTAGTTTTATTGCCTGTGAGCGTGTGGGTTGTTTATACGTTGAGTCATTCTCAACACTTTGGGCCATTCATAGACTCTCAGCCCAACCTACCTCACAGGGTTGTTTTTGTAAGGATAAATTTGAGAGGTGGAGGAGAATTATGTGAGCTTCTTTGAGTTCCTTCAAAGGAAAGAAGGTGGGATGGAAATATAACAAACAATTTGGAGACCCACGTTTTCCGTTTGGAGTCCCGAATGTCTTCAGCACACCCCTGCTGTCCATGGGCACCTGCTGAAAAGGACACCGGGCTCTTGGTGGCTTCCGACCCACCTGGATTCACTCGATTATGGACCACACCTGCTCCATCCCCTCCCTGGGGCAGCCCACTGGGATCCTTCTGCATTTCCTGCTGCTTTGGCCGACGCGGGAGGCAGGCAGGCAGGCAAGGTTTCCTTGATGAAGAGGAGCAGGTCGAAGGGGCTCTTGGCATTGCATCCCGGCCGCAGTGCCAGCTCCCAGCAGAGTCCCAGCCATGCCTTCCCTTGATGCTGCAGGGCAGGCTGTGTGGCCCAGAAAAGATTTCAACTGGATCGAGCTTGATTTGATTCAACCCCCTCCCGTCTACCAAGAAAATAGCACCCGAGGCAGGACTTTCTTATACTTTTTCCATAAACCTGCTTTTTCCTGTGCAATCTTTTCTGGCACTAAAGAATGGATCCATAGATGTCAAATGTATCCTCGGTCTCTGCAGTCTTGCCGATGCTTTTTCCTTTGGCCTCAAACCCAGAGAGAAGTCAACGTCATCCTGCCTGCATCGCTCTCCATTGTGTTGGCAGGTCAAGTCACCTTTGCTAAGCTGGGAAGGTGCAGGCCTGCAGCTGGATGGGTGACCCCCTCTGGAAGCGGAGCGGGGGGCTGAACTCAATGGCCTTGAGTCCCCTTCCAACTCCACTACTCTTCCATTCTGCTCCAATTCAAAGAAGTGGAAAGGGACCAAGTCTGTTCCTCTGCATTCATCTTTTTTCTTGACCAGGTTCATTTGCAGATTCCATGTGCGTTCTCTTGAGTTAAAAGTCAAACAACCTGGCTAGTTTGTCGCGTTCCCCTGACACCATTCTGGCTTTATGATGCTGAATTCTACCATCTTTATGTAAGATGGTATCTTTACATACATATCTTTGTGCTTAGAAGATAATTCCAAGTTTCCATGCTGAAAACAGCCTTCTTGGATGTAGGTCTGCTTGAGGCAGGTCATAAAATGATGTATGGTGTAGAGAAAGGTAAACGGGATATCACGTTTCCCCCTCCAGAAATACTAGAACCTGATGGGGTCATCCCAAGAAATTGAGTAGTGGGAGATTCAGGAGAGATCCAATGAAGGTCTTCTTCACCCCGTAGGGAATTGATTTATGGAAATTAGTTCCGCAAAATATAGTGATGACCACCCACTAGGATGGCCTTAAAAGGGAACTGGACAAAGGGGCCTGGAGGAGGACATCATCACCATGCTGTCTGTGTCAGGAGTCACAGTAGTATGTTCACCAGTTGCTGTGGAACATGGGCATAAGGGTGTTGTTGCTGCCCTTCGCATGGGCGGCAGTGAGACACCGAACGGACATTGTGCTGGACTGCCATCTGCTCCAGCAAGACGCTTTGGACGTTCTTAATTTATCCAAGAAATAATTAACGACTGGCAAAATGACTGCCTAAGGCTCGGCTCTTGGGGAGGGGCCTTCATTCCCAACCCCGCACACTTCCCAGACATAATAATCACGTCACCCCTGTGAGCTGCACATGTTTCCCTTGTGGAATTCGTCACTCTGTCCCCATCTTCAAGTGGAACCACCTGCCCGAGACACCTGTTCTCTGCGCTCCGCTCACAATTAGGCAAAGAAGAGATCCCATATCAGAGATTGCCATGGCAACAGCCTCAAACACAGCCTCATTCCCCAGGGCGGTGGGGCGGAGGAGCCAGAGAAGTTATTTTAATGACTAAATAGCTCGCTGGCTAATGCATATTTGCAGCTCAGCAATGGCACAAAGCAGAGAGGGCTTCTGCAGCAGATTTTGGAACTGCTGTCTCTCTCTCCCCAGCTGCTGGGGTTAAGAGGCAATGCCAGAGATGCGGATCACCTTCTTATTTAGCCACAGAGAACATGTGCAGCCTCATTCCCGGTCATCACAATTCGGAAATGCTCCTCCTAGAGAAGGAAGGCGGGTGGGCTGGCTTCTGCCATAGCTCTGCAAGTGCTTTAATCGCTTTCTGTTTCTTTTTGCCTCTGTCTTTCGCAGGAGAAAGACACCCTGCGCCACTCTGTGGGTCCTTTCATAGGAAGCGATTAAAGCACTTGCTGAACGGCTCATCCACAGAGGGTAGAATGAAAGCCGAAAATTTGGCATCGCGGCTCTTCATGTGCATCGTTCAACGCACCTCTGTCTTGTGCTCACTAGAAGGCTTCTGGCAAGCCACGCTCTCTCTGGAACATGGGGGCACTCATATTAATACTGATGATCTACCTTACAGGGCTGTTGTAAAGGTTAGCCCAAGGGGACATCATGAAGCACCATGAAGATTCGAGAGCACTGCTCAAATAGTACAGGAGTTCACTAGGTCTAAAAAAGATCCAGGGCTCAGGACAGAAGAAATGCAGAAATTTGCCTGCTCTGCTTTGCCTATACTCTTTAGCATGTGGGTGTTTCTTTAAAGGAACCCCTGTCATCAAAGGACATCCCTATTTGTGAAAAGAGATGCATGAACAGGGGAGAAGAGGGCATTTGATTTTGCAAAAAAAGAAAAAAGAAAGAAAGAAAGATGCAGCCAGAAAGGTTTGAAGTATCCATTAACCAACTCATCCAGAATTATCAGCTCCAACGGAGATCTTCTGTACCCTTTATTTCAACAAGGTCCAAGAAGTGCCCGGGGTTTCAGGCCTTATGGATCACCCCCTAACACTGCCTCTGAGCCCAGGGCTGCATTAGACCCACAAGTGTGTGTTACACACACACACACACTGATTGCCCCATGGGGGTTGCACCTTCCCTGTTGCTGCTAGAAGCACGGACAGTCTCACCTGGGCTAGGTCCACTGAAACAGGTGCGTACGTGTAAGTGCATTTGTGTGTAGATATAAGAGCACTTGTGTGTGAATTGTGTGTGCACCAGTGTGTGCGTGGGTCTATGTGCCTCTGCAAGGTTGTGCACTTGTGTGCCAACGCTTCCGAAAAGGAGGGTTTAGGGAATGAGACTTAGGAGCGAGTCACATGGGAGAAATATGGGAAAAGCGAGCCTTCTAGTCCCATCAGTCTATGCCACAGTTGTAATGCTGGCACATCTGACCCTGGGAAATCTTTTCATTATACCCATTTTGTGTTTAGGAAAGGGATTTCCTTCCTTGACCCAGGTAAAACATCAGGAGAGTAACCGTGGAAGCATTGGTAAGATTTTGGCCAGCATATTTGAAGAAAGAAATTCCTTTCTGAAACTGAGCCTATGAGAAAGTTTTTCAGGCATCGGAGAATATCTGAGAATAACCCTGTGAAATGGTTGCATGCCAGGGGAATTGGCTTAATCCTCCTTGCTGGCCTGGGTCGCCATTTCATGGAAACCTGGGTGAACGTGAACCTTCTCCTATTGCGTGAACAGCTTCTCCGATTTCAAAGCCGTTTCATGCCCTCTGCAGCATCTTAGGAGAGAGAATCCAGCAGGCAAGGTTTCTTCTAGCCTGGCTCTGAAACTGGCCATCACATCATGATGGATAGATGTGGTTGCCTGTGGAATTGACCGGATTATGTAGCATCATTTCTCTGAGGAAAGCAATGGGACTTAAAGCCAATCGGTCAGAGCCACGACGGAGTAAAGAAAACCAAGTAGGCGCCTTTTCTAGCCAGGTGGTGGAACTGTGACTGGAAACTGACATGCCTGGCCATATGAAGCGACTGGATTCGGAAACTGACTAGTCGAGAGAATGGGAATTCTTAGGTGAAATTGGCAGCATTTGCAGTCGGCCACTGGGGGAAAAAACCCAGAGAGAGTCTTCTGGGGGTGTACACTCAAAAGAACATTTACAGTTTAATCAGACGTACAGCAAATGCATGAGGCATGACTGCCACAAGGACGACCAAGATGGAGTCTGCACAAGATGCTACTATAACCTACCAGTTATGCACACAGTTTGGGGAGGGTGGGGGATCCTTTTTAGGCAGTTGGCTAAAGGCGTATGACGATCAAACAATAGGGTTGGAGACAATGCAAAGAGCAGAACCTTCGGGAAAGGTGAACATTAGCATATCTAAGATGTGCCCTCAAAGGAAGACCTTTCTAAGGTGCACAAGGGGAACAGGACTTGCAACAAGCCTCAAGCTGTTCTCACAGTGGCAGGCTATGAGCAGCCATTTTATGGCAGAATGTTTGCTCTTTTTGTCCTGGCAGCACTAAATGGATTTCCTCAAAAGCAAAGTAGCTGCGGTTCTCTTATGCTCTGCTGGAGACACTCCTTTGAAGAGCAACTTTGGTTTGGAAAGAAGTGATTGCAATCAAACAGCACCAAAAAGGCAACACATGTGCCATGAAAATGCATCCTTTTCAGCATGGTGAGAGAAGGGCGTGTACAACAACCACACGGGGAAAATTCTGCTCGCTCTATCGAGGTCATGGTCTGGGTAGGGCTTCCACAGGAGGTGGTTGAAGCCCCAGTGGTGAGGATGCTCAAGGATAGGCATGTGTATGGTAGGCATGTCATGAGTGGAACCGGCTGGAGCCAGGGGTCAGACTAGATGGCCCAGGAGACCCCTTCTGACTCACTCTGTTTCTGTGTTTCTAGATCGGACCAAAATGCCAGATTGTTCTCACTCCGAACAGGAAATCGACTCTGATGGCTGTCCAGTCGCCAGGCTTGAAAAGCCACGATTCTGAAGAGCAGAATCACTAGGCCATGGAACTGTGAGAGCAGCGCAGCCATGGAACCAGTTCCTGGGGAGGTGGTGGGCTCTCCCACACTAGAGGCACCCAAGATGCAGCTGGACCACCATCAGAGAGCGATGGCTCAGTCTGGAGTCCTGCCCTGAGCAGGGGGTGGACCCGATGGCCTTCCTGGCCCCTTCCACTCTTCTAGGTTCTGTGACCCTATAAAGCACTAGGAACCTTCCATCCAGAAGCATCCTAAAGGGATGCCTGGATAACGCAGCCGGTTATGCGGCTGCCCGGGCAACAACTCCTTGATGTCCACAAGGAAGAGGACAGGACGATCTCCCATCGTCCTGTCCCTGCACGATGGGAGATGGCGTGAATAGCCAGGCTGTCTCAGCCAAAGTAGAACAGGTGGCCGCCCTGGTCGGTGCACAGG
Source organism: Varanus komodoensis (assembly GCF_004798865.1). NCBI lineage: Eukaryota > Metazoa > Chordata > Lepidosauria > Squamata > Varanidae > Varanus > Varanus komodoensis. The sequence continues at coordinate 7,760,331 of NW_025335684.1, forward strand.
CTAATCTTAGCCAGGGCCTGGGGAAGGCGGGGGGGGGGGGGCACCGCTGCAGAAATGCGCTGCCTCAGCATCTCTCGCAGCTCCTGCTCCCAACCCCAAATAGGGCATCGTGTTCGGCGCTTCACCGTCTGTCGGATGCTTTTCCTGTGCTCTGCACCTTGACGAAGTCGAGGCTGCGGGAGGAAGGGACGCCCCAGCCCAGAGGCAGCTGTCTTGGTGATGTTAAATGTTTGGGGTTTGTTTTAGCGTCTCTTCAGAAAGCTCGCTGGGGGCGCCTTGCTTTCTGCAGTGCTTCGGACAGCGGGGGCCCTGCCCTGCCCTGCCAGGCTGGAAGGGGGGCGGGAGCACAAGGCCACTGAGAGGCGGAGGGCCCCCATCCGGAGCGTGTGGGCCAGAGGTGCCCCGGCCAGGCTGCTCCTACCTAGGCCAGGACTCCGCCCCATAAAAATGGCCTGCTACAAACACTTATTATAGCATTATCGTTCTTACATTTATACCTTGCTTTTCTTCCTCTTGTGAGGAACTCAAGGCAGGTCACCTAGTTCCCTTCCTCTCCCTTCTTATCCTCACAACAACCTTGTAAGGTAGACAAGGCTGAGAGTCTGTGACTGGCCCAAAATCACCCAGCGAGCTTCATGGCTGAATGGGGACTACAACCCAGGTCTTCCAAGTTTTTTCTAATTTTATTTATACTTTCATTTATACACTCTAGAGTCCTACACTCCAGCATCAGCAAGAAGAGATCTTGGCCTTCCTCTTTGTGACAGCCTTTGAGGCATTTCAAATACATGCATCCATTTTCAATGTTGCTTCTCCCATTTTGCCCTTGGCCTCGCCCATCACTGGAATGTGGCCCTCGAGAACTTCTTCGAAAAGTGGCGCTTGGGTCAAAAGAGCTTCCTCACCCCTGCTTTAAAAGACGAGTGTAGCTTTTTGATTAACGGCCAATGTTTGGGCATTGCATTGGTAAAGGGTACCTCTGAAACTGTGGGACACACATAGCCCGCCCCTGCCAGGTATAAAGAAAGAGGAAGATAAATAAGAGGATCGTAACTCCTAAGCTTATCCATTCTCTGTAAAAGAGTCTCCACCTACAGACCTAATCCAACCAGCAAAGGTTCTCTCCCAAGCTTTCTGCTTCGTCCAGAGCTGGGGAAATGGCTGGCTTTCCCAGGCTAGTAAAGGTAGTAGGGTTTTCTTCTCTCAGCAGCAATAGGAAAAAATCTTTCTTTACTGCTGAGAAAGTCCTTTGCTCCAGGAAGACAAAGAGGCACGCAGTTTTCTCTGCACAACTTTCCCTGCAGGGCGAATTTATGCAACAGTTTATTACATATTAACTATTACATAAATCATGCCCCTCTCCTGAATTAAGGCGCTTCTGCAGCTTCACTTCAGAATGTCTTGATATTTATTTATTTATTTAAAATATTTCTATGCCGCCCCCATCGCAACAAAGCCTCGGGGTGGCTCACAAAGGATACATAAATACATAAATAATACGTAAATATAATAATTCAAAAATTGTTTAAAAACCCCCGGTGCATTCTCGGCTAAAAATATAAAAGGCATTTCGAGCAGCAATGCCAACATTTTCCATTTATCACCTGCAAAGTGGAGATGCTGGCTGGAACCAAAGGGGGAACCATGAATAAACATGTGGGGGCTGTTTCACACATTTCTCCCCACCCCTCCCTCTCCTCTTTTATGCGGGAGACACATTTTTTGACAGTGCTGAAAAAGACAACACCTTTCCTATACCTGATGGTTTCATTTCACCAGAGTTTGATTCTTGTGATTCTTCAGGAAAAGGGTTGTGAACAGAAGAGAGCTAAAATAAAAGGATTCAGTCCCAGCTTGGAGATGATATTTAGGAGGAATTGAAAGATAACTTGGCACAGGAAATCAACCCCTGCATCATTTAAAATGTTTAAATACAGCAGAAGATTACAGTATACTTTGTCAGGATGTCATTATGAATTGTTTTAAATAAGAAAAAAAACTGAGAGAAATTTAGTGTACAGCACAAATAATATATGTCCATTAAGATCAGACGCATGCTCATGACTTACTGGGCAATCTGTAAGTCACTCTGTCCTGCTCTAATTTATCTCATGGGATTTTGTGGGGAAGCAAAGGGAAGCGAAGACTATGCCTGCTCCTCAGCTCTTTGGAGGAAGAGGAGAATCAAAAGAGCGAGCTTGCTTTCTGCTTTCATGCAGGACAAGAAAGCTTGCACGGGAAACTCTGCACTCGGTTCACTGTTTGAGTGTCACATATGAAGGTTCGCACACCCAAGAAACAACTTGCACGCGGCCGCAAGATTTGCACAAGAGGGCTGAAGGCAAGCTGATTTATGACTTCTGCGTGAGAAGGCTTTGAGAAATTCCGCAACAGCAGCCGCCGCCGGCAGAGCTCTCCAAGGAGAAAACGACCTCTGCATCTGTCTCTATAAAAAGGCTGAGCAGAGTTTGTCCGGGTCAGCCACTCCGGGCAGTGTGGTCCGCTTTTAACGCCCTGTGCCTGACAGCCCCTGGGGAAGTCCACATCCTCCTTACTCCAAAGCCAAGCGCTCTCCAGAAAAGACACTCTGCAATGCGCTTTTCACTGCACTAACACTGCACAGTGATGCCACGCAGCTTTCTCTATAAAGGAAAAATGGATACCTTTCCATGGCAATAGATGAGGAGTTCTGTGCAACCCAACAGCTTGCACACTATGATTGCAACAGATGAAGCGTTCTGTGCTACACTGCAACAGACTAGCATTGGTTGACTGCAAGAGATCCCTGTACCGCCTTTGCAAAGACTGACACCAGTCATCTCTTTTATCTTATGGAAGAGCTGGGGTGTGCTTTTTCCCCCTTCCAGGCAATAAGAAAGGGAAAAGAAAAGAATTGCCCAAAGGAAACCACACCACTGGTTCCTAATGCGCACATTGTACTCTGAACTTGGTCTAATTTCAGCTAAAATATCACCCCCAAGAGACTGAGGAGAAATTCAGGATTTTATATCTGTGAGCATTCTGTGTGACGCTCCGTGGTCGAGGCACCGGACTGGCAAGATTCCTTGTCTGAGTTCATCATCTCGCATCTGCCAAATGAGCCTCCTTCATTCCTGGACGCAACGGAGCCTCCTTATGCATTACGTGATCGGCTTGCAACACACAGACATACCGGGAGCAACGAAAGTTACATAAACGCTCCAACACGTGTTCTTCCTGCCGTTCTCCAGTGGCGGAGAGACAAAAGACAGAGGAGGCCACCGTTTGCTGCCTCAGCTTACGCTCCTCACCGAGTTCCAACAAAGACGAGAAAAACCACAGCAAATGACTTGGAACGGAGTCCGGATGAAGGGGAAGAGAGTTAAGCAGTGGCGTGGACTCAGGGCCCAGCGATGGAGACAGAGGCTGGCAGCACTTCGTAGAGAACCGGGCACTCCTAAAACAAAGCCCAAAGCAGGCGCCTTTAGGGCCATCGCATCTATCGGACAGAGTGGATACTCATCCCAGGAGTGTTTATTCCTCTCTAGTCACTCTTGGAACTGAACCCCTCCAGATGCCCTTGTGACACAGTCCATCCCCAAGACCGAGCTTTCTGGATGCACGGCATGTGCTTCACACACAGCACGGTTAGTCCGACTTCGAGGGGACCCACTGAAAGGAATGGACCCGAGGCATAAACAGTGAATGCAGCCTGAGCTAAGCCCCATTCATGCCAGTGGGTCTTCTCCACGAGGTGGGGAACCTCGGACGCTCTGGCACGCCTGTGGCCCCAGTCCCGGGGGTGCCACCCACTTCCCTTAACTCCTGATCCTTCGATCATTGCTCCGCTCTTCCAACATCTCCTGCTCAGCACTTCTGAAAGGCCGAAATGCCTACAGGTTAGGGACCTGCAGCAACAGGTTTAAATGAGAATATGATGGTGTGGGGGGTGGCCTCACTCTTTTGGACTTCAGCCCCACCCACCTCTGGAATCTGGAATGCATCTTTGGAGAGCGTCTCCAAAGCGGAATCTGGCCGTGGGGCTGCTAGAAGAGCTACACTCCTGGTTTAAAAGCACGAGCATTTGAGGAAAGGAACCAGGTCACAGGAACCTGTTCTTCGCAAACACCTGTACAAGTTCACAGCCTGTGCTGCAAGATCTGTGTGTTATCTGGGACAAGAGAAGCCATAGACTAATAGGAGACAAGGGGGAAAGCCATTCTGAAGAGTTGCATTAAGGAGAAGCGCAGAGAGGGGGAAACAGGATATGGACACTCTCATTCCGAACTCACACCCAGACGGCTAAAGTTCCTTCTTTGAATTAGCAGCCAACCCACATGGGGCTCTCTTACGACAGCGAGATCAGAGAACCCTGCTCTGTTTCACAGAAACAGAGGAGCAGCCAGGGGCTGCTGGTGGGACTCCTCATCCGTGGCAGCTTTTCTTTTCAGCTTCACAGGCACGATCCACGATGCTCAACTCCATCTCCCAAATAGGTCTGCCACCGTGGAGCACCATGGCTAATTCTAATGAAGCTCAAAAGAAAAGCTGTGATGGGTGAGGAAGCCCCAGATGGAGGAGTCACCAGCGTCCCCTGTATTCTGGAGGGCTGGAGTGGTCGAGACAGGATGAGGCTGAGCAACGCTTACACGGGATTTCTGCCTGCTGCATTCAGAGGTTTATGTGCATGCAGGACAGAACAGAAAGGATTGCACATTTCATAATCTGAGGAAGGACATATAGACGTTGCTGTATGAATCCCCAAGTATATTTTATTGCTTCGGGGGATCCCAAGCTATTTTGCAGTGGAGCAAACGGCACCTCCCACACACATGGTGTCTATTACCCAAGGCCAGCCAAGTTATTTTGCACCCGAGACAGTAAATTCCAGAAGAATGCCTCTCCTTCCTGGCTAGTTTTTAAAAATACGATAACATCCAGCGAAATAAATAGAAGGCAATATCGCACTGCATTTTGGGAGCTGTTGTTGGGAATCACTTAATCCGGCATGACAATGTGCATCGCTATGTTCTTGACCCCTTCCAGGTTGGTTGTTTTTACCTGGGCTTTGCAAACAGGACTTCTCTACAAGATGCGTGTTTTCCTGCTCTCCTGATCCCTCATTCATGGAAGTTTATGAGGCCTTCTCATGACCATGTCACCCTCTAGAGCCTCTTTGACGTTTTCCAGACTTTTTAATGTAAGGAAAGTCTGGTATTAAATCTCAAAGCACAACAGACCAGAGCAGGAGCTCCATGAAAAGTCACAAATCTGCAATACTGCAGTTGTACCATGTCGACCCCTTGTGGTTGGTGAACAGAATGTATAAAGACGAGAAAGAGGAACCCCTGCTGGGGAAAACATGTAAACAACACATTTTTCCTCCCACAATATAAGAGGAAGACGCCTCAGCAAAGCTGCAGATTAAACTCCTCGTACAGGTGAGCTGGTAATGCTGACACACTATCACCCATTGGCATCTGGATGAGTTCAAATTATCACATACAGGGCTGATGTGGCATCCCCAGTTTTTGTCCTGAAAGAAAAGGCTTCAACCAACTCAACGTCTGCTCAACGCCAATTCAAGGTGCTGGTGATTACCCATACAGCTCTAAACAGCTTGGGACCTGGGTATCTAAAGGAGCGCTTGCGTCCATACCTGGCCCTCCCGCCCCTTGAGATCGGCAGCAGAGGCCCTCCTCCGGGAGCCCTCTGTGAAGGATATTAGGAGGGTGAGTACCCGGAGGAGGGCCTTCTCTGCGGTGGCACCCCACCTGTGGAATGTGCTCCCCAGATAGGTCCGCCTGGCGCCGTCATTATTTGTTTTTCGGTGCCAGGTCAAGACCTTTTTATTTAAACGTTATTTTAATTAATTGTTAATTTATTTATTGGTTTTATTTATTGCCTGGATGTATCCAATTTTTATATTTTTGTATTGTTATTTATTTGTTGGAAGCCGCCCCGAGGCTTGTGCGAATGGGGCGGCATACAAGTTTCCCAACTAAATCAATACATAAAATGCTTCTGCTACTCCGAGACGTGTGCAAAGCTGCCTCCACATTTTGGAGCACCTTGGGCTAGATACCTTCCACTGGCCCCCATCCAGGGGGGACCTCCCCTGTCACCCCAGGCACCTGCTGCCCAGGCTCCTCATCGCCTCCCACACCAGGCAGAAGGCTAGTGAACAAGCACGTCAGGCATCTCCTGATCCTCCATTTCTCGGCCACTGCTCTCTAGCCCAGGGCAAACAAAGGCGAACGATGTTGAAAAGGCACAATCAGTCCAGGGGCAGACGCAGGCTCTTGGCAGGGGCCCGGTCAGCTGGACTGAACCTGGAAAACTATTCCAGAATTAACAGCACATTCCAAAAACTGCGATCCAAGCTCACCTGGCAATGCGGATTATCTCCAGTGTTTCAGCCCACAACAGACAAAATGAGGGGGCATCACTTAGGACCTACCCCGCTTCCCCGAAAATAAGGCCTAACCAGAAAATAAGCCCTAGCATGATTTTGCAGGATGCTCATCCTATAAGCCCTACCCCAAAAATAAGCCCCAGTTAAGATGGTCAGCCAGACAGATGCATTTAGTACATCCGTTGCAACACAATCAGGGGTTTGGAGGGTTATGACGATGTTCCAGAAGAAGATGGCATGACTGTATTTGAATAAATGTGCATTTTTGTACATGAATAAATGTAGGTTGTTGTACATGAAAAAATAAGACATCACCTGAAAATAAGCCCTAGTGCGCCTTTTGGAGCAAAAATGAATATAAGACCCGGTCTTATTTTTGGGGAAACACAGTCATTAGCAACAGAGGTAGTACGTTTCCAGAGAGAGAGTCCGGAGGTGGTGCTCACACACCTGTCCCGTTGGTGCACACCTGTCTTCCATGAACTGGCCATGGAGGTCTCCAGGGGCCACTGTGCGGACAAGACAGACTCAGGGCCACCTTCTTCTTACGGCTTGTCTTTTGCTCTTAGTACAGCAGGCAGAGCACTGGAACTCCGACAGCAAGCCGGTCTGGCCTCTGCAATCTCACAGGGGACAGCACAGCTATTCCGCCTCAGGCTGAAGTGGCCGGGCTGAGCCGAGCCGAGCCGAGCCGAGCATTCTCCGGCAGCCTCTGACCAGGAGCCAGAAGAGGCATTTCATATAAATCACCGGAGATGCCGCATGGGGTGACATCCATGAGGAACTCTCCATGGAATTTACCTCCCCCTGGTGCCACCTCTTGGCACATTGTAACCCAATAATCACATAACGGTCACGCGCCGAGGCTTTTCAAACAAGGGGCAGTATTTGTGCGGGGTGTTTAATGACCAGGGAAGCAACGAGGGCTTCAAGTCACCATCTTTGCGGGAGGATCGCGCCCTTCCTCCCTCTGAAGTTCCCCCTCCACCTGCACACCACATCGTTTTCCTTTCATCAGTGAAAACATGCTCCAGCAAACTATTTTTGTCCCAGACTAGGTGAGGTTTGTACGGTGAACGCCGGTTAGGGCTCCTTCCCTCCTGTTGAGGCATCTCTTTGTCTATGGTTTGAGTTTTATATTGCCATTTTATCCCAGGGTGTGGGGTTTTGATCATGGTAAGCCACACTGAGTAATTCAGATGCATGAGAAAAGGAGGATATAAATATCCCAGTAAGCAACATATACATAAGTACAGCGGCTCGCGTGAGAATTTCTGCATCTCTCTCCAGTGCAGAAGAGACAGGCCAGATTCCTGAGGCTGAGCTGATATTTTCGGCAAGGGAATCTGTGCAAATAATGGAAGTAAGAGCTGCAGTTCTAAATCACAGAAACAGAGTGAGTCAGAAGGGGACTCTCGGGCCATCTAGTCTGACCCCTGGCTCCAACCGGCTCCGCTCATGACATGCCCACCATGTGCATGTCCAGCCTATCCTTGAACACTTGTTACGGAGTATCCATGTGAGTGTTCCAGAACTCAAATGTGGAACTGCTTGTCTTCAAACAAAAATATGTAACGTAACTATCAGCCTTTATGCCTGCTACCTGAGAAACAGCTAACATAACATCGGTTCTTAAAAAGAGCTCCTGAAAGGAGTCAGCAAATTACAGGGCAGTGAGCTGATTGTCAGTTTGGATTCAATTGATGGGAGGCATAATTACAAGTAGAAATATACAGAAATATATAGAAGGACAAACCTTGCTGGAAAACACTTAGCATGGCTTCTGCAAAGGGAATTCCTTTCTCATTCGCCATTTAGAGTTCTTTGAAAGTGTTCATAAAGATACAGACAAGGGTGAGCTGTTAGACATTGTTTACTTCGACTTCTAAATGCCTTTCAACAAACTCCCCCATCCAAGACTCCCAAGCAAACCTGATAATCATGGGATTAGGGGTGAGGTCCTCTTATGGGCTAGTAGCTTGTTAAAGGAAAGAAACCCAAAAAGTCACCTTTCAGAATGGAAGCATGTAAGCAGTTGGATTCCTCTAGGATCTGTACTGAAGTCAGTGCTTTTTAATTGGCTCATAAATGATCTGGAATTACAAGTGTGCTATGTTAGTTGGCAACACCAAATCAGGGTTGTAAGAGAAAGTTCTGGCTTGATTTGATCTATGATCTGCTTCAGTGCACATTTGGAAATAATTATTCTAACCTAAATAGAAATATGGTGTATCTCACTATGAGGAGAGTCTGTGACTGGAGGCCTCTGTCTTTCCTCAGTCTGCTCTCCAGCTGTGCTTTACTGTTATATCAGACCTGGACTGAAAAGTCCTTCATATAGGAGGCAGTGTTGTGTAGTGGTTAGAGAACTGAACGGAGACTCGGGAAATCTAAATTCCAGCCCATGCTCAACCATGATGCACACTGGGAGACTTTGGATCAGTCACCGTCTCTCAGCCGAACCTACCTTGCAAGGCTGTTGTGAGGGTAAAATGGAGAGGATGAGGCAGATCATGGAAGGCATCTTGTGTTCCCTGAAGGAGTAAAGGTCCGTCTAAATGTAATAACAGAGGAGAGTCCCTGGGTAGTCCTTCAAATAGGGGACTGTAAAAGAGGACTGACCTGGTACTGACAGTAAAAATATCTGCACCCCACTTCAAGGAGAAGGAAGCTCCGGGTGGTGGGGACCATCTTTCTAGGACCTGAAGAATTCTGTGTGGCTTTCAAGCTTGCACGGCCGACTCTCGCCAGCAGGTATTGGTTCAGTGAAACGTTTCTCACATTGCTGACTATGATCTATCAATCAAATTAAATGTTCCGATGCCAAGACAGGCTGTGCTCATAGGAATTCAGCAGCTAGAGATGTAACATCACACCACTATCCGTGTTTTCCCAGCAATAAATTCCACGGCATTCCACTGGGCGTTTTCCAGGGTGAGCGTGCATCGGAACGCAGCTCCAAGCACCTTCTCGTTTCTGTCATTTCAATCTGAAGTCCCAGATCGCAGCAAAAGATGCACCCGCCCTCCCGACACACTCACACACACGCCAGCACAACTCAGTTGCTGAGTGCAAGGAGGCAGTTCATGGCTTTGGAATGGGCTGACCTCCTGCCTGCAGAAGTACAGGGAGTGCCTTCCCAAAAGCAGACGTGTTTCTGGTCTCCTTCCAGCTGCCCCTTGACTGTGTGCCTCCAGTGTCCAGAGAAGCTGGAGGTAGCCAAACACCTTGAACCAACAGCCTGTTCGGACAAAAGTTTAGACTTGGAATTACGAGTCGCATGGCCCTAACGCAAGCATCCGGGCTAATCTGAGAGTTTAAATTATTTATTTGCCTAACTTATATCCTGCTCTACTAGTCCGAAGACTCTCTCAAAAGCCACTTATGGAAGTACTAATAACTAAGGGGGACAAGAGCAGAGGCTACTGCAAACCCCCAAAGGTAGTTTAGGGGAACCAGTTCCCTAAACCATGTCGAATTGCACAGATTTTGTTCCATTCATCCCATCCGCATCTCACGGATTGTCACTGTCTGTCATTCCATCGTCTGCTCATGGACAGAATCGTCTATTTTTACCACAGTGTTTTTCTATGTGTACTAATTCACATTAGCGCTCGTGCAAACTTGCCGATGAACTAATGAATGTACATTAGTGCATTTCCACGTGCGTGCAGTGCTAATGCCATGTGAACATTAACACAAATCTCCCCCTTCCCAAAAATAAAGCGAAAAACCAGCCTTCAAGTCCAGATGGCAAAAGCCGGTTCATTACAGAATCCGCTGGCTGGAGTCATAGAAATCCAAAACACTTTTCAATTTATAGTGGATTTTTTTCAGCATCCCTATGATAACACTTGGGGTGCGGTACTCAGCGGGTAAGATGCTGAGCTTGTCGACCAGAAGGTTGGCAGTTCGAATCCCTAGTGCCGCATAACGGAGTGATCGCCCGTTACCTGCCCCAGCTTCTGCTTGCAGTTCAAAAGCACCCAAATGCAAGCAGATAAATAGGTACCACTTTGGTGGGAAGATAAGTGTTCCATCTGTGAAAGCCTCTAGTCTTGCTGGCCTCATGACCACGGAAGTGTCTCTGGACAATGCTGACTCTTCAGGTTAGAAACGGAGATGAGCATCACCCCTAGAGTCGGACACAACTACCACACACGTGCAGGGAAAACCTTTACCTTTGTTTATGATAACACTACCATCTGTATCATTGTTTCTCACCTGGAGTTCTGAAGTTGGTTCTCACTTCCCACCGATGTTAAGTTTTCCCCTGAAAGTTCTGGGGATCGCAGTTTATGGGCCTACCACATCTGTAGGAACGGGAGAACCCTTTGATTGGCTCATTCACACTTCCTGGACCGAAACACAAACAAATGCATGGTTATCGTTCAGGATGTGTGCCTCACTGAATTTTGTGATGCTGCTCTGTGGTCAAAATACACATTCAAAATGTGTAGAATAGGGGGAAGGTGAAGCAAAGTGTATACATTTGTGAAAATAATGCCCAAACCTGCATCCTGTTAGAGAAAATGGCTTGCAAAGATGCAGTGATTAGACAAAGAGCACACAGAATTGTGCATATTAAAGCATGAAAATGTTCATGTGGACTTAAAATTACAAAATGATGCAGTGATGGAACAGAACAAAATTAAGAGAGGAAAAGTGAGGACCTGAGTGAAACCAGGACAGGCAATTTCAACTACCCCAAACTTTACCCTTTTCCTGGCCAAGTCACTTGCTTTGATTACACTATTACTGGTGTTTTTATGCAGCTGTCTTCCATGTTCACCACTTGGATACCTTTGTGGAAAGCAGCATATAAATTTGAATAAATGAAATAAACATTTCTTATCTTCCCCTTTGTTATTCTCCCAGGACCCCTGAAGAACCAGATGCAATTCTAACAGAAATATGGAGAGAGTTGTCATTTGGAACCTGCAATTTACCATAAAAAGCACATTTGCTGCTACGAATTCTTCCTGTCTTTCTAGCTATTATCTTCTTATTCCATTCCTTGATAAATAAGCCCCCAATTTATACAGCATCCCATACCCTAGAAGGAAATGTTACAAGACTCCCCTTAAGTCTGTAAGTTTACATGTGCAGCTATTAAATGTGTTCAGTAGTGCAAATAGGGCTGGACTTTGGGGCTGAAATGCGGGGAACCAAATTATTCCGCAAAGAGTGTTAGGGGGCAGGGGCAGAAGAGCTGCAGAAATTGGGTCAGACCCCCCAGGATGAAGCTTTTCTCTCTTTGTTTCCTTCTGCTTTTAAAATGCATTGTGCTTTTGTGAAATATATTCCCAGAGTGGACATGCTCAGCACCAGAAACAAACTGCTTCATTCTGCTCCGTACGGTTTTCATGGACTGAAAATGCGAACTGCGGCTGCTTTTCCTCCCTTCAGTGAGGCTGGTTGAAAGGGTGTTGTCATTTTGCTCCACATACCAAGAATCTAGACTCAGGCATGGCGTGGTGGTGGTGGGTGGGTGAGAAAAGAAGGCGCCTTGGTTGATCTGCCCCGGGGGAAGCAGATCTGGCTTTCTGAGACTCCGGGTTTTCAGGAACACCCTCCCTGGCCCCCTCCCTCAGCAAGCCAGTCTTCCCCCTGCCTTGTCACCAGCTGCTGGTGCGGCTCATGTTTATTAATGCCACAGTGCGCTCGCTCGCTTGGCAGAGAGCGAGGCAAGAAGCAAGCAAGACGTCCTCCGTGCTTCTTTTCATCACCTCCATTGTCTGGACCAGGGTTCAAGGCATGGACAAGCAGATTGCAAAGGAAATGAGGAGGAACGTCACCAGTGAGGCAGGCCCCTGCCTCGGTCTGGGCCCTTGGCAGGGTTCCAGCCATGCCTCTCCCTTGGTGCCGGCCCAGCAAGCATGTAGATGAGCGATGTACATGGCAGTTCCTAGAACCAGGCCCCAAAGAAAGTTCGAAACCCTGCGGCCATTCGTATCTGCAAACCAGCTCTAGCAAGGAGGAGGTCTTTTAGAAAACAGATGGAACTTGAGCATCCACCCAAGGCTAGGACATCCTCCAAAATGCTTTGCCCAAGGGCAGGCATAATTCACTGCAATATATTACATTACATTTATAGGCCACTCTTCTTCCTCTTGCAAAGAATCCAAGGCAACTTGAAAGGTTCGCCTTCCCCTCCAGTTTATCCTCACAACAACCCTGTGAGGTAGGTAGGGGGAAGATTCTATGGCTGGCCCAATGTCATCCCATGAGCTTCATGGCTAAGCTTCCCCATCATAGTCCAAGCCTCTACCCACTAGGCCACACTGACTATAACAAATGCAACTTCTTTCAAATAAGTTTGATTGAATCAAAGAATTTTCCTTGCCAGAAGCACAGAAGTAATTGTGTATCTACTCCAACTAATGAAAAGAGTTCTTGATGGATCATATACTAGAACACTAGATAAAGTCAAAAAAAGAGATAGAAAAGAATCAAAAAACGTACCTTCTTTAAAAATAAGTCTTACTCGGGTGTCTTTAGGAAACTGCCATTTGGAAGCACATTTGTGTGCTCAAAAACTTGCTATATTGTCTAAGCTCCAATGTACATTCCTTTGGGATATAAATATCAATTTGATTAGCTAGCAGGTCTTGTCAGCTACAGTATCTTATCCCCTGGGGCATTTGAGCAATGACGTAGACCCAGGACTTCTGTAAAAGGCCTGGGGGGTCTTAAGTGAAGCCTATATAAGACAGGGTCCCTTCCCAAGCAAATAACCTCAGAGAAGAGCCATCCTTAGATTTTGGATCTTTCTGCCCCTGTCTCCTCCCAGCTTTGGAAACAGCCACAAGGTGAGTTTAGCTCTCAGCCTAGAGGGTTTTTATTTTGCAGTCATCGGAAACAACTGACCCATTAAAATAGCCCAACTGCATGGAGATTATCTCATTAATTAATTTGCGGTTCTCAGAGCAAATGCACGGTTGTGCATTGAGAGTTTTATGCCAAGGTGTTGGTTTTGCACAAACTTGGAAACCGGCTGTGAGGAACAAGCCCAGTCCTTCAACTCCATGTTCATCGCGTGGGAAGACAGAAAATCAGAGCCTGTGGGGACAACAGGAGCCGTCTAATTTTTTGAGGACGGGCAGCTCCCCTGCCTTGGACTGCACTCTCGGCTTCTCCTGCTCTTACTTCCCCAAGAAACAAGGAGGTGTCATATCGCTGCCCCATCTGGTGGTTGTGGAACAGCCAAGATCAAGACAAGCTCCGGCGACTGCAGCCGTGGCCAACCTGGAGAACTGCTTTCCCTGAACCCTCTACTTAAAAATGTTATTAGCCCTTGATTTTCCTGTCTTATCTTTAATTGCAGCTAATTATTTTTCCCTCCTCCTCCTCCTCCATAGCTCGGACATGGCACTGCTGGGCATCTTGACTGCTGCAGAAATCGCAGCTGCTCTACAAAGCTGTGAAGGTAATTTCTTTCTTCTCCAGTCTTGCCCTCCCCTCCCTCCTGCAGTGAGATAAAAATGTGTAACTTTCTCCGATCTTTTCTTCCATCCTCTATTCCTCATCCCGACTAACTGTATAGGGCAAATAAGATGGACGCCTTTCGCATTTGCATTTTCCCCGGAGCTAAAACCAAATTAAAAAACAGTGCCTTCCGTTGTTCTGAAGAGTTATTAAAAGAAGACAAAACAAAATAGCCAGATGTTCGAGAGTAGCTAGCCCATAATGTGCATTGAGCTGCACCTTCCGTGCATCAGAGCTGAATCAGTGCTATGTCAAATTTTTTCTGCAGTAGCAAAAAAACTTCCACAAATGAAGAGATCTATACACTTAAATAGCCACATTGAAGAGGAACAGGTGTATATAAGGCCAAAAAAATTTAAAATTCCTAATTTGAAAAGAAAAGATCAAGGGGACAGCTCTAATAAGTACTGGGATAAAATATAGCAGTCAGAGACATAGCCAATGTTAATGGACAGTTGCACAAAACCAATCATCCAGTGTTTTGCTTGGGACCTTAAAATACCCATTTTGAAGCTCAGTGTCTTACCAGACATGTAGCTTCCTGATGAAAAAAAATGAAGAGCTACCTTAATTGAAATGGATCAAGATGAAATGGTGCAAATGAACTGGTTGGGTTTTAATTCTTCAGATCATTTTTAACAGCAGCTTGGCTGTTTCTTTCTTCATTTTCTCACAAAAGGGGTGTAATGTTTAGGACTGACTTACCATCTAAAGACAGACACTTTTTCCCTCACTTTCACTGCTGTTGCCACTTCTGCAGAACTTCAAGCAATTCATCTTTTGGTGCATTACAGATACCCTGGTGTTGGGATGCTCCTTATCTCTCTGTATGGAGGTCAGGGTTTCTGTATTCTGTCACCTGCTGTCCAAATGACAAGGCGGCAAATACAGAGTGGACTCAGCGGAAAACAAGCTGTATGAAACAACAACCCAGAGCCCCACTGCAAATTTTCTATACCACCCTTCCCCTACCTGGTGCCCTCAAATCCAGATTGTTGGCCTACGAAGCCCATAACCCTCACCCAGTTCTGGATTATGGAGGCTGCAGTCCAGCACTTCACAATGGCAACAAGCTGGGGAAAGTTGAACTGTATCGTGGTCACACAAGAAAGAGCAAAGCGAGGGGAACTATGATTACAGAATTACTGCACAAGGAAGGAGGCACACAAGAGCTCAGCATTGCTATCTGACCTGGAAAAATATCCAGGCTCCCAAAATGGCAGCCCAGGGACACCTAGACGGCAGGCGTCGCTGGCTCCCACTGTGGCGTTGTGGTTAGAGCACTCAACTGGGGCGTAGGAATTGGGAGCTCTAGTCCCCATACAGCCGCAAAAACACAGTGGGTGATTCTGGGCCAGCCACTCCCTCTGCGCCTGGCCTGCCTCACAGGGTTGTTGTGAGGATAAACTGGAGGCTGGGGGAAGCACGCCAGCTGCCGGCGGTTCCTTGCAAAAAGAGGCAGGATAGAAACATAAGAAGTCAGAAAAATGGAAAAGGCATGAAAGGAGAATCTAGATTGCCAGATGTGAGGACAGGGCAGGCGCATGCTTAAATGCTTTTGCAGCATGTGTTTCTGGTGGAGGCATTCCTGGAAAAGCATCCAAATGCACACGTGCAGGACAACTCCCGTGATGTTTTTGCATCCCTGTGCTGCAACCTCCCAAACAGGGCACTTCCTCTATTAAGCCAATGGAAAATTTAGGGAAGCCATGCAAGCTTTTAAAGTCTCCAGGTCTTTTCATCAGGGAAGGGGCCAAGGAAAGAGACCCTGGTAGGGAAGGGGGGAAGAGCCCTTCTCATGGGCCCTACCAAGTGCCTCGAGGGCCTTGGTTTCAGGGCAGCGCAGAGCAGAGCAGATTAGCAGACAGTTGTTGCCTCACCATTTCTTAATCGTGAGGAAATCAGAGAATCGGTCCAAAGATCTGACACTGCTTGGGGATGAAAGGTCCTCCGAGAGCTCCCCTGCCTGGCCACAACACAACTCCAGTTCCTGCAACCCATTTGGATGCAAGCAACTTGAAATCCAACCCACAGCCTTCCTTTGGGCCCAACAGCACCCACCGTTAACTCCAAGCACAGGAGCAAAAAAAAAAAAAATCTAGGCTGGACAGTTAACCTTCCCTGGTGGATATTTCCAAAGCAGGGAGAAGAGGGCGCGGAAAGATCTAAGCACCTCTCCTCTCCTTCGTTGCTTTCTTGGGCAGTGACCCTGTCATAGGTAGAGGCATGTTTCCTAGTTGAAGAGATCTGGAAGTCTCCAAAGCTTTCCCTTCTCTTGCCTTTTCTTTAAAAAAAACTAAACAGACAAACAAAAATGGCACAACTATTTCTGGTTGAAATAAGGATCATCATCAGCTTCTACGTACTTTTTCTGTTAGGGAAATACGGATGAGGAAGGATCATGCTTTTTTTCTATTTCTTATTACTGCATTTAGAACCCACTTTTTTCCCTCCAGAGTGGCTTGCATGACCCTTGTCCATTTGGTCTTCACATCAACCCTGTGAGGTAGGCGAGGCTGAAAGGAAGTGACTGGTTATAGGAAGCACCAGGCTAATACTTGCTGCCTAACGCTGCTTATTCAAACTGATCTTGCCTGACTTGAGGGTTGGTGAGTTTAGGGTTTTCTCCAAATGGAACAATTCCAGTTTCTTGGTACTGACTCATATAAGCAGAAAGGTGTGCCAGGATATATGTGCAGTGAATTCACGTTGCAACTAGTTGTGTGATGCAATGCAACATTGTGTAATTGTTTCAGTGTGCATTCACTTTAGCTTAGCATATTGGCTGGGTTAAGCGGTTGAGTTTGAGTTCTCCTTGGACTGTGGGTTGTTGTTGAAACCCAGTTGTCTGAACTCAGTCAAGGCAACAAACCCTGATGAAGAAACCACAGTTCGAAACCCAACAGCAAAGCATGGATTCTCTTTATCGATTTTTTTTTTTAATATCCTGCCTTTTTCCTACAAAGGACTCAAGGCAGCTCACATCATTCTCCTCCTCCATCTTATCCCCACAACAACAACCCTGTGAGGCAGGTTGGGCTGAGAGTCTGTGACTGGCCCAAAGTCACCCAGTTGGCTCCATGGCCAAGCGGGGACTCGAACCCGGATCGCCTGAGTCCCAGTCCCATGCTCTTAACCACTACGCCACACTGGCTCTCTTTATAGGTGGTTTGTGATCCACAAGCCATGGTTTGTTAGCACAGGTGAGTCTAAACAACGAGAACAAGAAGATCTCCTTCTCCCATATATACCTACCTGCCCATTAAGATTTGGGCAGGAGATCCTTCTGAAAGAGCCGTCCCTCAAGGAGGTGAAAGCAACGGTAAAGAGAAGAAGGGGCTTCTCTGTGGCTGCCCCTCATGTGTGGAATAGACTCTGCAAAAAAATCTGCCTAGTACCAACATTGTTTTTGTTTCAGTGCCAAGCAAAGACATCTCTTTTCTGAGTGTTTCAACAATTGATTCGAATTCGATCTTTTATCCCTTTCTAACATCTTCTTGTCCTGTTTGCCTGATATAATTTTAATGTTTAATGGCTCTGTTATGGATTTTATATTTAATTGGCTTTATTGTTGTGGTGGTTTTTAGTATTTGTAATGATTCTATTGCAAGTTGCCTAGAGAATCCTTACGGACCAGTGGGTGACATAATTTTACAAATAAATAATTTTCAACAACAACCCATGGTTCAACAACAACTCATACCCAACACTTTGAGCCTGGTTTATCATGTTGTCTGAACCCAGCCATGTACTGGGCCTTTGGGAGGGGGGAGTTTGAGTCATCTGATCCATCGCTAACGCTGCCCATGAATCCTAGAATTAGCTCATCCAAGGACCATTTCACAAATCTATTCCTTCCACTTGTGCATTTTACCATTGCATTTTTGAACCATTCTGCAAAGCAAAACTCAGGCATCCATATTTCTCCAAAAAAAAAAAAAAGTCTGTTTTTGGTAGACTAATCAAAAGTGCATGCAATGGGGGAAACAAGGTTAAAGTGCATTAGGAAAATTGCTTGTAAAAATATTCATGTTAGGCAGACATCCATGCAAAAGAAGCCTGCACTAAAATTTTTTATTTCTTATGGAACATTTTTAAAAAATCTCAAAGTACTGAATGAAATTAAACTTCAGATTGGAAAAATGAAAAATTGCAAGAAACTGGAATTGATGGATTTGTCCATTCTCAATGGTAGAGCTGCAAAAGCCCTACCATTGAGATTTATTTGCCAGGTTATTATTATTTCCAGAGAGACAGCGTGGTCTATTGGTTAGAGTGCCAGACTGGGACTCAGGAAATCCAGGTTCTAGTCCCCACTCAGCTCTGAGTTCACTGAATGACTTCTGTTAGCCTGCCCCACCTCATAGGTCTGTTAGGATAAAATGGAGGGGAAAAGTATGTAAGCAGCCCAGACTATTTTCATCCAAGCACCCTGTGGCAGCTTATGTAGCCTCCTTCCTCTGCAGTTTCTCTTCACAACGACCCTGTGAGGTAGGCTAGGCCAGGAGCCCATGACTGGGTCTCATAGCACCAGAGCCCACCATGGGCTCATTTCCCTGCAGAGGCTGTCGTGCCATACAGGTGTCCGTGATGCTATGCTATGCCTTAGCATACAGGTGTCCGTGCCATACAGGTGTCCGTGATGCTATGCTATGCCTTCCATGTCATACTAAGCCAAGCCTCGGGGTTGTTTGAGAGTTAGACCCTCAAAACCCCATGGCTTGCTTAGAGTTATTGAGGGCCCCCTCATGCTCAAGCCCCACCACCTGGGCTTGTAGGACGTGGTCAGTCACTGCAAGCCAGGTAACTGACGCAACGCAACAGCCACTGTGGTTAAATTAACCCATGGCGGGCGCTCAGACCATGCGAACCAGGTTGATCACTGGCCCAAAACCACCCGATCAGCTTTCTCGCCAAGTGTGGACTCTCCAGTCCCAGAACAACATGCTGACCACTGCATCACACTCGTTTGTGCTTGGCATTCACGATACCTTGGACTAAAGCGCTTCCTTTCATCTCTTCCCTCTTTCTGCACCCTGTGCTTCTCTTTCTGGTTCTTGATTCTCACTCAAGCTTTGGATTCATTCTGCTGCAAGACCTTTTTTGCTAAAGCCAGCTTGACCGGCAAATCCAAAGAGGAACTGTCCAAGGTGTTCGGAGTCATTGACCAGGACAAGAGTGGATTCATTGAGGAAGAAGAACTGAGGTGAGTACGAAAAAAGCCACAACATACGGAGAGATCTTACTTTCCGTTCTATGGCATCCCTTCTTGCAGAGGAAATCTACACTTTGCAGAAAGTCCCATCTCTCCCTGGGACTTTTTGAGCCAGAAGTAAAACTAAGCCTAAAGGTATGTATTCCTTCATTTGATTTGTATCCCACCCTATAAAACATGAAGAACAAAAATGGGAGCTAAGTGACAAATATAAAGCACATGTTAAGAGCGCAGGACTGGGACTCGGGCGATCTGGGTTCGAGTCCCCGCTCAGCCATGGAGCCAACTGGGTGACTTTGGGCCAGCCACAGCCTCTCAGCCCAACCTGCCTTGCAGAGTTGTTGTTGTGGGGATAAGATTAAGAGCAGGAGGAGAAGAATTATGTCTGCCCCTTTGAGTTTCTTGTAAGAAAGAAGCAGGATAGAATTCTAATAAAAATATATAGCAGAATGCAGTAAAAGCACTAATGCAACCTATTAAGCAATCAAGAAATGAACGGTTGCCTATACCCCCAAAGCCTGTAAAAATAAGCCTTGGCATCTATGTGTATGTGTTGTGTTTGTGTGCATGTGTGCATGTGTGTAGAGAGACAGAGGAGCAAAGCAGCATAGAATCAGTGAGGTGCTGGATCTGTTATGGATGCAGTCAGACTTAAGTTAAAATATATAAGACAGACTGATAGGCTGAAGACCCCATCCGATGACTGTCTGACATTCCTGGGGGCACATTGAGTAGGTTGGCGTCCCAGCTGCAACCTTGGAAAAACAGAAATTGAGCGAGAAGGGGCCTCCCGGGTCATCCAGTCTGACCCCCGGCTCCACTCACGACATGCCTACCAGGTGCATGTCCAGCCTGTCCTTGAACACCCGCACCAAGGGGGCCTCAACCACCTCCCGTGGAAGCCCATTCCACACCCTCGGGGTCCTGACTGTCAGGAAGAACTTCCTGGCATCCAAACTGAACCTCGGTTCCCTGAGCTTGGCTCCATTGGAGAGCATCCTGCCTTCCTCTGCAGGGGAGAACAGGTCTCTGAGATGAGAGCAAAGACCTCTGCTTCGTCCTCTGAGGCTCCCGCCGCACCTCTCGGCCAGGGTGGGTCTTTCCACGCTGGCAGCACTCCAGAGATGCGAGAAGGTGGCAGGATGTTCCAGAGAGTGGAGAAAGGGGGGAACGAGGCAGGGCCATCCTTGAAAACATGCCGGGGCTGCCTTTCCTGCTTGCAGGGAGGGAAAAAGACGTTTTGATGGCCAAAACTGGATGCCTGAATATTGCAAGCCTGGAGCACCTTGGGCAACCACTCTGGGTGGCACCCCGGTGATGACAAAATGTATTTAAAGCTAAACAGTTTGTCCACTGCTTTGGGCTGTTAAATCAATACAAAGGATGACGGTTTGGAATACAGCAGGACGAAGGAAGGGGAAGCAAGAAGCGAGACCTAGCAGTGAGAAAGCTGGACAGGAACTCGGGAGATCCAGGCTCTAGCCCCCACTTGGCCGTGAAGCTCAGCAGGCGACTTGGGGTAGTCACAGATTCTCTGCCTAACCTACCGCACAGGGTTGTTGTTGTGAGGGAAACACAGGGAGGAGAAGCACCTTGTAAGTCACCTTGCACTCTGTGCAAGAGAATGAATGCTGGGATATGAATATAATGAGAATAATGCCCACAACAATGTTTATGCCGGGCTAGTGATGCACAGACTAATATTGCTGAGTTCCTAGATCCAGGTATTTTCCCTTCCGGGAAGCATGTCAGTGTCCTTTTTTCAGTGGGAACCACTTGCAAATCATTTGTGTTGCTTTTATTGTAAAACCATCCCAAGACACTAGCAGCTGGACAGGATGTAAAAGCTTTAAACGAATAGATAAATAAACCTGGGAGACTTGGCACAGGCCAGTTAAAATGTTTTGCAGTGCTGAAATCTGTTTTGCTAAGAAAGAAGTGCAGATTTGTAGATACCGAATCTTGTTCTTAGTTCCAGTGCAGGTTTTCCTACATATTGCATAGAGCAGTTTTTGGGTTTTTTTTTTTTTCATTCCAGTGGGTGCATGTTTACTGATTCTATTACAATGCATTCCGATAGTCACCGTGCTCTCAAACAAGTTGCACGAGAGAGAGAAATCCTTCCCAAGCTGGAATTCTCCAGATGTTTTGGACTTCCCCATCTGCCATCATGACTAATGCTCTGGAATGCTGGGAGCCATACCGACAGTTGGAGAGCCTGTTGCACCTATACACAAACCTTGCATAATATTCAGCTCACCATCCAGCCCAATTTCAGTGCTTTGCCATTTAATCAGGATAAAGAGAAAAGACTCTTTAGGAGCTTTAAATAAATAAATACATGCTTGAAGCTTTTCCTCCGAAATCACAGTGTTTCAAAGTGCACGGTGCCAGCCAGGTTGTGCAGCATTATCCATCTCGAACCTGGAGAATAAGTTGGCCTTAAAAAAAACTTTCTATCTTATGGAAAACCCTAGCCCCCCCCCACCCCCACCCCCAAAAAGGGAGTTGCTCTAATGCCAATAGAATAAGAGCTGGCCCGCATCTTGCAGTCCTTCCCCTGATCTACCCGTTCCTCTCTCACAGCAAATTCCTGCAGAATTTTAAGGATGGTGCCAGAGTTTTGACTGATAAAGAGACCAAGGAATTCCTGGCAAAAGGCGACACCGACGGAGACGGCAAAATTGGAGTGGACGGTAAGTGCGCACTAAGGGAGCCCTTCATGCTGGGTGCCGAGGCTGCCACTGCCACGCTTTCCCCTTGGAACAATTTGCTATTCTTTACCCAAAGTTTTTTGCCTGGGGCAAATAGCGGAAACATGTGGGAATTATCAGGAAAATACTGCAAGAGGTACCTGTTGCAGCCCTAAGACGTGAGGCCCTCCTCCAAGAGGAGGGCCTCATGGGTGGCGACACCCTGCTTGTGGAATGCTTTCTCCAAAGAGGCTCACCGGGATCCTACGCTATAGACTTTCTGGGGTGATTTCTTTATTCTCCCAGGCATTTAAAAAAGAGTTTTAGTGCTGTCTAGATCTCCGCACTTTTTCCTGGATGGAAAAGCAATCCATCCCACCCCCTTTCCCACCCCGACCCTCCTAGCTACTGTGTGAATTGTAGAGCAAGGTCAGAGGGGATTCTGAAGGGGGGGGCAGATGACATGAGTTACCACCCCGACCCTTTTGGAGTAGCAGGACTTGCTCTCCCCTGCACCACTTGGCCCCCAAGGCAGAAATGAGTGGAAGTCCTAGAAAGAATCCATATGAATTGCGGGGAAATGGGAAGGGTGTCTTTCCCCCTGTCCTAAGCACATGATAATGAAATCTGGATTTTGCTTTTGTTTTCTTTCCTAGAGTTCATAGCCCTCGTTAAATGTTAAAGTGATCAGGAGGAAGACCAAAGCCAATTGTATTGTAAAACACTCTTTCTTATTACAACTCTATTTATTTAAACATTTTATACAGTGAAATGGCACGGACAGTTGCCAGTATATTATCTCTTATTGTTAGAGAACTGTGTTAACTCATCAACACGCTGTTTGATCTTTCTTATTGTCTAGCATTGTAAATTCATAATTCAAAGGGCTTTACATCAAACAAGAGACAACGCTGGAACCTAAAGAGAAGAACTTTGAACTTCTGGTTTCATTTGCATTAGATTCTATTGGGAATATTAAGTAAGTATGAGATTTCAAAGATCTCTCTCTAAGGCAAGACAAAACATCCATCTCCCCTCCATCCGAGGTCCATGACACAGGAAAAGAAAAATCACATTGATTTGTGCTTATGTTCAAACTAAACAAAGCTACCCAAGAATGTTTAAACTAATCTTTCCCTGACATAACCAACTTCATGAACTGCCTTGCTATAGTAACACCGGTGGAATTGTTCATCCATACATATAAAGTGACTTCATCATTCACTAATGTCTCTTTTTTTTTCTTGTCACTGATATTATGTCCTTCAGTTCCTGTGTTTACATGATGAATGAATAATTGGCCACCAGACTGGGCTAATTGCCTCATGCTTTGAAACCATTTGTAGATTTCTAATCTGTTGTGTGGGTTCAGGGGACACCAGTCCACCTTCCCAAACTCTGCACCCTCCCCCAGATATGGGAACAGGGTCCATCACAGGATACATCAAGAAGATGGGAAGGGAGACATGTGGAAAGTGGGATACCCTCTATGGAGAAAGGCACAAGTTCCGCACTTCAGGTCAGTTCATTAGAGAACTGTCTCCTCATGAGCAATTCTCCGCTCAAATGTGACAGCCTTCCCATGAGCAAGATAAGGGAAACAGAGGCGGCTTGGTTGGAAGGCTCTGGACAGAAGGCAAGAGAGACTAGAGGCTAAGGAATTATGCAGCTAGAGTGGCCAGATGGATGGGTCTCCTGCACCTTTAGTAGCTGTGTGCCCTCACCTATTAATAGCACATGTCTCACTGCTATTAAAGGTACAGAAGCCCCATCTTTTTTCCATAGAGCCACTGTATCTGTGGCAAAGCAGCAGCAGTGGCAGGAGGAAGAGCACAGTTCTCCACTGCCTGATGTTGGCCTCTCGTCTCTGCTTCATGGGAGAGATGGCCTAACAGCAAGTATCAGGTAAGGATAGTAGGCCAGTTCTGTCTGATAGAGACAGTGGGGACCCAAGGTTTCTTCTGCCCTCTTGCTCATACTGACTTGGAACACCTTAAATAAGGTAGGATGGGGCAGGCAGTTCCACAATTTTATCCTTCCAAATTTTATTTTGGAAGGATTAAAGTTGGTGGCCGTGTATCTCAGATCTCAAACAGGGCTGGTCAAGCAACTGAGAGCAATTCTAAGGGTCTGCTTGGTTGTTACCACCTGAGGGCAAGACACGTGCTCTGCCCCTTGAGGGGTATCCCTCGCAATAGCTCCAATGGCTGGGGAGGCATGACTTTCAGCTCACACGCAACTGCGCAAGATCCAGAACATCGCTCCCAGTTCCAGGTGCAGCATCTTCTGCAAGACTGCAAGAAAGCTGGCATTGTTGCCAGCTAGGATAAAACAGGTCTCGCAGGGCAACGAGGATGAAATTAGAGAGCTGTGTAGTGCGGGGAGGGGGAGGGAACTGGTGGCAGGAAGAAGAACCTGGATGCCGCTGGTTTCCAGTGGCAAAGTGTTTACCCATATATCAAACCAGTGCTGGCAGTTTGCTCCTCCATCAGGAGGAGCTCATGTGCCAAGATGATGCATCTGAGTTGCCCATTCAAGAGCAAACCACTGCAATATATTTTGCATTATAATGGAGGAAGGTCGTTCCTCTTCAGCCTCTGTCCAGCTGCTATTAGAATCACAGGGAGGAAGTGCGAGGGCGGGTAGCAACTGACTACTTTTAGCCATCTCACTAGCCCAAAGTTGACCCTGCGGCATCCTTGCGAGCCCCGTCCCACAACACCTCTTGGCGTTTCCCTTAATTACAAGTCAAGACAAAGGAATTTGTCTGTGGCTCAGCATGGGAAGTTAAGGATAATACAATAAACTGTGCATTCTTCAGAAATGTTTGACCACTTGATGGCACTCTTGTTTTACTCACAGGCTCACCATACCGCAGTTGAAACTATCCAGATAGTTCTATCAACAATTCTCTGCCAAACTTTTCATGCCTTCTTCTAGAAAAGCTGTCCCCGACAAAGAGAAACAACTCACAGCACCCAGGGCTTTCCCTCGATAATTCTGTCCTGAGTGGGCATGTTCCAAAAGGACGAAGTGGCCGGGCTGGTTGTGAAATAGAAACCCACCTCTATGTTCTGAAAGGTAGTACAACTTTTCATTTAACGTTTTGCCCAAGCTGAATCCTAGGTGTCTGTGACAACAGACTCTGCTGCTCTAACTGGATATGTCTCAAAGACAAATATGTGGAAACACCCAAAGAGTTAAGAATCAAATGGTTCAACACGCATTACCAGGCAAGCAGGTGGCTTCCAGAAGAGACAGCCAAGACCAAAACGGAGACAATCAAGCGCAACACACAGTCCAAGGAGCAGAGTCAGGCAGGAGACCAAGGGCTGGTAACTCCGAAGCTCAATCCCACAGAAGGGTCAGGAGAGCACGACATTGGAGCTCAAAGGATCCTGCTGCTCCGGCAAGAGCTAGCCCAAAACTGAAACATGGTGCAGCCACAGTTCATAAGCTCCAGCTGTAGATAGTTATAATCCTCAGGTTGAAAGCCCTCTTCACAAGAAGGCCCTTGCTCATGAGGAGTCCTTTCCTCTTGGGGAGTTGTTCTTTATCATTTATTTATTTTTCGATTTGTATCCTGCCTTTTTCCTACAAAGGGCTCAAGGCAGCTTACATCATCTCTCCTCCTTCATCTTATCCCCACAACAACAACCCTGTGAGGTGGGTTGGGCTGAGAGTCTGTGACTGGCCCAAAGTCACCCAGTTGGCTCCATGGCCGAGTGGGGACTAGAACCCAGATCGTCTGAGTCCCAGTCCCATGCTCTGAACAACTACACCACACTGGCTCTCCTCAAATTAGCCCCGCTGGCCTGCTTCTAGGGAAACCAGAGCAGTGAGTTGGTTAGAGTACTGGATGGAGGGTCTGGAAGACCCGGGTTCAAGTCCCCACTGGGTGAGTTGCTCAGTCTTAGCCTAACCTACCTCACAGGGGGGTTATTGTGAGGATGAAATGAGCTATGCAAGCTGACCTGGGTTCCGCATGAGAGGAATTAAGGTGGGTTATAACTGCAATGTCATCATGGAACCCAGAACCTCCCAAGTCCCAGTCCAGTGCTCTAACCACTACATCATACTGTCTCTCCACCCTGCCATCTTGACTAGAAGAATAAATGGCATTTGCTTCTGCTGCCCTGATGCTAATCACATATTCTCGGGAGACAATTTGCAGCAGAAAAGCAGAATAAATATCTAAAGAAAAAGCCACTGAGCATCTGTCAGCTTCAACTGTAAAATGTTTTTCAAAATAAGCAATGAGCTATGCAAGCTGGCCTGGGAGGATCCTGCAGTGAGTAGCTTCAGCTTTGGCCAGGTGTGGATGTAAGGTCTGGTCGCCATTTCCCCATCACCTGCCTCTCTCGGTGGTGATTTGGGAGGCCCTGAGTGGCAAGGCCTTTGACATCAACCCCAAGCTTGAACCCACGCTTCATGCATCCGCCGGCCTCTCTCTGCATCCACTGCATTTTTTTTAAAGATAAGAAACAGAAGAGCTGAAGCAGAAAGGAATAATAAACAGTACTCAGCCAGAACCTTCCCTCTTGGCTCAACATTTTTTATCCGATTCTCAAGGGAGTTTTTCTAAACCTTTCATCATCCTCTAACCTTTAAGGCACAGTTACTGTTCAATTAACAGGGAAAATCTGAATAATTCAGCAATCTGGAGGCCTCTGTCCCTGATTGTGCAGCTTCCTGTAACCAGATTGCGTGGAGCATTGAGGTCACGAAATAGTTTTCTTGGGTCAAGGATGGCAATTCACAATCCTCATAAAAGAGATGACTGTCAAAACAGAAGCAATTGCAACAGATGTGCCTTAAATATGCCCACAAAGTTGTGTGTCCAGTACAGAGCATAAACTGCTCGGATGATTGTGCTGCTAATAAAATTTAATGTCTGGGATTTTTCATAAACAAAAGGAAGAAAGCCCAGGTCCAGCAAACTGTGCCAGCAACTTGATGGAGGCTGGTGACTCCAAGGACGGCAGGGTTGTACAGACACTCCAGATTTTTGTCAGCAGTTTGAAGGGCTATCCATGGCGCTGAACCCTAGCTCTTTAAAAGTTCAGAGTAAAAGCTGGAGTGGATGCACAGCCCTGCTGATGGAGGAGCCACCCTGGAAGGACCATCTCCTGGGGTGGTCTTTTCAATGCTGGACTGGGGATCTGGGAGCTCCAGGTTCTAGTCAACACAGTCATGAGGCCCTCGGGGTGACTTTGGGCCAATTGCAGACTCTCATCCTAACCAACCTCACAGGACTGTTGTGAAATAAATTGCAGAAGAGGAGAAGCTTGGAAGCCACCTTGGGTTCTTTGCAGGAGGAAGAAAGGTATACAGTGCTGTCCAGGGTATAACATAATGTAATAAATTTATTTATTTATTTATTTATTTATTAAAACATTTTTATGCCGCCCCATTCGCCGAAGCCTCGGGGCAGCTTACAACATAGATGCATGATAAACATCTATAATGAGTGTGGGAAAGCCCAGTCTGGCCCAGCGGGGGTCCTAATGCAGCCCCAGCTGGCCACACTTCCTTTTCCTTGACCACTGATTGGTTGTCTTGGTTTAGACTCATTTTCCTCCTTTTTCGAAATGTCTCTCCTTAGGCTTGGTTTAGGATAGCCTTCCCCAGCCTTGTGCCTTCCAGACACATTTGGACTGCAACACCCAGAATCCCCAGTCAACGGCCTTGCCAGATGAGAATTCTGGGAGCTGTGGTCTGAACGCCACCCGGCTGGGGAAGGCTGGTTTAGGAGAAAGGACTCCGGGATGTGACCCTGTCTGTTTTTGGACAGGAAGAAGGGTGGCTGAGGCATGTCTGGAGTTGTAGGCCTTTCCTTACGTCTAGGATTGGGCCTTTGCGTGAACATATGGGCTTTCTTTGCCACACTGCCTCCTCCTTTTGGCTTTCCCTGGAATGCAATCCCCAGGAGCGTCTCCAAAATGGAAATGGCCCTTGTGCTCAAAGGGCCATTGGGTCAGCTCACCCTTCATCTTCACTGGATGTGCCCTGAAGGGAAGCCAAACACATGGCGCTCATGCCAGCATCTCCTTAAGGGACCTTCAGCCAACCTGAGCAAACCCAGCTCTGTTCGTGTACGGCAGCGTTACCTTCCTCAAGCTGCCGGCCAACAGATGCATTGGACTCCAGCTCCTCAAAGCACAAGAAGAGTCGTGCCGGATCAGGCCAAAGATCTGTTGTGTTCACACAGCAGCCAGCCAGCTGTTTGTGGGACTCTCACAAGTACGACAGGTGTGCAATAGCGGTGGCCCGCTTGTGTTCCCAGGTATATTGAATGAGCTCCAGCAGAAGAATGGTAGGGACATTATTACGCCTCAACAGGTAGTGTGGTGAATTTCCCAGCCTCCAAAAGCCAGAATACCTTTTTGAAGCCGTGCCAAGGCTTAACAGCCTTCAGCTTGTTAGGAAGAGCACCAGAGCTTCCCCGTTCTGTAGAAAAGAGCCACTTTTGCTGGGACAAAGAGTCTGTTGGCCTTACTGAGCAGCTTTATCCCTCCATTGTCCCCCAGAAATAAGGAATTACAGAATATCAACCATGTGCAGGCAAGAAACATTATCTTTTATGCTTGGCCTAGACACAGAACAAATACACAGCCACAGATCAGAGGAGTGCCTGCTTTCTTTCACTTGTTTATATTCTACATTTATATCTCATCACAGTATTGAATAAACTTAGATCATCTTGGTCATGGTAGGTTTCGTTTCTTCCTTGTCATCTCTGACTTGGGGTGGCCCTATGAATGAACGCCCTCCACAATGTCCTACCACTGACAACCTGCTCAGCACTTCCAAATTCAAGACTCCTTCCCTCATGGAGTCAATCCATCTCATAGTTGCTCTTCTCTTCCTCTCCTGCCTTCGCCTCTCCCAGCAGGACTTGTCTTAATTCACTCTTCAGTTTTGTGCAAAGGACACCCTCCTACTTTACTTCTTTGTAGCTAAGCTTTGTGAATGACAATTGCTTCAGCAAAGAAAATGCTTTAAGACAAAGAGAGACCATTTAGCATGGAGGAAACCCAACCTATCTGAAATTTCCTTGACCAGGTGTATGTAATTAAGATGCCCTTTTATCAGCAGCACTAGCCCCTGATGATTTCATTCATTCTAATTAAGGCAGACAGAAGGCAATGCATCGGAGTATCAGCAGCTGATAAATAAATGCCAGCCACTATAGAATACTGCCTGTATCACTATACAGAAGAACAGCCTTCCGTTTTGAAACGCAGTTCTTTTCTGCTTTCATAACCAACCTTTCAGGTAGGATTAGTATCACTTTGGACCTTGGTGTTCAGTTTCAGACTCAGAGGATCCCGTTCTGAACAGCCACTACCTGGCAACTTCTTCTTTGTCACATTCTGAGTTGATTTTATTGCCTCTTGACTTTGTAGTTCAGGTTAGTTATTCAACAGTTTCTAATAGATGCAGAGGAAAAGGAATGTGCAAGGTTATTTTACACTTCAGTAGCCATTCAGGCACCGTTTCCCCAGTCCTTACAGCTTTATAAATCTATCTGTATTCTCTATTGGTGCATTCTTAAACAGCAGAGGGAAAGAAATCCTTAAGGGTCTAAATCCCACTAGGAGGATTGCAGGCATCCAGTGCAAGCGTGGTGTCTAGGGCTGCTTCCACTCTCTTCTTGCCCTCCAAAACATTTAGACATCCAGTTTTGGCCATCTAATTATTTTTCCCCTCCTTGTAAGGAGGAGAGGCTTGGATGCCTTGAAGATCGGCAATGCCTCCCTTTCCTGGTCCTCGCCCCACGAGGACCCTGAAGATGGAAAGAACCACACCAGCAAAGAGGGTGTAGGGAGGGCCCTCTGGGGTGGACACTGAACTGGGGATTTCCAAAATCCGAGCTGGGACCCCAACTTATCTTATGCCCCAGCAATGTCACGAGGCCATAGGTCTGTGCCCTAAGGGATTCATACAGATGGGGTCAGCGAGGGGAAACTGGCACAAAGCTCCCAGAGGAGAGACCCCCATCGACGAAGCAAACGGTTGCTCTCAACAGCAGCTTGAGGCAGTCTGGCTCTCCCCCAAACCCAGGCAACAGACAAGAGGGACTTCAATCCACCCAGGCAAAACAACGGATCGACTAGAACATTGAGTAACTAATACTGTTTATCCCACACAAATATGTAAATATTTTATAGAACCACATTAGTGGACAATTATGGAAATGGCGGGGAAAGGAATATCATTTGATACCTTGAGGATAATTTTGTAAAATGACTGTGCACTTAGCAGGGCCTTGGACTGATTTTCCATTTCTAAGCAGCAGCAGCAAGATGTTTGGTCCTTGTTTAAGGGACAATAAAGCTGCGGGCCTGAAGAGGTGTTGATTCCGAGATCAATACT
This sequence comes from Varanus komodoensis, assembly GCF_004798865.1. Taxonomy (NCBI): domain Eukaryota; kingdom Metazoa; phylum Chordata; class Lepidosauria; order Squamata; family Varanidae; genus Varanus; species Varanus komodoensis. Next base: position 7,790,500 of record NW_025335684.1, read on the forward strand.
TCCATGTACTACCTGGATTGAGTCTAGAGCATACTGCCTGGATAGCATATGCTGAACCCCTGAACTGTAACCCTTCTCTGACAAAGTTGTACCTCTCAGTGGTAGCTGCCCACCTGTGAAATCCACTCACAGGTCGTCTCCAATGTCCTTTGCGTTCCAGGAAAAAGACCTTCTTTTTCTTTTTTTCTTTTTCTTTTAAGAATTGCTGACTTCCCCAGTATTGTTTCAATCTTGTATTATGATGGTTATTTTATATTTATACCACAGCTTTCTTCCCCTTGCATGTTCAGTTTTTCCATTGTATTGTTTTACTGCAAGTCCCCCTTAATTATACAGGGTGGGCCAAATGTAGGGATGCACCACCGATCGAGTCATGGACACAGTGGACAAATTGGAGGAGCTGATCTCGCAAGCATTTCTCGACGTTGGTGCTAACCAGAATTTGCATCCCAGTGTCAGGCCAGGGATGCTGGAATGTTGATGGAAGACATTTCCTGCACCTAAGAGACTAAATATGACCTGATCAGTGCTGTATACCTACTTCTGTCCCACCCTGCATTGGCAGGCAGTGTACACATCCGTCAAACCTCCATCTCACTCAGATTGTTATTGAGGCCTTGCAAGAGGCATGTGAATGCGTAGGCTCAACTCTGAAGAGCAGTGACTCCGGGAAGCTCTTGCCAGTCCTCCCCGGCTGGGATCTGGGCTCTTGACAGGTGCCAACCATCTCTACCTCTGACAGACGCTGAGGTGATCCCCCAAGAGAGGGTTCAGGGTGAGGCAGCTGGCTGAGACAGGCCTGGGACAGAGCGGCAGGTCCTGCTCCGAGGACGGCGTCACTTCACTTCACTTCACTTCAGCACCATGGAGAGCAATCCTGCCCGCCTCACCTCAGCCGGGGTGGGGTCGGTTGGAGAGGACTTTTAAAAGTTCCGTTCAGATTGCCCCTTATATACCGCCCACACCCACCCAGCTAGATTTACCCCAGCTCTGGCCATCCTCAAAAGTGTCACATTCCTGAGTCATTTGGGAAATGACTTGCACAGATGCATAAGGAAGAGTAGGTCATTGAAGAGCGTCCTTCTCAAATCCTAGGAGGGCTCTCTCTGGCCAAATAGCAGGCTGCCTTTGTTAGGTGAGAGAGAAGTCCTTGGGGATGATAGTTCCAATTTCCTTCCAAGGATGAGCCCTCGCAGAGGAATTGTTGTTGTTGTTAGTCACGAAGTCATGTCCGACCCATCGTGACCCCATGGACAACATTCCTCCAGGCCTTCCTGTCCTCCACCATCCCCTGGAGTCCACCTAAGCTCACACCAACTGCCTCAGTGACCCCATCCAGCCACCTCATCCTCTGCCGTCCCCTTCTTCTTTTGCCATCTATTGTTCCCAGCATTAGGCTCTTCTCCAGGGAGTCCTTCCTTCTCCTCTAGCACCACAATTCAAAGGCCTCAGTCCTTTGGCGCTCAGCCTTCCTTATGGTCCAGCACAGGGGAATAAAACCAGCTTTTCTGCACATTGGAAGCTGAGCTGCCTTCCGCTGGCTGCATTTGGACAAAGGAACATAGCAAGCTGCCCTGTTTCAAGCTGAGCCAAGGGGCCATTGAAACCGCATAGTGTCCACACTGACTGGCAGCAACAGCCAAACGCCCAGGGGTTGAACTTGGGGCCTTCTGCATGCAAAGCAGAACATGGTGCTTCCCTAAAATGATGCTAAACCATGGTTTAGTGTTACATGAACGAGCCCTGGGCACATCACTTGCCACATCCTTCTCTCCCTTCCGTGCAGCCGTGAGATCAGATGCTCTTGTTACTAACTAGGTGCGCCAACCGAAACTGGCAGCTCTGAGGTCAGAAGGGTTTCAGTGTGGACTTCTAAGGCGCTGCCATGCTGCTGAACCTGATTTTGGTATAGTTTCAGCACCATGAATAGCTCCTGAGCAGTTGAGAATGAAATCCAGAGGAGATACACCACCCATGAACACTGGGACCAGCAGCCATAGCTTGCTGCAATGCTCTCATGTCTGACCCCGGATAAACCGAGGCTAATTGTAACTATGGCTAAATTATTATTATTATTATTATTATTATTATTATTATTATTATTATTATTAACATTTCTATGCCGCCCCTTGCCGAAACCTCGGGGCGGCTTACAACATGATAAAATACATTGAAATACAATAGTACATAATAAATTACCATTAAATATAACAATACAAAAAATACATTGATTTACAAATACAAAATTAAAGTTATCAGTATAAAATAAAAATATAGGAGGAGAAAGAGAAGGAAGAAGAAGTTGCCCAGAAACAGGTATTAAAGTTTGCAGTTTTTCTTTTCTTCTGTTTTTCTTTCTTTTTCTAATTCTAAATTTTAAAAAGCAGACACTGTTAATAGCTTCAGTTCTTGGGTGGTACAGAAATGGGATAAAAGACCCAATAAATCGATCCATGTCAGACAGGAAACAATACAGTAACTATTGTAGTTCATGACTATAATTTTGCTCATTTCAATAAAGCATAATCAAGATTAACCATATTTTGGAGCACGGATGTAACACTTCAGCTCTTGGAATCACCCATGTAGGTTTCCTGGTTGTTGGCCTTGTTCAGGATTAATTCAAGTCGATGCATGAACGCGTTGTCATCAAGTTGATGCATTAATGCACCACTAGTTCACTCGACTATATTCTCCTTGGTATAAACAGAGGAGGCAGAAAAAACCCAGCTCATTAGTTAAGCAAGACATTTGAGCAGGGTCTCAAATTGAGCATCTAATCCATGAAAAGGTAACCTGAGTAGCTATTGTCACCTTTTGAATCCTATATAAGTTGGGCAAACAGCTCTCTTCCAAAAGTGCCTTTTCCTGGTATTGATTCAGCTCTTTGTTTATCCCTCTTTTCCTCTTCCCTGCTCAGGGAAACCTTAAAGGTGAGGATCCAGCTAAGAGAGTAAGGCTGCAATCCTATACCCATTTATCTGGGAGGAAGTCCCATTGAATGTACTAGGGCTTACTTCTGAGTAGACATGCATAGGCTTGTGGAGCATATACCTTTCCCATGCCGTCTAGGTAGTAAGTATATTACTGTCTCTCCATAATGGATCTCTGTTTTTGCTATTTATCTGTTTACTTCTTCTCTGCTTGAAGAAACCATAAAAGAGAAGCCAGCTAATGGAATGAAGGGAAGAAGTATCTATGAGCAGGTCCAAGTTTCCAATCCCAGATGGAATTAACATCCATTATTTACCCTCCACTGTCTGGATGTGGGTTCACAGGAGCTGAGCAGGGCTGTCCTGGAGGGCATTTGTTCATACGGTTGCCAAAAGTCAGAGGCATCTTGGCAGCATAGAATAACATCAATATTGCCTGGAAGATGGATGAAGCTAAATTATTGCTATCCTTTTGTTTTCATTTTTCAGCCAGCATGATTTTTTTAAAAAATTATCTTATTATCTCCTTTCTGTTTATCCTGAAATATATATTCCCATGGTGTTGCTGTAAATATTGCATTGTGGTAGGCCAGAGTAGAAGAGGTAATTGTGACCATGGAGACAATTTAAATGTAAAGTGAGCATCAAGATAAATTAAAAGTCCAAAGTTGTTGTTCTTCTTTTGCTTGCTTTTTCTTCTGTCGTGCATCCTGCAGTTCTGCAAAAGGATGGATTCACTTCCCTGCTCTTTATTTTCTTTTGGAATAGATTAATATGAGTATCAGTGACATTCTCAGCCCTCCGGATATCGCTGCTGCACTCAGAGATTGCCAAGGTAAGGACATCTGTGGGACTAAAGGCCGAGCACTTCCAGAATAGAAATACGTTGTGCAATTGTCCAGCATAATTCACAGAATGCTATGGAGGTTCTGGACAGAGAGATTTGAGGTGGGTTCAGACAACATGATATCCCAAACTCAAGGGTTGATTATGGGTTGACTGGGGGTTGTCATTGAACCAGGTGTTATTGTTGGTACATGGGTTATCAAGTCGTCTAAATGTAGTTGTGATAATAAACCAGAGTTTGTTAACAACAACCTATAGCTCACAAACCAGTGGCAAGCTATAGGCTGTCTTGTGGGGTTTTGCACCTAACAAACCATGGCCTGTCAGCACAACAGGATAATCCACATTTTGTTGACAACTCAGATTCAGCCCATCCTCAGGACTGAGCTTGTTTTCAGGAGGAGATGCACCAGTTGCATGACTGGAACCATTCATCTGGAAGTATGGACACATCTCCATGCTTGTTCAGACCAAAAGTCCATCTAGTCCTAATTGCCGTAATCAGGGTCCAGCAGAACTGGGGAACATCCAAAAGAACCCAATGGGAAGGAGAGAACAAATCTGGATGTAGGAAAATAAAATTTATTCATCAAAGTAGGCTTCCAATCACATATTTCTGGGCTTTCTCCAAGAGCTATAAAATGTGGCCAGTGTAGTATACTGAAGGCGATTTACTAAAGTTAAGCAAACTTGCATAGACCTGGCATTAGCATATATGTATAGTCTGTGATGATATTTAACCCTTCATGTATATTAATGAATATTCGGGCACAATCCAAAGCTTGCTCCTGTGCAGGGCAGGAGCAAGACAAAACAAAGTTTATAAAGATGTTCCACTTATTCAGTTCTTCTCCTGAGGGTACCGGGCTGTGCTTGCAAACTTGAATGCATGCAGGAAATCTAAATGACTTGCAAAGACAGGCAGGAGCAAGATGGATAAGGACCTTGCTCATCTTTGCAGGCGGGATGGCTAGGCCAGAAAGAAGTGGACATAATTTGGCCTCAAACACCTGATTAACCACAGTTTCCTCCTTCTCTCTTAGCTCCTGAGAGTTTCAACCACAAAAAATTCTTCCAGATCAGCGGCATGTCCAAAAAGAGCAGCAACCAGGTGAAGGAGATCTTTCGGATCCTGGACAACGATCAAAGTGGTTTCATTGAGGAAGAAGAACTCAAGTGAGGACTACCTTCACCCTTCCCATGTGCTCTCTCCTCTTTCAAAATGGTTTAAGGGGCAATCCTACACACTCCCACACAGGGTTGAGTTTCAGGTCTCAAAATGTTTCCTCTGGAAAACAGCTGGGAATTAAAGCCATTGTGGTAGAGTGGTTAGAGAGGTAAACTGGGAGATTCGTGTTCTCATTGCCCTTTGACCTTGAGGCTCGCCGGGTGATCTTACGTCGGTCACTGGCTCGCCATCTAACCCACCTCACCAGGTTGTTGGGAGGATAAAGAGGAGAGGAGGAAGAACTGGCATGGTTCTTTGAGTTCCTTGCAAAAGGGAAGAAGTAAATCTATTAAGTAAATAACATGGATTAAATAAAATCAGTCAAGTTCAGCTTTTCTCCTTTAAAGTTGTCTTGATTTTAAATGCCATTCCTGAGATAGCTCTAGATTTATGGGGCAAAGTTTGGTTTGGTTTTATTTAAGGTCCACTTTATTGGGTGTAGCAATAAAGGGTGTTTTGGGTGTTGTTCTTGGGAACATGTCAGAAACTTATTGGCCCTGGCAGGGACCATTTCCTTCCCCCTTCCCCACAATGTCCTCAAGCGTGTGTGGGGAGAAGACTCCTAGGCAGCTTGGGGAAATCTCCATGGGGCACCACTCAGACTGGAGGTTTGCGGAGCTGGTTGCCACATGCACAAGCTTGACATGTTCCTCCAGGTCCCTCCATAACACAACGGTGCAATCGTGCGTGGCTCTGTAGAGATCCGTGTGGGGACAGCTCCACCACCAGAATCCCCTTCATACCACCAGTGCCTGCCTCCCCACACTTGCCCTGGTGGAGAAAGCAGATGGAGAGCCACCCAAGCCCCCTTCGACTGGCCCTTCTTGCCACTTTTCCGCTTTTTCTCCCTAGGTATTTCCTCCAGAGGTTTGAGTGTGGAGCCCGAGTGCTAACAACGACAGAAACCAAAACATTTCTGGCAGCGGCTGACCATGATGGAGACGGAAAAATTGGAGCTGAAGGTATGGACCTGGCTGAGGTTGAGGGCCCCATGTAAGACCGTGCCATCTCTGCACTGCAGCGGGGAAGTGGTGGGACTCTGGTCTCCTGAGGACCAAAGCTCTGGGGAGCCCTGAAGGCAGGGAGCTGCATGCATTGGTGCCTCTCAGCGGGTATTGCCGGATTGCTTCCGAAACATGAAGTTCCCTTTTGCTAGGATGGGTAGACTTGCTCAACACAGAACCTCAGCTCCACAGTTCAAACCCAGCCTTCCTGGGGCCCAATCCAGCCCCCTGGAGTTCCCAAGAAGGCCCTCCCTGCTCCTCCAATCATTTGTCAATCATTTCATGGCTTCTGAGCTTTTCTGTGGCTTCCCCCACCCCCATTCCTAAAGGCAACTCTTAATGAGCACTTTGAGCTGTTGTTTTTGATACTTCAATTCGTCCCCTTGCCTTTGGGCCCGAACCGTTTTGCCTTCAGCTCCACCTGCCAATGGAAAGCAGAGAATTTCTCCAAAACTGAACTCAGCTCTTGGGCTGAGCAAGGTTCAGCTCTGCTCCAGGTAGACCATTGCAGTCCCCCACGATGGTGCTCGGATGTTGCCTGTTACAAGGCCAGCAAGACCAGAGGCAGAGTGAGGAAACAGCTTCCGGCAAGGAGATGCTTCAGGGGGCGGCCAGCAAGTTCCGGTCTTTCCTCCCAAGAGCCCCCAAGCCATTCCCTCCTCTTGGAGGACACAACTGTTCATGTCCTGTTCCTGTCCTGCAACCCTGAAATAACCTGCCTTGCTCAGGTGTGGCAAAAATTGCAATCCTAGTTGCTGTTGTTTAGTGGCAAAGTCACGCCTGACTCCTCACGACCCCATGGACAACATTCCTCCAGGCTCTCCTGTCCTCCACCATCCCTCAGAGTCCACCCAAGCCCACACCTACCGCCCCAATGACCCCATCCAGGCACCTCAACCTCTGCTGTCCCCTTCTCCTTTTGCCTTCAATCATTCCCAGCATCAGGGTCTTCTTCAGCAAGTCCTTCCAATTCATTAGGTGGCCAAAGTTTTTGAGCTTCATCTTCAGTTTCTAACCTTCTAAAGAACAGTCATGGTTGATTTCTTTTAGGATTGACTGATTTGATTTCTTTGCAGTCCAAGGGACTCTCAGGAGTCTTCTCCAGCACCGTAACTCAAAAGTGCCAATTCTTTGGTGCTCAGCCTTCCTTATGGTCCAACTCTCACAGCCATACATTACAGCTGGGAAAACCATAGCTTTGAATATACTCACTTTTGTCAGCAGGGTGATGTCTCTGCTTTTTAGTGTGCGGTCTGGATTTGCCATCCTAGTACAAGCATGGAAATAAGAGTTCAGCCGCCAATGCAGTCGGCTTCAGAAAGGTGCAGTTTTGTCTTTTGCCTCAGGCAGCAAAATGTCTTGGCCCAAGGCTGCCCTGTTATAACAAGCAAATGTCTGCATACTGCAAATTGGCTTTGCAAGTTGCTTTTCTTTCCTTTGCTGCAGAATTCCAGGAAATGGTCCATTCCTAAGGCGCCGAACGTGACCGTGTGCAGAGGAAGAACTGGTGCTTCTATAGAAGCTCTTCCCAAAGCATGTAAACCCAGATTCCTTTGTTAATTTTGTTTTCCTCTTGATGGTGTGTTATTCATTAGAGATTTAATGAGGAACTGCTCCATTAGTTAATAAAGACAAAGCTGTGTTAGTGTTGATCTTGGTTGTCATCTTAGCAATCAGTGCTCTGAAAATTAGACACGTTAATCAGTCCTTTCTCTTTCTGGGCTTATCCCTCTTTTAAACTGGGCTCTTGGCTCTCTTTCAGCCTGAGAGCCAAATTCCCTTTTTAAGAAGCTCTCGGGGGCTGAAATTCAGTTATGGGTGGAGCCACAGTCAAAAGGGGGGGGGCAAAAGGGCCGGCCTATTGTACCCAAAGCTCTTCTTGTTGGTGATTAGGCCTTAGAAGAGGCATTTCAACCTTTAAGAAGAGGGGAAATCAGCCCAGAAAACCACCAAATGACTGATCATTGTAAGAAAAGGGGCGTGACCTTCTGAGGATTTCCAGAAAATGATCTACTTATTTATTTAATTTCTTTTCTGCCCAACGGCCAATGCTCTCTGGGCTGTTCACAAACTAGATTAGGGAAGAGCTGCCCTACGCACATGTAGCCAGAGAAGTGCCCCAGCTCCCAGCATCCACAACCGGCTGGGGAATCCTGGGAGTCACTGCAGTGTTTCTGTCTAAACATGCATGGGCTGCCATGTCTTTTTCATCTGTTTGGCCTCATGCTTCTGCCTTCAGCGCTGTCCCCGTTGGTCGAGTAAATGCAGGATTCCTGCCAAGTATCTTCAGCACATGACTATCTGCCGGCAATATTGTCAATGGTCCCTCCAGCACTGGGCCCCCATCTTTTTTGAGATTTTCTCATGGTTCAGCAGTTGAATAGCTTTGCAAGTCTTGGTACTGGGCTGACAATGAAAAGTGCTGCACCAGCCATACTTGATGGTGTCACACACATTTGGGTCTCCCACACATTCTTATGCAAACTTTTCTGCTCAAAGTATTCATTGCATGCTCATCTTTCCTCCTAGTTGTTTACAATTTCCTTAAAAATGTTGTGATCGTCTCATTTCACTTCGAAAGCACCCTTTTTCAAGTGGGGAAAATGAAGTATAATTTCTGGAAGGGAAAGAAAAGGTATTTTCCTACTTTTGTAGTTATGTGATTCCACCATGGCACAGCACTAGAGGTTATGTGGCTGAAAAGAGAAAAAGAAAAGCTGCTTGCGTTGAGATCACCTCTCATTTCTGGATGAATTCAGACTACAGTTTCATCTGGATACAGTGGATGAACAGCCTCATGTACATCACATATGAATATCTGCTAATGCAAAAAATACACAACAGCATACGCAATGCAACCTGTGTGGATATTATATTGGTACTGAGAAAAGATTAAAACATTAACTATGTTATACCTCCAACACCTGGCTGATGTACGCAACCCCTTACTTAAAAAGAAAGATATTGGACCATTCAATATACCTGAAACATTCTTTTCCTTTATTTGTTTAAAGTTTTTATATACCATCAAATCATTATAGAATCTCAAGATGGTTTACACAAAACCTAATTTCTGTTTTGCTGAATTTGACATAACCTAAGATCTGTTAACCATTTGATCATATTGATTTGGCAAGATAGAACAATCCAACCTGTTCTATTCTTGCTTAAGACCCGGTGTATCTGATTTATTCACCAATAATACATACTTATAAACCAATAATAATTATTTCAAGGAGTGTTGTAACATGCAGATTCCTCCTGATCCGTTCCTCCTGTGTTTACCTTTCTCTTGGAATATCAATGGCTCCCACACGCTGCTATGTTCTTTAAGAACATGAGTGCACAAGAAGCATTACACTGGATCGGACCAAGGATTCGGTACAACTGGACCATCCTGCCCAAGCTCCGCAGCAAGTGGAGCACCATAGCAAATTATACCAAAGGGAGTACAAAAGACAAACACACACAAAAATGCCAGACTATTCTCCAACAGCCAATGTCACAAGACAAGAATGGGTTGATGTTTTGGACTTCAGCTCCCAGTGTTCCCGATCATTTCCCATGATGGCAGAGGCTTCTGGGAGTTGAAGTCCAAAGCATCTGGAGATCCAGCTTCTGCCCACACATAAGGTAAAGCTCTTCAGCAACCATTCAAAAGCAATCACCAACCTTCAGATTAGCCCTGATGAAACAAAGGAGGGATATCACCATCCAGGTATTATGCAGATGGGAAGGTCAGTTTACCAGGAAGCTATGAGAAGAAATGGTCTTCCAGGGCTGCTGATGGCCAATCGTATGATCCTTTGCTCTTGCTTACTCAACAGCAGCAGAGCTTTTGCTTACTCTTAATATTTCCATCTGCAATCTACACGGTACATTGTCCACCATCAACAGACATGGTGGATCTATTGGTCAGAGCGTCGAGACTGTGAAACCTGGACACCCGAAACTTTACGTGCACACTAAGGAGAGCCTAGCAGTGGACACTTGCAGAGTGGATGGTTTTTATAGTGCACACATTCATTTTAATTAAGTGTGTGCGTACGTTTTGTGCTTGCAGTTTCATCTTCAGACATTAGGTGGTGGACTTCCCTACTCATTTGGGAAGGGAGAGTTATGTGGGTGTCCTCTTGCCCTGCTTCCTGGGGAACCAATGAGAAGACCTCTCCCTCATGATGTTACAGGTTACACCATGACAGAGACCATGCCTAGATATTGAGCTATTTATTATCTATTTCTTTCTATCCTGCTTTTCTTCTGCAAGAACCCAAGGCAGTTTACATGAACCTCCTTCTCCTCCCCCTTTTCATTTTAGCCTCACCACAATCCTGTGAAGTAGGCTAGGCGGAAAGCCAGGGACTTGCACAGGGTCGCCCAGTGAGCTGGGGACTTGAACCCAGATCTCCCGAATCCCAGTCAAACACTCTAACCACTATGTCAGGCTTCAATGGGGAAATTTCAACAGCCATGAAAATCCTGAACTCTTCACTGTATGAAGCAAAGTGTTATTTCAACCCAGACAAAGCCAGGTGAATATACAGCATACCATTCAAATGCAAATACAGTGGTACCTTGGCTTAATCTGTTCCAGGACTCTGGTCGTGACCCAAGTTAAATTTCCCCATAAGGTTCAATGTAAATAAGGTTTATTATTATTATTATTATTATTATTATTATTATTAATATTAGAACATTTCTATGCCGCCCCTTGCCGAAGCCTCTGTTCTGTAACCATTTTTTAAATTAGAAAAATGTGAAGCAAAGTGACAACAACAAAGATCACAGCCATCTCCCCCCACCCCACTCCAAGCACAAGCGCGGCCATCTGCCCGACCCGCCAGCACGACCGAGATCATGCCCGTCATCCCTGCACGACCAAGATCATGCCCTCCACCCCGGCATGCGTCCGCCATCCCGGCCGCTGGGAGGAGAGACGGGCATGAACAGGGTGTGCTGGGGGAGAGATGGGCGCGATCTCGAGCATTCCCCCCCTTGCCCCCAGCACTCGGGAGGGGGAAGATGGCTGCGATCACGTTGGTTGTGGGGGATGGCCGAGATTGTGCCTGTCCTTCCTGCAGGAGCGCGCCCGTGATCGCACACATCTTCCCTGCACGAATGCAGCTGCGATCATGGCCATCTCCCCACTGGGGGGCTGGGGGAGATGGCTGCGATTTTGGTCGCCACCCAATGCGGAGTTCGCGGCCCATGTTAAAATTTTCATGAAATTTTTGTCCACGACCTGATTTGGTCATGAACTAAGGCGTTCGTGAGCCGAGGTTCCACTGTACACTGAAAATTCCTTAAGCTATGAAAATCTGAGCAAGCATCTGCATCAGCCAAAACATTTAATCAGCAGAAAAAAACCCTCAGCCACTTGTCATTATGGAGACATATAATTCAGTTCTGTAATGGGTGAGGAATCTCTCCTGGGTGTAACCATCATGGAAAAGGCCTTGTTCCATGCAACCAATTGCCTGAATTCCACCAAAATATACTATCTTATACCAGGCCGAGCTATCCCAGTCTCATATATTTTCTCTGGTACATGTTCGCCACAAACTCATGCAAGAAATGTTCTTTTTTGGTGACTGCAAAGCAACTACACTACAAATTGCACATGGTCACATTTGGGGTTATGAGAACTCCTTTGTATGTCCAAAATATAAACATTATGAAAACTCCTTGTCCATCTAAAATATAGCTTACTTTTACACCACAAGTCAAATATAGAAAAATCTGCATTTCAGAAACCAGAGTTCAGGGGGAACTTAGAAAGCAGGAAGTTCCTGACAGGTTGTTTTGAATGTTGGATGTCCTGGAAGAGGAAGTATGTTGAAATGTACAGAACATTTGCTTTTAAGTTTTATCAGAGAATAATCCATCCTGGTTTTCCCTAGATAAGATGTCTGAGTATTCACAAAGAAAACATGCACTTTGTATCCTGAAGTGAACTGGAGGTAAGTGGGGAGACCGATCCTTCGTTTTGCCACTGTGCTAATTCACACAGCTGTCATCTCCAACGCCCAAGATGATTAATGGCAGTATTTGTTTATGTCTGATATCCTGTAGCTGATGAAAATGCTGATCGTAGTATTTAGAACCACTGCCAGCACATTTTAAAGTCCGGTGTCATGCTGTTTAAAATAAAACGATCCTGTTTTTCAGAACTCTCTCTGCTCCTCCAATTGCGACTAACCGAACAAGTGTACTTTTTTACTCTTTTTCGTCCACTGTCCCATTTCATTTTAAGGACATTTGACAAGCAGTTTAATTTTGCATAACGGGAAGGACGGGCATCAAATTTCAAACTGGGGAACTATCTAATGTCGCTCTGCAAATGTCAAGGTACTGGTGTTACTACACAGACAATTAAGAAGATGAGATGAAATCAGACACACAATCATATTTTCCTCCTAACTTGTTTGTACATTAGAATTGTTGCCATCTGCTGCATGTTTAAATATTGCAACTTTTATTTTAAAAAAAACACATCCCTGCTTGCCCTTTTAACACAAAATAATGTTCTCTCATTCGTCAATTTAATCTGTAGTTTCTAAGTTCTTGAGGTCATCTGCTTCCGACTTCACTGTTATTCACCTGGCAGAATTCAGTGGCCAAGCTTATCTCATAGCTATCCTAACTCATTAACCAAAGGGGAACCTTAGCTTTCATTTATATCTCTGTGGCCGCATGCTCAGTCCCTCTAGATGAAGGCCTGCCAGATTGTGATCCAATTTCAGATGCCATTTTCAAATGTTCCTCCAAGTATCCCTGCAGGGGGAAAGCTAGCACACAAACCGGAAGGTTCTTCAACCTGCTCTGTTAGTGTTCTACTTGCAGGGAGTTCTTTCAACAAGAGCCTGATTCGTGCACTTAACATCACAAAACTCATCAAGGCCACCAGGCTGGTCCCATCTATCATCTGCACCCTGAAGAAATCTGCATGCAGGTCTGGAAATGCCCAGGGCAAGATATACTCAATGGCCAGTCTCCCCGTGTTGAGACTACCACCATGGTCACCGGCTGCTGCTGCTCCTCCGCCTCCTCAATGTCATTCACCTGTGACCTTCTACGCTTCACCTTCTCAGCATCGCTGTTGCATGGGCCAACAGGAGAGGCAGGTTGCACAGGTGAAGCAAAAGAACTCCTCCAGCAGGTGTGTTTGTTTATTTAGACAACGTATATGCCGCCCCCTTTGCATAAGCCTCGGGGCGGCTTCCAATCATAAATAAATTCCATCATACAAATGCATGAAATAGTGGAGACTTCCTGGCGAAATTTTAAAATCAGTAAATAACATTAACACTTAAAATAACGTTTAAATAAAAAGGTCTTGGCCTGGCGCCGAAAAGCAAATAACGACGGCGCCAGGCGGACCTCTCTGGGGAGCGCGTTCCATAAGTTGGGCCCCACCGCAGAGAAAGCCCTCCTCCGGGTATTCACCCTCCTAATATCTTTCACGGAGGTTCTAGTTGGCACACACACCCCTGCTTTACTATCACCCTTGGCAAATGCTCAGCCATCAGAAATCAAGGTAAAGCCGGGGTCAAAAGAAATCACCGAAGCCTGTGACTGGATCCAGTGAGATGTTCTAGTTACTGCTGAACACCTCCTCTGAACCAGGTTCCAATCCTTGCTCAGCCACAAATCTGACTGGGAGACCCTGGGCCGGTCACTATCTCACGCAGCTCAGAGGACTGTTCTTATGATGACGGAACAGAGTCGTGGTTTAAGACCCTCAATTTTGCCTTGAGCTCTTAAAGGAAAGGCAGTTTATATATTTGAAATGCATTAATTTTTCCTTGTGCATGTACAAGTCCCTCTTTCTCCCTCTTAGGCAGTAAATTCTCTACCGGTGGGGAAACCAGTATTGGGTTTCGAACTGAAAACCAATCTCTTCAGCCTGACACACAGCTTGTGAACGGTGCCCAGTGATGTTAGATAAGAAAGGCCTTCCAGGAGGCTATGAGATCATCTCCTCCTTCAAGGGATAGGCAATGGACTTTCTTTGAGACAACTGTCAGTATTAGGGAACTAGGAAGCAAATTTTTCTAGATAAGAACTTGTCTAAAGTTCTCTAGACAAGAACACCTACTGAGAAGGGTGTTGAAGGAAGGAACTCTTAGCAAGCTTTACAGGTGTTTCTCCTCCAGACATAAAAATAGGAAAATTTCTACACAAAGAGAGAGGGCATGTACTCATTTAATTTGGCTCCCAAAAGCTCCAGAAAATTCTGCCACAAGTCTGCATGTGCCTAGTTCCTGCATGGAGACTGGTGACTAACCCTAGTGTCCTCTACTTCAAAGGTGGGAACCTTGTGGCCTCCCAGATGTGGCAGAACACCAAGTCCCAACAGCCCCAGCCAAGATGGTCAGTGAGTTGATGAGAGTTGTGACCCAGCAACACGCAGAAGACCTCAATTTCCTCACCCTGCTTGGCTTGACCTTGCAATGGGAAAACGGGCTGTTTCCTTGTGCATCTTGGTTCCCAGTTTGCTTTTAAGCAGCATTACCACCTTCTTCTCCCTTTCTGTGCCTCTAGTCATAAGGAAACATAAAAAGCCACAGTTCTTAGCACATCCTGTGAAACATTTTACGATGAAGGCATTAACAGTAACACCATCTTTAAACTGATGCTCAGATTTACACGTCTGCTGTACATGAAATCCCTTTGTAATAGCACCAGATTTACACCACGTTTCTTTAGGATTAAGAACCGCACTGTTGTTTTCCAGCCAAGGTTTTTGGCATAACTCTTCTAGATAAATAAAACACGGAGACTGTATGCTTGTGCCATTATCAGGCAACAAGTGCATTTTAGGGCAATTGCATTACGAAAGGGCAGTGAGAGAAATAGACTTTTGCTGGAAAAACATGAACGAATACAATTCTGTGATTTTTGAGCTTCTAAGAACTGGGGATTCAGTGTGATGAGCACCAGACTGAGGTTGTCATTGCACTCAGATTCAAATTCTTTCTTGCATCTTTCTTACATCTCACTTGGAGACTGAATGCTGCCAGTGACTCTCAGCCTGACCTATTTCCCTAACATGGAAGAGGATCGTGTGCGCCATCCTGGCTCCTTGGAGGGAAGGTGGGAAGTCACGAAACGAACAAGTAAGAGCTCACCATGGTCTCCGAAAGAAAATTATAAAACACCTGGAACTGAAGAGGAACTACCCAAATCAGGAAGGACTACCTAACTCCCTCCAAAACAAGCCAGTGGATTAAAAATAGCCCTACACCTACAGCCCCGAGGCTCTCTGCACACGCTCAGGGATTCAGCGTGCAGGCCCCAAGGAGGCAGCATGGGGCATGAGCGGCCAAACTTGGGGGCCTTCGCTCCGGCAGCGCCCGCAGCAAGATGCCTCCACAGGCCACGGCAGCAGGAGGCGCGGGCGCCTTCCTGCCCCGCGTGTGGCCCCCCAGGGGCCCCTGCTCCGGCCGCCGCCCAGGCTCAAGGGGGGCCACGGGCGCCGCGCGGCCTGCAGCGCTCCGCCGCTGCTCGCCTCACCTCGAAAGCCCCCGGGAGCCGCCGGTGCGGGCCTCGCAGTCCCGGCCGGAGCGTGCGCCAGGGGGCCGGGCCCGGGCCCGGCGAGCGCGCTTGTCCTCCTGGCGCCGCGCGGCCCTGGCCCGGCCGCGAAGGGCTCGCAGCGCGACATTGGGGAGGCAGCCACCGACCGCCGGCCCGCGAGGGAAAGGGCGGCCCGGGCGCGGCGAGCAGGGCGGGCGCGGCGCTTCCGGGGCGGAGGAGGAAGCGCGGGCGAGGGCGGCGCGGGGCCCGCGGGTAGGCCGCGCGGGAGGGAGCCGGCCAGAGGGCTGACAGGGCGGTCCGTCGTCGGCGCCGGGCCCGGAGCTGCGCCTCGCCTCGCCTCCCGCGCCTCCCGATGGTGCTCGGCGACGGCGGCGGCCGGCCCCAGGCGCTCTCCCTTCAGGCCCCCCATGGCTGCGGCGGCGCCCGCGGCCGGGCTTGCCGGGCAGGAGAAGCTGCTGGCGCCGGCCCTGCTCAGCTTCTTCATCTACAACCCGCGGCTGGGCCCCAAGGAGGGCGAGGTACGGGCCGACTCGGCCGGCCGGCCGGGATCGGGGTCGGGGAGCGCGGAGCAGCCGCGGGGAAGGCCGAAGGCTTGCTCCGGGGGCTAAAAAAGAGTTTGGGGGCGCGGGAACGACTGGCCGGGCAGGAGGCCGCTGCCATGAAAGCCGTGGGAAGGATGCGGCGCTGGCAGGAAGCGGGTATTTTAACGTTTCGTTTATTTAGGACGCAGTGCTGTGCATGTTGAGGCGGGGGGCAGGGGAGCCTTGCAATTCCCAGCATCCCCCCACTGGCTGGGGGATGCTGGGAATTGTAGGACACCCCCCCCCGCGCGCCCCTCAGCATGCATAGGAAAGCACCTTAAGATGCTTTGCGTTCTGCTTTTCAGTTGATAGATGGTGCTGGGTGCTTAAAAGATCTGGTGCTCAGGCTCACAGGGCAAAAGCAACGCACTGGTTGGCACAGACTTAAAGTCCCCCCCCGGGGGGGCGTTTAAAGGATGCTGCCTCCTGTGGACATTCCTGTTTGTAAAGAGAGATGCCTGGACAGGCAAGGGGAGGGCATCAAATTTGAGAATAAAACGTCAAGCGTAAAGATTGGGGAGGGGGCAACAGCAGTGAAGCCCATGTAGGCCAAAGCTAGCTACTCCAGGGGGCTCAGATGCAACAGAGATCATCAAAGCCCCTGAACCTTTTTTTCAGCAGGATGGTGAGGCACATGGCCTCTCCGAGGTGGGGGACAGGTGTGATTGAATGCTAAAAGTATTTAGATGTGTGCATGGGTGTACTGCTTGTTTACATGTTTGTATGTAAACTGTTTTTATATTCTGTACAAGGTTGCAGTTTTAAGGTTTTTAATTTCTGTAAGCTGCCCGGAGAGCTTTGGCTATTGGGCAGTATAGAAATGTAATACATAATATGAGAAGGATTTATTTATAGTGAAAGACAGGTGGGATGTATTTGTTATATTTAAGATGCTTCAATATCATTGTATTGTGTTTATATCCCACCTTTAATGTCCTGCCGTTCTTTTTAAAGAGAGAGTTCTAATAAAATTCTTAACACAAACTTAAAATACATCCATGCATTTCTGGTAAAATCAGAGCAGAACTAAAAGAGACAATAAGAAAGTCCAATCCTAACTAACCCTAACCTATATTGGCTTGGAAGAGAAAATGTTTGTGTCCAAATATCCGAGACAGCCCTTTGGCATCTTTTCTTGTTAGACACTTATTATTTCTTAAATATCTCTGGACTATTGTGGAATCTTTTTTTAAAATTCACCATAATACTTATTTTAGATATGTATAGTGAATTCAGGCATAATGAAAATGCGTGACATTGCAAGAGTGAGGTGTCAAGACTTCATGCATCATTGAAGCATATTAATATTTGTATATTTTGATTCATCACTGTTTACTTTTTTCAGGAAGAAAAAAAGATTCTCTTTTATTACCCAAATGAAGTAGAAAAGAATGAAAAAATTAGAAGTGTTGGATTATGTGAAGCCATAGTACAATTCACAAGGTACTAAGTTCCACATTTATTGTTCTTTTACTGGGAGCATAAAGCTTCCTAGATGCTTTACAAAAAGGTACTTTTGAGAAGCACTTTGCCCAAATGGTGTTCAGGCGTGACAATCCAGCATCATAATCTTGTCATTTGTTGGACCATCGCCCAATTTAAAGAAGTCCAAGCCAATTGAGCATACAGATCTTGGCTGATTGATTACTTATTAAGTACTCAGGGCAACTTACATGGTTCCCATGTCCCATTTTATCCTTCCAACAGCCTTACTACTGAGAAAAGACTTGACCAACGTTGTCCAGTGGGCTTCACAGTTGAGTGAAACTTGAACCTGGGCTCTCCTCCTATTTCAACCTGCTAGCTGCTATTCCATTTTAGCTGTCAGATGTCACTTTAAACCAGGAATCATGGCTTCATAAACCACAGTGGGAATGAGGGGTGTGCACTCACCTGTTGCCTTCTTCGGCTTTGCTTCTCCCCTTTGGGAGCAGGTGGCATTGAAGGGGATAGATCTGTGATAATTCTGAACCTCATAGTTAAATGGGCCTAGACAAGTGAAGATTCATAAGGCTAAGTTAAGCTGGCTTCCGATTAAGCCTGCCTGCTAGTAAAACCAGCACCTGTGAATCAAGAAGTGTGCTTCCTTTGTTCTTAATGCCTGCAACATCATGTACACACGTCATCTAGCTAAGAAGGAGCGTTTCTCCTGGACATGTGTGTTGGTACCAGCCACTTGCAGTTCCTAGAAATTGTTGCTGATTAACTGAGTCACCTTTTGTTGATGTTACGATTTTTAAAAAATCCTTACGGCGTGATCCATGGTCACTAGACACATTCTGGATGGCCATAGGATTTTCCAATCACAGCTCCAGCCTCAAGAAGCTGCTCCAAGGATGGAGCTGAGATTCCAAGGTGGGAGTGCCCACCTGCGTAGCAGGTGCAGACGGAGTTGCATTGGTGTGGCTCTGAGGTTCTGGGAATGCTCCTGGAGGCATGCTTTTGGGGACAAGAAATGGGAGCATTCAGAGAGAGTCTGGCAGAACCTGCTGTTCCTTCCTGTCCACTCTGAGGCTGGACAGACAGCCCTCCAAATGTTTCGTGTGGTAGAGGTCGTGTGGAAGCGAGCTTTGTTCCCATCATGCACGGGTATCTGTAATCTTGCCATTTTATTGGGTGCACTGGATTGTACCCTTAATCTAACCTACTAATCAATTAAACATTGCTGCCCTGCTTCATAGTTCATAGATAAGTGAAAATGCCCGTACGTCTGAAATGTTCATTCATATAATATTTCTCCCTTAGGACCTTTAGTCCTACAAAACCTGCAAAATCACTCCATACCCAGAAGAATAGACAGTTCTTCAATGAACCTGAAGAAAATTTCTGGATGGTTATGGTACATAATTGTGTGATGCTATTTTATGACACATTCCATTAGGACTTCTTAAAGCTTCTTTAAATATTTTAAAGGGAGGAAGAGGAATGCATTATTAAACCGTTTTTTCCACTCTCTTCCACCAGAAATGCCCCCAGAGCTCATTGCGTTGGATTTTATTGTTTGTATTATTAATTGCAGCCAGCGTGGAATAGTCAATTTATCTATTTTATTCTCATCTATGTTGTAAGCCATCCAGAGACGCAAGTAATGAATGGCATACACATTTTATTAATTAAAACAAATAAATATTTTGATTCTCTTTCACTGTATAATTAATTTCTAAAAATGGCACTAGTAGCTCTAAATCTCTGTCCTTGTTCCACTTTCAAGGTTGTACGAAACCCCATCATAGAAAAACACAAAGATGGCAAACCAGTTGTTGAATATCAAGAAGAAGAGCTACTGGTAATAACTGTTATTCTCAATATTTAAGAATATTTTGCACATTGTCTTCTGATTAGGTAAATCTAATGTGACCTCATTTTGTTTAGAACTGTCATTTCCGTGAGTTAAATTATTGTGAAGTTCTGTGATAACCACAATGAATTCAGCAAATCAGTTCGTTTACACAAGCATAGATTTGATGTCATTTTTGCTGTTGCTATTAGTTGCAGCTATCTTCTAAGTGTGGATGCAAACTCGAATGTATTTTTAATAACACAACACGATTAGCCCTCAAGCTTTTGTTCAAAACAAGATGAGGGATACTATATTGCACAATACCAATGGAAAGAAACACCTCAGAGGAGGAGTGTTGGAATAAAGACTAAATTGCCCCAAATCTGAGAGGATGCCTGGGCAGTACTCAGGTTCATAGCAAAGCAGTGATCTTGAGCAGAGCAGTGGTGTAGACCTGACCTCTGAATTGTGTTGTAAATAATACTGGAGGAAGTGGACAGGAAGACTTTTCCATCCCTCCTGCACAGCAGGGCCACCGATAGGCAGCAGACCGTGGCAAGATACAAACAGACTGTTACTTGGTTGGTGTGTGTTGAATTTGGAGTCCCTGAACCAAGTCTGGCCAGCCTGGTGTCCCATTTGCCTACCCCAAGCAGCATTTTAAGCAGCATTTTAAATGTTAATATTATTGAATTTTATTCGGCCAGGGCGGCTTATTTTATTTTACTGTATTATTTTATTTTACTGTATATATTTTAATTGTTATTGTTTTAATGTATTTTGTATTTTATTTGATGTTGTAAGCCGCCCCGAGGCCTCGGCAAGGGGCGGCATAGAAATGTTTAAATAAATAAATACATACATACATACATACATACATACATACCCCCTGGGTTCCTCACACCCTGTTCTTGCCTTCCTACCCCCTTTCTCCCCAACAGCCTGCCTTTTGCTGGTTTCCTGGCTTACGCAGATTTTTTGGATTTGAAATCCCTTTTCTAAGTTTTACACGCCAGCAGGGAAAGCTTTAAGCTACAATATGCCAGCATTTGGGGTATCTTGGCCCCACAATGGAATGCAGCCCCCAAAGAGCATCTCTCCTGCATTTGCTCCTCCAAAAGCTTGCAGTGTTTGTGGCTGCGGAGGGCAGCTCTGTCGTGTGCCGTAACAGCAACACGGAACATCCAGTTTGAGGTGGCAGCCGCTGGGATGAGGCCTGTGGGAGAACACTGCTTCCCATGGGCAGCTGGCTGACTGCTGCAGGAAGCAAGATGCTGTCCTTTGGGCTGTCAGAGGGGATGCCTGAGAGCCAGGATCTGTTCCAGAGCAGCCCCAGGGTCACATTCCAATGGGTTGGGCGGGGGGGGGGGTGGAGCGCAGGAAGCAGCCCTATGCTGAGTTGGACTATTGGTCCATCCGGCCCAGTATTGGCCAGAGCGAGTGCAGTGGCTCTTCCAGCAGAAATACTGCAGTCCTACCTGGAGACACAGGGGGCCCATCAAAATATTTTATTTGTATCATTTTTAGGATAACTCTCTGATTTCTGTGTCTTTTCCAGGATAAAGTTTATAGTTCAGTGTTACAGCAGTGTTATAACATGTACAAGGTAGGTTCTGTACAAATTTGTCTAAGGTGCTTGCTTAAATCTGACCCAGCTCTGATTCACAGAAAGCTCCTCTTGTCCAAAGTTTGTTATGCAAATCTCAGTCATATGCATAGTTGTCTCTATTTTCAGCAGGGGGAAGGGAATATCATAGGCTGCTAATCATAAATGCAGTAGCTCACCTTCGCTCTAAACGTATCAGGGAGCACTCTGTAGTCTTATTACTTCTAAAAGACCTGCACCTGGAATTGCAGAACTAGCAATTGCACCTTGATGAACGGGCCTGCTTGCAATGACTGTATTTCCAAACAAGTTTTTTTTTCTTTTTCAAAATAATCGTTAGCTTTTTAATGGTACATTCCGGAGAGCCATGGAAGATGGAGGTGCCCGTGTTCTGAAGGACAGGCTAGAGAAATTCTTCCATCGGGTAAGGTATTTTTTATGGTCCAAGCAGCTGGTGCATGTTAGGGTTAAGGCAGTTTTCTCGGTGCTTGGAGACCATGTTGGGAAAGTATAATGAGCTCAGACAGTGATTTTCTGGGCTGCTCTGGGGAATCTTTGCAGTTTCTCAAGATTCATAAGAACAGGATGGTTGCTAGGTCAAATGAAAGGCCTCTCTGGTTCAGCATTTTGTTTAAAAAGGAGAAAGGAATTATCATTTTGAATAATGCAAGTTGGTGCAATCTCTTGAATTAGATTACTGCAGTGTGATCTGTATGGGGCTGCCCTTGAAGGCAGTTCAGAAGCTGCAGCTTTTGCAAAATGCAGCAGTCAGGCTAAAAACAGGTCTGAACTTACTAGATCTCTTCCGGCGCACTTGCATTAAATGCCTGTATCCCTCTAAGCCCTATTCAAAGTGCTGGCTATAACCTACAAAACCATGTATGCCACAGAACCGCAATGCTTGACAGAATATTGTTCCCAACTGTCATCGCCCAGGACACTACAATCAACATCTGGGGACTTCAGGTGCCAACTCTAAGGACAAAAACGGGGGGGGGGACTTCTCAGGGGTAGCCCCCATCATAGAGTGACCTCTCCACCAAGGCCTTCTGGCTCCAACCTTGTCATCCTTGTGTCACCAGGTTAAAACAGCCCTTTCAACCAAGATATTTAAAGATACGTGTTTCTGTGCTCAAGGGGAGTACTCATCCCAGGTGCTTGACACATCTACCCTGTACCATAAACTGTCTTAGTCGCTTTCATTTGTTTTTAAATTTTTGGATTTGGAAGGTGTTTATGGCGTTTTATTGTATTGTCTGTTTTATGAATGGTGGTAAAGCACCTAGAGAGCTTCAGCTATTGGGCAGTGCGGCAATGAAATAAACATATAGTGTCAAAGATGAAGGCAATTTGGAATTGTCTGTGCATTAACTCAAACTGTGCTTTGTACAAGTGACACTTTTCTGAGATAAGACAAATCAGGAAAATACAGTATAGACCAGGGGTGGGCAGCTGGTGACCCCCAGATGTTTTCATCGACAGCTCCCAGCGGCACTTTCGACTATGTAGGAATTGTGGGCCAAATCATTTGAAGGGCCATGAGTTGCCCACCCCTTTCAAAAACAAAGCAGGAATTGAACATTCAGATCTCTGTCCCCTTGCCCAGAACCAGGGGAAGAAACACAAGCCAAGGGCTTGTCCTAGGTCATGCTTGTGACTACAACCTGTGTTTTGTTTCTGTATCCGCCAAAGGAGGCTGCTGTGTTTGCACAAAGGCAGGCATTCACACCATTTCCCTCTGTTCATTCTTCAGTACCTGCAAACACTTCATTTACAGTCATGTGACCTGCTGGATGTTTTTTGTGGAATCAGCTTCTTTCCACTGGATAAAATGACTTATTTGAAAATTCAGTCGTTTATCAATAAGATGGAAGAAAGTTTGAGCATAGTGAAATACACTGCCTTTCTTTACAACGATCAGCTCATCTGGTAGGTACCAAAAGGAATGCGATGACCTGAGAGATGGCTGGTTTGTGCATGCATTCTGCTCAGCTGTCAAGAAGCCAGGCTGATCTTGTGCTAGTGATCAGCAGCTTGTTGTCCTCCAGATGTTTTATTTATTTTTATTATAAAATTTCTATGCTGCCCCATTCGCCGAAGCCTCGGGGCGGCTTACAGGACAAGGCCCTTTGGCTATGGCAGCTGGAGCTAATGGAATTGTAGACGGAAATATCTGAGCATAGCAAGTTGCACAAGCTAGCCACCCTCTTTGAGTTTAACCTACCTCATAGGATTGTGGTAAGCATAAAATATGGGTTGAGAAGCCTACAGATGCCACCCTGAGCTCCTGGGGAAAAGGCAGTCTGTGTGTGCGCACACACATGCATTAAAGGGAAGTCAAGAGTGCCCGAGCATGCAAGCTGCATGGAGTCAATCACTAAGTTTGGGGAATTTGGTGCGGGGGTGAGATAGGGGTACTTGAGCAGCAACAAAAATAAGCCCACGTCTAGAAACCAGCTTCCCCTCTCGCTGACAGTGAGTTCTGAAACTTTTTAAGAGTTCTGACTATTGCTGAAACAGATCCAATGCCAAGGACATGATTATTGTTTCTAGTTTATCAGTTGTGTGCAACCCAATGGTTTCATAGGTGCAGGGTAAGCCATATACCAGCAATTGTCTCTAAAACTGAGAAATCAGTTGAGTAGCAAAAGAGACAGCTTTGCAAGCAAAGGAGATAAATGCAATGTTTTCAGAACCCTTAATCTCTCAGGATCTGCATAATACTCAGTCCCTTGGCACACGCACTATATCATTCTTCAGAGTATTTAATTTTGAAGGAAAAGATAAACTAAGCACCTCAAATATGGGACCGGTGGCATATTTGCAAGTAACCCAAAGCTCTCTTTGACCGTCATGACTTCATTGAGAGAAAATGTTGTGTTTCAAACCGAAACAAAGAAATGTCCGCAGTTTGCAGCCTCGATGTAATTTAAACCCAAGAGCTCTCCTTCAGCTGTGTTTGATTTCAGGGTGTTTATTGACATGGCACAGCTGCACTGGGCATCCAGTTTCATTAGAGAGTCGTAGTTCAAGGGTTTCCTATTCAAAAGTGATTAAAGAGTCAAGAGAGAATGCGCCCAAGCTTAGACAAGAAGTACTTTACAGATGACTGCACACAATAATTACACGTTAGAGGAGGATTAAAATTGGGTTTCCTGCATTTGTGTTCCCAAGACTCTGGCCCTAACAATTAACCAGCGCCTGCTTGTACTGTGAATCCAGGTTCAAGGCCCACATGCTTCTTTTTGGATGTGCCCTTTTTCTTCAAGCTCGTGTGTCAAACCTGCTTCCTATGGATAGTGTTTGCTTATCATTCAAAGGTGGGCTTTCCAACCAGTGTGTTTTTACATTTTTCTTGGCCATTACCCTTTTATTAAGTTTTTTTTAGTGGGGGCTTTGCCGTGCTTCAGAGCCAAGGGTTGCCCTCCATGGCCAGCTTTTTTGGGAGTGATAAGTCCGTTGGGTGGCAATTCATGCCATCTCCAGATGAAGAGAACTCTGACAGGTACGCAGAGAAAGACCCTTTTCCTGTCAGACCTTGGAGAGCTGCTACCGCCACGAGTGAAGTCAATACTGGGCTCAAGGAACCAGTTGTCTGTAGCAACATAAGGCAGATTAACGGGTGAGAGCTAAGCATAGTCAAGCCTAGTTGGTATGTGGTTAAATTTATTGTTTGATGTTTCAGGAGCGGATTGGAGCAGGATGACATGAGAATTTTGTACAAATATCTCACCACATCTTTGTTCCCAAGGCATATAGAGCCAGAGGTAAGTCCTGAAGTCCTTTTAATGAAAATGGCTTGTTTTATAAAGGGGGGTACTCCATTGCACAACTTTTCTTCTTGGGGTGGATTGCCAGGATTTGTACATGCCACAGGCAGCTTTATCCTCCAGGTCAGTGAGGTCTGATGTAGGTCAATGAAGTGGGGAGGAAGACGTTTCCTTAATAATTCCTTTTGCTTCAGTTGGCAGGGAGAGATTCCCCAATACATGCAGAGATACCTGGAAATCTGCAGCACTATGGAAGGTAACTATTTTTCATCTCTCAAAGTATTTCTTGCCTCTAGGCCTTGCTTACACCTACCAAGAAGTAATCCTGATTTTTCCTTCCACATTTGACGTACCTGTTTGTACCTTGAATATTAATCAGAACTTTCGGTGATGTAAAAAGCAAGGAGATGCTGATGAGTGCACTGTGCCATGTCTGTCCGTCTGTTTCCACCTCTTTTTGGGGTTAGACAAAAGTCGGCTAGTTATGCACCTGTCCTGCCTTTGCCTTTTAGGTTTCTCACTGGACCACTGAATCTGAATGACCCAGAGGCAAAATGCAGGTTGCCCAAAATATTTGTAAACACAGCAGGTGCTTATGAAGAGCTTCATTTAATTGTATATAAGGTAACTGCCAAATGCTTTTCCATTCACTGTAATAGGATGTTACCCTCTATTTTAGTAATGGTGTATATATCAATCTGTTAATGTATAAATGGTAAATTTAGCAATCTAGCTTGGGTGAAGGAGTTCTGTGTCTCTCATTTCTTGGTAGGCATGGCCTAGAGCAGGGGTCTCAAACTCAACTGACCTGGGGGCCGCTGGAAGTAGAGTCTGGGTGAGGCTGGGCCGCAGCAAGTATTCCACCACCGCTGTGGTGGTGGGCCGCTCATCCCGCGTGGTGGGCCGCTCATCCCGGAGGCCGACCTGGGCGCCGCCAGCGCTTTGAAGGCCGCAGGGACCCCCCCCCCCCCGGTGCCCCGCCTGTCTGGGCAATTGGCCCGTGGGCCGCAAGTTTGAGACCCCTGGCCTAGAGCACTGAAAAACTTCCTGGAATATGAGTAATGGGGTGGAAACTAAAAAATCTTCTTGCTTTATCTTAGGTTGTAGGCTTCATCTTAAGGCTTTGAAAAAAGCCTTTGGAAAAAAATGTACTGAAATTGGAAATACTTCAGAGTTAGCATGAATGAAATGAAGCTGAAAGTCCTACTTTGTGACAGGCACTATTATATAAACCTAGAAAAGCTGCAGGTTAACAAAAATCATCTAAGAATAGCCAGCTGTGCTCTCATTCACATTTTGGGAAAGAAGGCTATTGGCAGAGCTGGATCATAACCAGCAGCTTCGGTCAAGTCATGGGTAACTTCCAGAAAACATGCCTTCTGGCCCTTCCTGATCTTGTGTTTGCATGTTGGCAAGATGGGGGGGGGGGAATCCCACAAGTGCAAAAGGTCTCTGAGCATCAAAGAGAGCACACAAGGAACTCTGCCCTTGGCCTGATTTATTTCAGATCATGTAGCGGGCAGAGCATTTATTTTGCAGCATTAAGGTTTCCACAACTCTTACATTAACGTGTCTGTGGTACAGGCCCATTACCTGTCAGAGGTATGGCTGGAGAACTTGCAGCTGACCAGATGTTGCTGGACTATAATCCCATCTTCCTGACCGTTGTCCATGCAGGCTGGGCCTGATGGATCCCAACAACTTCTGGGAGTTGGATTCTAACATCTGCAGGGTAGCAGGTTTCCTACCCCCAGTCTAAAGTACCTTCATATCCTGTGGGAGCTTCCTTGGATCAAGAGTTTAGTGATGTCTGCTTAGACCAACATTCTTTGCATACCTCGTGGAACAGAGCTTAACTCTTAACAGTCGAGCGTATCCATGGGACAGAGAAAAGACTGTTCTTATGACAAATCTGTTGTCTCTTTCAGGCTATGAGTGCAGCTGTCTGTTTTATGATTGATGGTGAGTATCCGTATTCCTTGAAATAACTTTGGGAGATTTAATTCATTTTGTCTTTGGCAAATCCTGTCATTTTGAACATTCGCCATGGTTTATTTAGTCATTAACTTTTTGATGGCATGTTCCTGGTATTACAAGGGTCTCATAATGAAAGGTCTGTTTAAACTGTTTCCCGTATCAGTGAAGCAAAAAAGGACAACATTGTTGTCTTCGACGATTACCAGACTCTGCAGTTTACCCATTTTTAAGCACTACTCAGGCCCACTGAGTTCCACAAGACTCACTCACAAACAGTTGCGCAGAGGACAAGAAATGTCAAAAACTGTTCCAGCCACACCCAAATATTCTCATGCACAGGACTGCCACACCTGATCCCCCAGCTGCTGGAGGGTTAGTATCTTTTGGAGAGCTGAGGCTTCTCGGATGTGAATGCTGGCAGATGTTCCGCTGCATTCTGTGAACAACTGCATTTACAGAATCCCAGTGCCTTGAGTGTAACAGACAGCTGAATCTTCTCCATTACCCCTGTAAATATTTGATACATCCTCTTTATGCTGTATGTTTGGCTGGGATTATACATGTGGAAGGAACCCTCACTGCTCTGTTTCATCCTTTTCCACAGCCTGTATTCAACCTACGCTGGAGTTTTGCCGTAAACTTGACAGCATTGTCGGGCCTCAGCTCACAGTATTAGCTTCAGATATATGTGAACAATACAACATCAACAAAAGGATGTCAGGGTCGGTACTGCCTCCACTTCCATTGCAAAACATCTGCTTGTTAATTTGGAACTGGTATTTAAAGACTCCCTGAAATAGGCAAATAGCTGCTTTTAAAGCGCTGGAATGCCTCTCCTAAATCTTAGGCTGTAAGGGCTTTAAGTGACAGTATTCTGGGCTGGATTTGGTTTATTGTTTTGTGATTTTGGTCCCAGCTGTTTTCCCTTTCCTCCCACCTGCTGCTGGAAAGGTGCCCATGAGAGCTTTTCCCAGATTGAATTCAGCCCTTGGGCTGAAAGGTGTTCCCACCTTTGCCCTCTTGCCTTTTGGAAGGCAGGATGCCTGCCCTTGTCTGTTGTGCGTGGAGTAATTCCATGCGTCGAGCAACTGGTTCTGGCCCCAGTGGGTGTGCGGAAAGTCATTGTTCAGGGCGGCTTGGGGATGTCCCATCATTAAGTGACTGCTACATAGCTCAGCAGTATCCTTGCCCTCTTGGCAGCTCTCTTACCACTTCTCATAAATGGGAATCCGATACACAGATAAAAGGAAGCAGAGATGAGGCACTGTGGCTTGCAGATTGGCTAGAAAAGATACTTGCGGGCTTGGTTGCCATGTGAACAGAAACCCACCTTGCTCACCAAGGACAGGCAAGGTGGATTTCCTTGGTTTCATTCTCATCCCAGGTTTGGAGGCAAACAGATCCAAGGCACTGGGAGGGAGCTAGGCCACAGAGGCCTGTCCTGTCCAGTGAGGTTTACAAGGTACGTTCCCTGGGGAGGCAAAGGAACCCAAGAAAATACTTGTGTTTCCGGAGCACAGCTGGGTGAGGAGCATGCAGTCTGCACTGGTGTTTGATGGCACAGATTGGGCTGCAACTGGAGTGGGAGGAAGCGGTTGGTCCCTTGGCTTTTGGGCAGCTTCTCAGGCGGGCATGGTGGAAGAACTCTGCTTTCCTAGCCAGCACCTGCATTTTCTTGGAATCCCATCTCTTCCTCTGGGTTTCCTGCAGCTAGTGAGACATGCGTACAGCAAAAAAACTTTGCCTGGCAGGTGGCACACCTCTAAAAGATGCCTGAACTCCTCTTGGCCTGTCACTCATCTCATCCTGCTGCCTAGTTATGAAAAAAAGAGGTTCCTTATTTTAGAATAAGGTTGGTGCTTGTAACATGATGAGGAAACAGGACAGTTAGTGGGACTGTACAAGAAATCACAAGGTGAGTTGTCATTTTTCTTAGTACAAAGTGTGGAGGTTTCCTTCTACGGAGACCTTTTCTTAAATAGCTGCAGAGCAGTAACAATTGACAAAACAAATGTTTGTTTTCAACTGCCCTTCATTCCTACAGATCCCAAAGATGATATCAGGGCAATGATTTGGACCAATATCCAAATCTAAGAAAGTTAGAGACTTTTCTCCCTTTGTTTCTAGGCTTCTTAACAACCTTATTATCAATACCCCAATGTCAAAGATATTTACCATTTCCAAGATTCAACCACAGCTTTACATTATGATTTTTGTGTGCAACTGTCTTACTTGTCCTTGGGTGTATTTGTTGATTACCACTCAAAATATTCGGCTGAATCAAAATGATCAATTGCTAGTCTTATTTCAGCGTGGCCGTTCTGAGAGTAAGCCTTTATACCAGTAATTGAGCTGAGCTATTAAGTACCTACTTTTTTTTAATGGTGTCAGCAGATTAAAGTGACCGGAGCTTATCTGATTAAGTCTGCCTTAAACTTTAATGTCGTCGTATCCTGAGAACCTGATCCAGCCTCTCTTGGTGCTAATGAAGTTGGCTAGCTCTAGGCTTGAAGTGTCCTGCAGCATTTTATCACAAAGGAAGCACTAAGTTGTAAACGTTTGAATACTTAAAAATTTCCAGGTGACAAAAAACTCAGTCTTCTGGTCAGAGACAAATTCTGTCCAAGTTTTCAGCCTGTTAAACTGACCAGCCCTGGATCTGGCATTTTCTTCTCAGGTTGCAGTTCACTTTTTTAATTGCACGTGGTTCAAAGTGCAGTTCTGGTTTCTAACTGTAAAGTTGGCAGAAGCTCCTTTTGAGCGGGCTCAGTGGCAGTTTTGCTTATACCTGTTCAACTTGTTGAATTTGGTGGATGTGACCATAAGCCATCGCGGTTGGCTGGGAAACAACAGCAGTTGAGTGGCAAATCACATGCTTTCTGTGCAGGAGATTCCAGTTTCCCAGTTCAAATCCCAGCATCTCCAATTCAAAGAAGCAGAGGGTGTGAAAGAAACCCATTTGAAACCATGGAGTTCAATTACAGTCCTAGGCTAAAGGTGATGCTGGCTGGGGCATTTTGGGAGTTTAGACAGGCCTTTTTTCTGTCTAAACTTGCACAGGATTGCAACCTGAACGAACCAAGAAACCCCTGGACCTGATGCAAGGAAAGGTTTTGATGAGTTTCCCCACCTTTGCCCAAGATAATCCACTGCTTCCTGTTTTGTTTAGTTTTCCACAAAACAAGATAAACACTGCTTGGATGATTGCTTCAGCTGATCAGGAAGGAAACATTTTCCCTGATTTTACCTACTATAATCAGCCAAGCTTAACTCCACAGCCGGGCCAGCATCCACAACCACTTTCCACTTCTTAACACGGAAGGAGGTGCCATGCAGCCGCGGCGGCAGCCTTTGCCTCTTCTCATTTCTGGATTAGCGTTTCTTGGGAAGATGAGCCATTCCCAGTTGCCTGATCCCACAGCAGCCTCAGCGAATCAAAAAGTTCACCCGTTCAGCTTGTCAGAGGCTAATGTTCTTAAAAGCTGGCAGGAACATTCTTTCAACTGCAGCTTTAAAAATTAAAGGGTGCATCCAGGGGTTTCATGACATTAGTAAGCCACTTAGTAAGTCTGAAATCAATGCCCAGCTATCTCTTGTCTGCAGCGTGTGTGAATTTGTTCTCTGTGCTTCAAGGACTGCCACTGTTGCTTGTGTGACCCTTTTTCTTCCCTGTGGTTTGTTTTCCAGGTCAGAGAAGGAGCCCCAGTTTAAATTTATCTACTTCAACCACATGAACCTGGCAGAGAAGAGTACAATTCACATGAGGAGAACGCCCAGTATCTCGCTCACTTCGGTTCACCCTGACTTGATGAAGATCCTTGGAGATATCAATAGTGATTTCACTAGGTAACTCAGGCTCTTCTGCCTGTCTTAAGACCAGCAATGAAATACTGTCTGAACGCTACTTCGCTTGCATTGATAAATCAGATAGTGCATCATCTGATACAGTTTTAGCTGCAATCAAAGCAATGTGTTGAAGTATACATCTTCAGTGCATATGAGTGTTTCTGTAGGGTTATAGCTGTCCTTATTGTTTAAGAATCAGAATGAGTATTATATCCTGCTTATACTGAGGGTTTTTTTAAAATGTGCCCATTTACAGATAGAGAAAGTGAGGCTGGAATGCCTGAAAGTGGCCCAGTGCCATAATATAGAAATTTAATATAATGTTATGACATGTAATAGAAGGTTTAATTGCAAACCAGGGTGGTTGAGTGCCTGTAGGACTAAAGACAGAAGTGAGCTGTTGATAATGAAGAAAAGGAAATATTGGCTTGTTTGGGTAAAGAAAACATCAGAATAGGAAGAGAACCCACAAAAGGTGCATACACCCCAGAAACAACCCAGTGACGATTGAGTATGCTCAGGGGCATCCTGGAGCTCTGGAATGCTGAGCACCAGAACAGCAAAACCAGACTGGGGTAGCAGTGGGCAATAAGCAGGCCTTTCTGACCCCCTGACAAGATCCTGGAGGGAGGGCATATCCCACAAACTGACTAGAACCCTGAAAAGGAGCGTTGCCGTTAGTGCAGGAGGATAGTCTGTCTGCAAGTTCCTCTTGTCGGGGTCAAATCATACTTGTAGCACATTCTACCAGATTTCTAGTTCAGTCCCACAAATCCTACCTGTGACTAGAACTGCTCAATTCAGAAGACTTGAGAGATGTCAAAAACCATCCCTCCATGTTTGACCTACTTTAACTAAAATGGGGGTCTCTCACTACCTTGGCCTGCTTTATTAGTTGTCTGTGCCTCCTAAGATTTTCACCTACAACCCTCCTTCTCCCAGGGTTGATGATGATGAGGAAATAATAGTGAAAGCTATGGGTGACTACTGGATTGTTGGCAAGAAATCCGATCAGCGGGAACTGTATGTAATTTTGAACCAAAAGAATGCGAACCTGATTGAAGTGAATGGTAAGGAGTTGTTAACAATTTGTGTTCCTTAAATAGTCCTGCAATGTTAGGTGCTTGTTACTCCTAAATATTATGTGTGTGTTAAGACAAGGGGAAAAAATCCTAAAACTCAGAGCTCCGAGGGCTGGAGACTACCGGCAGTTGCAGGGCTTCTGTTATTTTAAAACATGCATAAAGGTCCTGCAACTCCCTGCATTCCCCAGCCAGTAAGTAGGGGGGGGTCAAACTATTGGGGGGGGTGGCTGGGGAATGCTGGGAGACTGAGGATTTTTTCCTGGTCTAAGGGTCCTACAATTCCCAACATTCCCTAGCCAACCAAGAGGACTGCTCCCTGCACAAGGAGCCTGTTGTCTGACACAGAGGAAGGGGAGGGGAGGTCGGGATAGAAAGGACCGTAGTATGCAAGTTATATGACAAGGGAAGGCATGTGATGAAGGCATTTAGTAGGTTTTATTCTCTCTAGTAATAGTAACACCTTTTTAAAAAATCAAATCTTGCTGAGGTGTCTTGAGCCAGGCTGGAAATCCAAGGTCAGGCATATTGAATTTGGGGCTCACTTTTGTCAGTTTTAGCAGGGCCCAAAGGTTCTGCACTCTGCTTTTTTATCTATCCCCAGCAGGTTAGCTATTGCAGCAAAAACAATCATGAGTCTTGAGACACCTTACACACTGGTGGAAGTGCCCATGAACATTTAGGCCAGTGTAAGGTGCCACAGGTTTCTTTGTGGTTGAGTTTTTATTTCAAATTGCTTACCAAGCCTTTTTCTGGAGGATCTTTTGTTTTTCTGGGTTAAAAAATTGACAGTGCTGCAAATAACCTGATTTAACTAGGTTAAACATGGTTTGGGACTATAGAGGTCATTTACAAAGCACATGATAGGAATGCCACTGGCATCAGTTCATGTGCTCTAAAAAGCATCTTTTCATCATTGAGCTTGACTGCTTCTAAGCCTCAAAACAGTGTCTTTTCCTCTTTTTTGTTTCCCTCAGAAGAAGTAAAGAAACTTTGTGCAACACAGTTCAACAATATTTTCTTCTTGGATTGATCAGCAAAGGGCCGACTCCTGTGAAGGTGGCTTTAAAATGTGCAAAAAGCATTTTTGTTTACTCTGACAGGTTATTAAGTCATATTATTGACTGGAATAATGACAATAGTAAAGCAATACTTGCTTTGTAAGAATCAAAATTTCTATTAAACTCTACATTACCTGATCATACAATTTTTAGATTTTAAAGTATTTATGTGCAAATTAATTAAAATTGGTCCAAATTAAAGATGTGTCATTCCATTTCTCTGATACTGTTATGTGAATATTTTATTGGAAGAATAAAATTAGTCATTGTTACAATTTTAATGGACCTTTTTCCTCTTTCTTTATACCAGAGCAAAGCTGATGAAATTTTTCTGACCTTATGGACACGTTTTGCAATGTTAGTAGCTTTCATAAGGCAGAGAGACACAAACCACAATAAGGAAACTAAAAATAATAAAAAGGCAAGGCTGCAAAATGCCTCTTGCAGAAAAAGTGGTTGTGTGAATGTTTGCAATGAAATGATCCTGGGTTACTGTTTGGGGTGTTGTTCAGTTAATGAGCTCTTAATGGTTTATCCATGCACGTTGTAATTGGGGTAAAAAGAAGGAGGATTCATCTTAAGGTCTTGGCTAGCCAGGTCAAATGTCATCTATTTAGCTCAGTACTGGCTGTTCTTGACTGGCAGTTCATTTGGGGCAGAGGTATTTTGCCCATTTCCTGGTCCTTTTTTCCCTCTAAAATGAGGTCCTGGGGAATCAAACCTAGGGCCTTTTGCATGTAAAGCAAGGGGCTCTGCTCCCGTCTCCTCAAAATGGACTTGCCTTAAATCCAGTGACCTTTATCCTTTCTGGTTCTGCAGTCTTGAATCAGGAGTGTCTCAAGCATATGAGCAAAAAGTGATTTGGCGATCCTTGAACAATTTCAAACAGGCTTTGCTTAGAATTTTTTTGACAGTGGATCGTATTAGTCATACATAATATAATGTGTGAACTGAGCCAGCTTGTTTCCAAAAGTTCAGAGGCTACTGCTGTTAGGAGACCAAAAGAAATGGCACTACCCTGACACAAGAGGGCACCATGAAGCGGCACCAACAAACCCCAAGGTTTGCACAAGTGCCCAGAAATGTTTAAGAACCCCACCACCACCACAGCCCAGTAAGGAATGAGCGCCCCAAGTAGCTACCGCATCCTGACTCTCAGTGAGGAAAGTTTGGTGGCTATTCTGGAAGAAGAAAGAGCTGTCTGATTGGATCAACATCCCACAAGTGACAGTGATGCCAAATTATGCACATTCATTTTCAGTGGCATAGCCAGGGGTATGGGGGGTGAGAGTGAGTGAGTGAGAGAGGTATACACATTAGACACACACAATCTTTCCAGACTAACACTCAGTCCACTGAAAGCCCTGTTAAGGTCCTTTGCCTTATTCTTACCTTTTCTCTGGATCAGTAAAAACTAGAAGCTTCTTTCTCATATGTACACAGGTTCCAAAATAATCAAATTGTGTGGACTAACATGTAACTTTATGTATATGGTAAGGAAAAGGACTTATTTTAATTGCATTCTATTGCATAAGGCATCTGGCCCACCTTACATTTGAATCAGAACTGAAACTTGAGTCAATTTTTGTGAAAACAAAGGTGCTTCTTGCCCCCCAGTGAGTTAACTCTGAAGGAAATGTGGGATTTGGAGAATAGATTTCAGATAGATAAATGTGCAGTCTCATCACTGCACATTTTACTTGGAAAGAGATGTGGAACTCCTGGCGCCTTCACCTCATTTCCTACACAGCTTATAGGTCACGTGAGGGTTATACCATCTGCATGGAATGTGCACACAAACTATTTCTATGGTACAATTCTCTGCATGTCTACTTGGAAATGAATCCCACTAAATCAGATAGGTCATTCTCAAGTAAATGCAAGCAGGATCGCAGCCTAACTAAAGGAAGGGAGCTTCTATTAGCCATGTTTTAAAAGTGCTTAGGCATAAAGCATCTTAAATGGCCGATGTGGGATTTTCTTCAACAGGTTTATCCGCTTCATACAAACATTTCATTGCTAATATCACTGAAACCATTTTTTGAAAGCTGCACCATCAGATTCAAAACTGAGTAGATATGAGGTTCTTACGCTTTCTTCTTCTTCTTCCCGACCGCAGCAGCCTTGCTGCTCGCCAGTGCCTGCAGCAAAACGGGGGATTCTTCCTTTGGTGGAGACACGAGCTGCACAGAGCCCTCCTCCAGCTCCCTGGCCAAGCTTTCCTCGAGCTCCAGAGCTGCTTTTTCTGCTGCAGCCTCTTCCATTTTCCGGGCTTCTTCTGCTTCCCTCAGAGCATTAAGTCTGCAGTCAAATATTAAAATGTCATTAAAATAGGTCGTCTTACTCTTGTTGTGATAAACTTGTCTTACACCAAGAGCACACGATATAATTCTGAGATTTAAGCAACACATCAGTAAACCACGGTTTCCCAGCAAACAAATACCATGCTTTTCCCTGCTCTCTGATTCTTGCGGCCAAACATGATGTGTCAGATCCATGAATAACTGCTCTCCGGCTGTCTCCAGCCTCCAACTGGATTCCCTCCAGATGTTTTAGAATTCAACTCCCTGCATGGTGAGTGTCCAGGAATGCTGGGAGTTGTTAAAAACAGCAGGCAGTTTGGACCAGAGAGGAAACTTGGGTGAGAGATGCTAAACCTTTGCCTAATTTGAGCTGTAGCTGTTTTCCTCATGGGAGGCATGAGGAAGGCGTGAAAACGGGAAGAACGACCATTGAGAAGAGTCAATGTACACAAACACAAGAGTGCTACACACTTGATCCAAATCTACCCCTCCACCCTGCCCTTCTCACTAACTTGGCTGCTTTCAAGCAAAGGAAAAGAGAGGAGACCTCAGGTTGGCCCCAAGTAGCATAGCTTCAGAGTAGCAAAAATTGTGCACTAAATCAGATGTCTCCAACCTGGTTCCATCCAGATGCCTTGGACTACAACTCCCATCCTGGGTGACATTGGCCATGCTGGATGGTGCTGATTAGAGTTGTAGTCCAAAATGACTACAGTCTAGAAACTTTACAGGAAGTCTCCACAGACCCTGCTTTACAAATGCAGTATCTTTCTGCAAAAGGAATGTTTCGGTATTGCTCCGCAAAACTCTTGCTTTTACTGTAGCAGAAAATGCACCTAAAAGTTTCCCATGCTGTCCAAACTGAAACTTTAAAGCAATTGCAGACTGGCGCCAACAAGCTGCAGGATAAATTGCCCAATGAAAGGTATATTTGATCCTCCTTAATCCTGTCCTAAAATAAATCTCAGCCGTTTCCTAATTTCAATCAACCAGTGTTTCATGTATCCGCTTGTAGTCTGACTAGAGTTACTAGGGTCTAGCCCTTTCTCAAGACGCTTTTGAGTATCTGCTCTTCTGAGATGTACCATCCTGGAAGACCCTCTCAGAGCAAAAGTCCCTTTGGAAGCAAAGGCAACTCTCGATCTCCAAGACACGCTTTAACCAT
Source organism: Varanus komodoensis (assembly GCF_004798865.1). Classification (NCBI taxonomy): domain Eukaryota; kingdom Metazoa; phylum Chordata; class Lepidosauria; order Squamata; family Varanidae; genus Varanus; species Varanus komodoensis. The sequence continues at coordinate 7,826,719 of NW_025335684.1, forward strand.
TGAGGATGCCATCCTAAGCATGGTGAGAAGGGGGAATAGCCCACGGCTCTCTGCATTCCCCAGCCAGCAATGCTGGCAAGGCAGTGTTGGAATTTGAAGGACTGTGTCTCTGGATTGACCCCTGAGTGTCATTTTAATGGCAATCCTTCCCTTACATAATTTCTGAACCTCTTCAAGCTCTCTTTTCCTGTGGGGTAGTGGTTAAGAGCCTGGGACTGGGACTCAGACGACCTGGGTTCTAGTCCCCGCTCAGCCATGGAGCCAACTGGGTGACTTTGGGCCAGTCACAGACTCTCAGCCCAACCTACCTCACAGGGTTGTTGTTGTGGGGATAAGATGGAGGAGGAGAATGATGTAAGCTGCCTTGAGCCCTTTGTAGGATAAAGGCAGGATAAAAATTGAAAAATAAATAAAAAAAAAATAAAAAAATGGCGGCTTTTCAGTCTCTCTCCCATGCAAGCCTGCTGGAAGTGGCCCTCCTTCCTGCAGGAAGGAAGGTGATTTCAAGGTAATAGGAGCTAGAAGGTGTAGGGACACCAGTGTGGACAGATTAAGAAAGCTGTGGAAAGGCCACTGACGCTCACAGGCGGTAGCAGGAGACACTAGCCCCTAAAACTGACCCTGACCTCCACTGCCCTTTTAGACTGCCTAAATGTGGTGCCAGTTCATTCCCAAGGCTCTGAACGTTTTTCTTTCCATTGCTGTCATCATCACCATCACGGCCTGCCCGTGTAAGAAAACCCAGCTCAGCAGAACCGAGGACTTCAAAGATCACTTTCACCAGTCATGTCAGGACTACGTGTTTAGGAAAGTTACGGCGTGGGAAGGGTTGGTTGGCTTGTTTTTTAAGTTGGGTTCCAAGTCCAGCATGACTAGGGTATCAAGGGACAGCACTGACAGACTCAGGATGGCTTACACCAGCTTGTGATAGTCTAAAATAGCGACCAAGTGATTCCTGGGGAGGAGACACTGCTGCAACGCTGCTCTGTTGGACCAAGAAACAGGCACAGAAAAAAATACTCCTGCCATTGTAGAAATACTCCTGCTTGGGCCTTTTCGCACATTACCTGCATGGTGGAACCTGCATTCCCCCAAGGATGCCATACCCTGTGGCCATACAGATGTTTTGGCCTATGCTTGCCCAGCATCCCTCACCATCAACTATGCTAGCTAGGAATGATAGGAATTGCACGGAAAAACACCGGAAGGCCCGTCCCCGCTACATCTCACTGCAGCTCTACCCAGACGCTGTCGCACCTTCCACATGAGCCCGAGTTGTTCCCACTGCATCTGCAGCATGGAACGAAGCAGCCATTCCCACAACGCAGAGCAAAAACGAGAAGCAGCCCTTTCGCATGAGCCACTGTCTAATGACCGAGAAAATGGCTGGACTTCTTTAAGCATGGCTGGAATGGGAAGTGCAGCACACGGCTCGCGACTCGGCACAGTCTGGAGCTGCAACCTGATCCAAGAAATGCTGACTGCTTAATCGCTTGAGTTTCAGAAGTGAAAGAAGGGCAGGTGCTCCAGCCTGTTTGTATCTAACCTGCATGTTATTGACAGATGAACCTCAAGTGGCCACTTGAGCATCACAAAGGAAAGGAAATGGATAATCAAAAAAAAGGAGGCTTTGATTTGCATAATATTTGAATAGGAGGGAGAGAGATGCAAATCCAGAAATGATGACTGGACTCTAAACAGAAGTATGAAGCATCACACTGAAAAGGGTAAGTCGCCTGCCTGTCAGCCCATGGGCCAGAGCTAACTGTGAAATTTCAAGGTGGTCCTGGGCTGGGCAGCCCCTCAAACAGAGGAATGTCCTCCGTAAAGCAGGCACCTGGCCACCTCTGCCTGATCTGCCATGAGGTATTATTTCTATGGTGTTATTTTCCACCACAGAAAATGGCCATGAAGACCTGGATGTTTCCGAGTCTCCCTGGAAAACAGACAAGCTCTCTAGAAGAGCAGGCCCATCCTGGGATCTTTTGGCTGTAGCCAAGCATTTTGGTGGCGAAAACCCCTTTGCTCCCAACTATAAGCCCAAAGACTCACTTTGCTTCATCTTCCTCTTCCTGGATCTTCTTCAGCTCACACAGTTCGGCTTCCCGAACCCGATTGTCTAAGACTGTTTCCTGCACGACTTGCAAGTGCTTGTAACTGTTAAAGAATTTGTTGACAAAGAAAATGTATATCTGACTCATCCACAAACTGAGTTTGTCCTTCTGGCTATTTTTGGCTTCTTGGAGCTTATCTGAAAGAAAAGCATTAAATTGCAGGTTCAGTGGTAGGAGAAGGGATGGCAGGTTAGAAGCAGGACACCTGGGTCCTGGGGTCAACCCCCAGCATCTCCACTTTAACAAATCAGGAAGAAGGCTATGGGAAAGACCTCTTTGGAAACCTGAGAGACTCCAGTCAAAGCAGACAAAACTGGGCTGCACAGACAGAGTCTCTCCTGATCCTGGGTGGCTTCCATTGTTCTATCCAGTCTTACTAGTCGGTGCTCAATTGCATTATTCAGGCGTGATTCAGCTGGGATGTCCATGGGATTTCGCTGTCCACCTTGGCTGCCGCAACCCAGTTTACAGTTACTTTGGGGGGAAGGGGGGAGGTCAGCCACATTCCTGTTCTGTGTTCTTTGACTGCCCTCTTGTGTCAGTTCAGGAGACCACATTTTCCCATTCCACAGCGCTGAATAAATAATAAAATCAATGGCTTATGGCACTTTAAAAGCTAACCATTTTATTATGGTATAAGCTTTAAGAACCCAGTCCACACCAGGAGATGCATGAAAAGTTGTCCTAAATTGGCAGGCACTTGTACACTGGGGCAGGCGGGGAGAGCAAATAGGGCAGAATAGGGTGTGTGTGTGCGCGCACACACACACTCACACTTGCCTATAGGGGAGGCCACCGAAATTCAATAGAAAAAACAGAACACCCAGAATGTGCATCAGAGAAAAAGGTTGTTTTGTTTGTTGTTTAGTGGCAAAGTCGTGCCCGACTTTCCACAACCCCATAGACAACATCCCTCCAGGCTCTCCTGTCCTCCACCATCCCTCCCTCGGAGTCCACCCAAACCCACACCCACCACCCCAGTGGCCCCATCCAGCCACCTCAACCTCTGCCATCCCCTTCTCCTTTTGCTGTCAATCGTTCCCAGCATTAGGCTCTTCTCCAGCAAGTCCCTCCTTCTCATTAGGTGGCTAAAGTTTTTGAGCTTCATCTTCAGTCTCTGACCTTCTTTAGAGTTGGCTGATCTGATTTCTCTGCAGTCCAAGGGACCCTCAGGAGTCTTCTCCAGCACCATAACTCAAAAGCGTTAATTCGTTGGTGTTCAGCCTTCCTTATGGGGCAACTCTCACAGCCATACATTACAACTGGGAAAACCATAGCTCTGAATACACGAACTTTTGTCAGCAGAGTGATGTCTCAACATTTTAGTATGCTGTCTAGATTTGCCATAGCTTTTCTCCCAAGGAGCAAGCGTCTTTTAATTTCTTAGCTGCAGTCACCATCTGCAGTGATCTTGGAGTCCACAAAAATAAAATCGGTCACTACCTCCATTTCTTCCCCATTTATTTGCCAGGAAGTGATAGGACCGGATGCTATGAGCTTAGTTTGCTTAATGTTGAGTTTCAAGCCAACTTTTGTGCTCTCCTCCTTCACCAGCATCAAAAGGCACTTTCACACATACAGCTCAGACATTTCAGCTTTGCAGCCTCCACATTTTTGGACTTCGACTCCCATCAGCTACAGACACCCTAACCCTAAGACCTCCTGAGCCTCTCACCTGCCAGTTCCTTCATGGGAGCACTAAGAATTACTTCTTCCTCCATTTCTGAGTCCGACTGAACTGTCACCAACACTCCGCTGTCTTCCACAGAGGTGGAGAAGGAGAGGCTTGTTGCTGGGGCTGAGGGGAGCAGGCAGGAGAGAATGCAGATGCGATGATGAACGGCTGACCAAGCACATCGATAAAAGAATGTTCTGAAACCAGGTTGAATGGGGAGGGGGAACTGGCCCTGGATGCTTCCCTTCCCACACCAGAAAGTGAGGGAGAGGGCTCCAGTGAGAGGCCAGCACTCCTTGTCCTCAGCTAGAGGGAAGCCTCCAGCATGCGACACAAGCCGGGGGCAAATGGACAGCATGACCTGTTAGTCAGCCAGCATGGGCTGCTAACTCCACGTCTGCCCTGTAATTCCATCACGGAAGGCTTAGAGGACAGGAGCAAGCCAGGGCATCGCCGGAAAGGGTCAGAAGTTCAACCACTTACGGAGAGGAGCGGTGGCCTTCTCTCTATGGGGAGATTTGGCACTGTGGTGTCGGGAGCCTCTGTCCTCTCTTTTGCCATCTTTGGCTTTTCCCTTCTGTGGGAATGAGTAAATTTAAATCAGGGGCGGATAAGAACGTTTTCTCTCTTACATGTGGCACTGCAACAAAGAGCCAACGTGAGCAGAAAGATATATCCAGAGGAGGAAGAGGGGAGAAGAGGGGAACTCCTGAAGACTCCATGGATGTGGCCACCAAGACTTATTCTGAATACAAGATTGCCACTCGGGAGGAAGAAACGCACGTTCCCCACTGTTCCCATTTATCCATTACAAGGCTAGGCCTGAAGGGCAGCCCTTGCCGGCGCAGGAGGGCATGGAAGCATCTGCGTCCAGCAATAGAAATGTCCCTGGCGGAAGATGGCTACAAAGGGAAGAGGCTTCTCAGCTGTGGCACCCCAACTGTGGAACCAGCTCCGCAGGGAGGAGCACCTGCCACTGACACTTTATCCATTTCGGAGCCAGGTTAAAACCCTTTTATTCACCCACTGTTTTCATTGTTAAATAGGATGTTCTACTTTTTATACTGGTTTTTGTTCACTTGATGATTGGTACTGTGGATCAGTAGTTATACTGTATGAAATATTACTTTTATTATTTACCTTGCAATTGTTGTCAATTACATTTGAACTTTTGTTATTATTGTGGAAGTGTTATTGGTATTACGTTATTGATATGCTGTGTTTTAAATGTTTGGACTGATTGCACACCACCCTGAGAGCTTTTACTATAGAATGGTATATAAAAGTTATAAATAAAATAAACTCAATAAGAGTTTGAGCCAGGTATCTCAGCCACTTCACTTAACTGCATCAGACCACTTTTAAGTTAAGTAGAAAGCAGTAGCAGCAAAGGATGGGCACCTCACCTCCATTACATCAAAGACCTTCTCAAATAAGGTGCATGCCATCTCTCAGTGGGCAAAAAAGGAAAATTTCCAGGGACAGAGCCCAGGAGCAGTTCCTGAATTTGCTACCTGTCCTGCCTCCCAGGACAAAACATCATGGGATATGCTCACTATTCTTCTTGAACCATGGGCCTCTTCCCCACGTTTTGCCAGAGAACAGTTCACCACTTCCGGTTCATCACTCCACTGACCTCAGACTTCTTTGTCTTACTAACTTCCACAAAATGCACAATCTTGCTGGCAGAGGACTTGCTGCTAACATGGATTGCGCTGGCCTCCATGGTTTCGTTGCTTCCTTCTCCACTGCTTGTGCTTCTGGTTTGAACAGACTGTTAATTAAAACACACACAGTCAGGCCACAATCCAAGACAGCCTTAGGGAAGAGTAAGTTCTACTGAACTCCATGGGGTTTACGTTCCAGTAGAGGTGCATAGGATAGCATTGTCCCTGGGACCGAGAAGGTGAAGAACTGTCATTGCTTTCCAGGTGGGAAAATGAGCAAAGATGACCTAGCAAATTCATCCAGATTGCAGCTGGAAGTATTCTGCTTTTCTGGCACACAAGAAAGAAGCTCAGATAAGAGATGCCAGAAAGAAGCTAATTTTATTCCTTAGGCCTTGAACCAAGAAAGGAAGCTTCTCCAAATAAGGCAATTGTCTACATTATCTTCACCCCACCCCCAGATATGCTGAACTACAATTGCCAGCATTCCCTAGCCAGCATGGCTGGCTAAAGTTTATGGGAGTTGTAGTCCAAAGTGTTTGTGGGAAGCACCAGGTTGAAGAAGGCCAACTCCAAGCTCACCATGGAGTCAAAGCTGACTTCAGAGAACTGACCTGACCAGAGAACAATTCCCGAGATACAGGAGAGACCCGAGTCCCATCTGAGTAATCTTTTGTTCTGTAGGAGCTCTCCATCCGACTGGCTTCTTCTGCTTGCTGTTTCAGCATCTCATCCGTGACATAGATCAGGGCACTGTCCAGAAGTGCATCAAAAAACTCAAGGAAAACAAGCTGAAGTAAAAGCAAAGCAAGTTTCAGGATGCAAGTGGTTAATCTCCAAGGCACATCAGGGGATACAGGTCAGGATTAAGATGTGAGCGGCTATCAGAGGGCAGCCAGGAGTGAAAAGGGGAACCAACACTTAATGAGCTAGCTGCAGGTACCATGCCAGGAGCCAGAACTGAAGAACATGCCAAAGCTAGGAAGTCCATTTCGCTCCAGCAAAATTCCAATAGCAAATGCTTCCCCTTCCTGTCTGGGCAGGCCCAAGGCCCAGGCTGGGAGGGCGGAGACAGGTCAGTTTGAAAATAGTCCAGTGTGCATCACCGCAGTGAGCCTTCGACAAACCCAAGCCTTGGGGCATTGCTCTCAATTCACAAGAGAGAGTATTGTAATCTGTGCTGCGTTAAGACCCTTCCCCCCTGCCCTGTGCCACTTTTCAGCCTTGTTTGCAGAATGCAAAAGTGGGGTGGGGGATGTCTGGGTGGCAATTTTAGGGTTGGGGTCACAAACAAGGGCTTTCCCACTCCCAGTCACTGACAGGTGTGTATTTGCATGAAGCACTGGTACTAAGGCAGGAAGACTTGCCCTCTCTGCCTTGCTCACAATTCCAGATGAAATGGCCCTGGAGCCATTCCTGGTGCTTTATCCTCTCCCGGTGGAGCCTTGTGGAATGGGAATGAGGTCTCCTGTCAACAGCCAGAGTGTTCTGCTCCCAGCTAGTGGCAACAAAAGCAAAGGGGATGGGCTTGTTGGGAAAACTCGTGCCCACCAACCAAGCCCCCACATTCAGACAGAAACTTTCTGCAAAGGACTGTCAGCTGGCTCAGCTCAGAATTAGACTCTTATTTGACTGCTTGTGCTGATGAACTAATTAAGGTGTGCTTCCTTAATCACTGCCCCTTCCAGATGCAGCAAGGTCCAGGCCCCAACAGCCCCAGTGAGCCAGACTGGCCTTTATTGTCCCAGTTGTGGAAATCAACATCCACGCTCATTTCCTTGGGCTTTCCCTAAATACCTACCTCATGCTCCAAGTTAGTGTCCTCCCCATCACGGACACATGGGCTATCTTTTGCCAGAATGTTCACAATTTTGGTTGCTGTCAGCTGTTTATTTATGAGTCGTAAATCCTGGAGATGGAAGGGGAAAAAAACATTTCCTTTTCCCCATTTGAAACATGCAGGAGGCAGATCCCCGAGGTTCAGACAAGGAACACAGGGAGAGTGAGGCTTCCTAACACCCATTTCAGGCTTCCAACAGGCATTCGTGTGTTGCTCTTGATTCCCAGGGACACCGTTTCTGCCTGTGGCAGTGCTGTTGTTTTCCTTGCTTTTCTTTGGTATTAAAAGTTGTAATAAAGCCACCCTGGAAACAATATGTTTGAAGAAGGGCGGGCTAGAAATTTCTTTAATGCAGAAGGAGGGGAGAGGGGAACTATCACCATTCCACCAGCCCTGCCTGCTAAAAACAGCTGTTTTTTCCCCTCTTATTTTATTTAAAACATTTGTATGCCGCCCTTTGCAAAAGCCTCAGGATGGCTTAGATGAATAAAATTCCAGAACAAACAACAATGTATACATAGCATAAAACATTCCAATATATCCTCTTAATTAATAAAAGTAATTCCCTCCCCATTCTTTTTTTACTTGTGTGGCACGTTGTTTAAGACTGTAAGCCTGTGGGCATAAATGGTGGTGTCCCATGGCTGCTCTGGGAGCTATTTTGGAAAGCATGTGGGGTTTAAAATACTTAGAGAAAGTAAATAATCACTACTATAAAGAGTGCTTTTTTTGGCCCATCCAAGTATGAACGAACAAATCTGGGCGGCCATGCAGAAGGACAAATCACAGCCTCTCCCCCCGCCCGCCCCCGCCCAGAGGCGGATTACTTTCAGCATCCAGAGGAAGTGCCTCATCTTCATCGTAGGTTCGTAAGGAGCAGTGGGACTGGCTCTGCAAAAGGCCCTGAATATCTCCCAACACTTGTCAATGTAGTTGATCGCATACACGGTTTGTTGGCGGTCGCTAAACAAGGTGCCTATAGGTGCGAGCAGGGCAAAAAGTCCGAGGTTAAAAAAACAAACAAACAAGCTCCTTCTGACCACCGTCTGTGTACGTAATAGAAATCACATCAAACAGCCATAAAAATGAGAGCCTACCTTTTATCTGGCACGCGTTGGGGATGATGTTCTCTGCCATCAGCTTGGAGAAGCACTTGAACAGGCGGGGACTTGTATCCCTGGAGTGGAAATGGGAATGATGGCACTTGCTAATGCAATACATGCAGGAAACACTTTCTCTCTCTCTGTTTAGGGCTGCAATGCTTTGTGGATCCGTCTACCCAAGCTGGCACCCTCCAGATGTACTGGGTTGCAACTCAGTCCAACATAGCTGGAAGGCACCAGGTCAATACATTTATTTTATCATACACTTCCGACGACCCAAAAGTAATTCTGGAAAGGCTTAATAAGTACAGTATAAGCCGTCCTGAGATGCTATACATAAGGAATGGCATACAAAAGTTTTAAATAAATACATAATAAATAATAAAATGGTGGAAGAAAGATGCTAAGAAGGACTAAGATGGCTTTAATAAATATGAAATGCTAGCAGATATGTGAACACGGATTTTTGTTTCATTTGTTGAACTTTACTGTCTTTGCCGTTGCTAATGATATTGCATCGTTCATGATATGGCAATAATTTTTTTTTAATCTTTTGACAGACTAAATGTGTGCATTAATTAACTGGATGGTAATTCTGTTTCGGTTTCTGTTTAAGACATTTTCTATAACTAAAAGTACTTCCAAAAAATCCCAGCAAGTGCCAAGGATCACCTTCGGACAAACATTCTCCCCCTCCTTCTCACATGGGCAGGAATGCCTCTTCCAAAGCGACGCCTATTCTTCTACCCAGTCATGCCCCATCTCTGCTGGTAATAGCCCAGATTAATTTAGTCCAGGGTTAGGTGCCTTGGTGTCCAATAGATATTTGGGTTACGGTTTCCACAAACCCCAGCCAGTGAAGGCAGTCTTCAAGGACTGTGGGAACTGTAGTGCAAAGCTTTCGGTTGCCTAACCCTAATTTAGATTAATGTTATCATTCCTACTAACAGAAAATGAAATAAGCATCCCTATTCTTCCTGTTGATTGAGCTTTGTGAAAGTTGGACAGACAACTTCAGCTACAAAGCTATACTAATTTACCTGGGAGTAAGCCTAGAATTAAGTAGGGCTTACTTCCAAGTAGATTTCTTTAGGAATGCATTATTGCCACTATACCAGCCCCATTGACCAGACTTACTTAAACTCCTTATGATAGATATGGAATGACAAATAGATAATGTATGTCAAAAACATTCTAAGAAGCAAAGTCTCATATGGAGAATGGATCTCATCAAGTAATGTTTTATCTGCAAAACAGACAGACACATACATGTAAGGGTCAAAGGGAAGAACCACAGAGTTGATCAGAATTGCCATTTTAATCAGTATCCCGGGTGGCCTGTCTCCCTTTCTTACTGATCCCAGCTGATTCGGAAGACAATTGTCTGAAACATGGGATAAAAGTGTAGCAATCAATTAACGCCTCTTATCTAGGACACTGTGAGAGCTAGTGCGGTGCAGAGCTGAGGGCACTGGACTGGGAACCTGGGAGACTCAGGTCCTGGTCCCCACTTTGGAGCAGCCCAACCTCCCTCATAGGGTTCTTCTTGCAAGAATTAAATGGAGCTAAGTAACTTGCCTGATCCTCACAAGAGGAAATAAGTCAGAATATAAATACCTTTATATAATACTACTCTTATAAGTATAATCATAATGGTAATACACATCCTGCTTTTGAATGCTTTTTCCTCATTCTTTCTGTGCTGAAGAATTTTGCCAATTTATCAAGCTATTATTTAACAATAGACCAAACAAAATTCTCAGCCATCTGTACCAGCCCTGTTCACTAGGTATAGCTATACTTAGCATGGGAAGTGCCACTTGCTGAAGATTATACAACTGGAAGGAAATGAAAAAAAAAAAGGAAGGATAGCCTTAATCCAATATCACCAAAAGCGGAAAAATAATCAAAGGTGGGGAAAACAAAACTGGCAAATTCGTCCACTCCTCAGCTCCCTAAAGCCAAACCTGGATCCCTGCATATTTAAACACACCTAGTGCATTGAGGAAGCAACTCCAGTTCTATTTCCCTGTTCCGAAATATGTCGCACTCTACAGTCCCCAAATAAGGAGACTAAGCAGCTATTACACTGTGTCGTCAGTAGCAGATGTTGAAATGTGTTCCCCATATACAAGACGCTAAAGGATTGCAAAGCTAATAACCACCCCATACAGAACAAGATGCTAAGACATTGCAAAAACAATCAAGACCAGAACAAAGAATAGGAAAAACACAGTTGTTCATATTAATTCTGTCTTTTGTACCAGTAGATATCTCCCCAAAGGGAGGTGCACCATTCCTGGAAGTACTGCAATACCAGGTCGATGCGTGGAGTAGATGGAGCAAGCCCCTATTCCACCTCCCAGCTCCAAAAATCCATTTAATATATAGTCCTCAAATAAAGGACATATCAGATATTAAACTGATAAGAACAGATACTACACTTGATCTTAGCCAAAAGGCCGAGAAGCGATACCGACACACGGCCAGAAGCCGAAGGCATCGGCTCCAAGGGAATCCTCGGTTTCTGAGAGCAGCAGCAAACCGCGAGCGGTCCTGCCGAACAGCCCGGGCGGCCCAACTTGCAAGTGCCACGAATATACTCAGAACACGCACCGCCCTCGGCCACGGCTGCGAAAAGCCTCTTTCCAGGATAGCTTGCGCCCCAATTTTGCGCCTTCTGCCAATCTCGTCAATTTCACGACTTCCTGCCTCCTCCATTGGTGCGCGATTTGCATGGCCCCGCCCACTCACTGCTCCTCCCCAGGATCAATGCATTCATTCACCTGCCGCGTTCGGCTTCGCTCCCGGGGCCGCGCCGTTCGCATCAAATCGATCTGCCTGAATCGGCACTTTGCTTGATCCGGCCGATTCTCGCCCCCGCGCCCGCCCCCAGTGAACAGTGGTAACTTCAACTCTCGAAAAACTGGGGGCCAGAATACAGGAAGAAAATAATACCTCTAGCTCACAAAAAGAGATTTCCACCAGCCTCCTCCAATGCGGTGCCCTCCAGGTGTTTTGGATTACAAATCCCAGCATTCCTGACCACTGCTGCCGCCCCCCCCCTTTGGAGCTGATAGGGAAAGGCTGTTCTGCACACATCTCTCCTTCCCATAATTAACTTATTCCTTCTCAAGAGGTTTCTTCTTAAAGTGGTCTGACTTTTGCATTTCAAATGTGAGCAAAGTGTCCATGCTTTAAATTGTGTCCCAAAAGCAGCTCCTTAACGAGTTCCCAAATCCACAGCCCCCTCTTCTGTTACCCATGAACTATTTCTAGAAGATATTAAACTACATAAACATGGAGATGTGAAAGCCTGAAAAAATAAAAAAAAGTAGGACAGAAAAATTAGGAGAAAAATGCTTTCTTTTCCCGGACTTTTTAAAATTAAAAAATGTTGTTTCTCCAGGTTTTTTTTCACATCATTCTGTAAGCGTTCCCATCTAAAACCTACCATTTTGCCAGTGAATTTAAGCCAATTTAGACATTAATTACTACTTCAACCCAAGGTGTTATGAAGGTGTAAATTAGGTTAAGATGCAATCCTCTGCATATTTCCACAGAAAATAAGCCCGCAACTAACTGCCAGCATACCTGAGCCAGCAAGGCCAGGAAGAGTATGCTAGGAATTGAAGGCACTCTCCTTTTCCTCTCTATGCATGGCCAGGATTGCAGATTTAGCCATGTTTATGGCCTGTGGACTTAGCATTACTATAAAAAATATTAATGCCATGGTCTATCATAGGAGTACAAACCATTCAGGATCCGATCCATATCAGCAAGGGTAAGGTTGCAGTGGTGAAATTTGCAATCCTTTAAAAACCGCCAGAACTGAAGCTTCGTCATCAGGAAAGTGTTGTCAAGAGAATGGTCGTATCCTAGACTGCTATAAAAGGTGTAGATTCTCCTCAGTTCGGAGATATGTCTCAGCACAGCAAACTCTGTCTGGAAAAGAAAAAATGGAATGAGACATGTCATTCTTTCTCTACCTTTATTGTGTTCTTGCTTGTCTGCTTTCTCTTCACAAGCAGCCATGTGAATCAAAATCAGAAATGTATAAGCAACTGCATACCTGCTTGATTTCTTCTTTCCTGTCTTTCTCTGGAAATATCGCCAACAAAGTAGATATATCTATTTCAATGCTTGAGCCCAGTGCAGCTGAACCTCCAGTACCATCAACAACTTTGATGCTCTCTGTGCGAGAAAAAAAAGAAAGAAATCAAAATGCACCTTTCTTCATTACCATGAAGCGAAACGATGGTGAGGGCAGCGGAGGGTTCGGCAGAGGTTGGTAGCAGGCATCTGACAAGTGAGGTGGATGAGGGAGCGGAAGGGGTGTGCATCAGATTTACAGGTGACAGAAAGCTGAAAGCGGTAACTAACACTTCCAAGGAGCATGGGGAAGTTTATAGTGTTCCTCCCGTATTTTATCCTCACAACAATCCTGTGAGGTAGGTCAGCTTTAGAGAGCCTGAGCTCAGGGCTCTGGAAAGAGTAACCCACACACCACATTGCCCTCACCTGGGTTAAAAAGCTGTTCTCCCAGTACTCGCTGTTTGTTACCATCGACAACTTATGAATGAATACAATGGGCATAATGAACATTGTTTTTAAATCATGGGGAAGTGCCTGATAAATTGCCAAAGGTCTTCCTCCAGCAACACCTGAAACTGCTCACCAGTATCAAAGGGGCTCTTTGTAAGAATGCGGCTCAGATCTTCCACGCCCATAGTGTCAGCTTGAAAAGTGGGATATTCCGCTATATGGTCATATATGAATTCACCTTCGTACACACGTCCATTCTTGAACACGAGCTTCCCCTGAGGAAAAACCGAATGTGTGTTCACACTTACAGCCCAGAAACTAAAGGCACCTACATAATTTCACTCTGGATTCCATTGGTTAGTTGTCCTGGGGTGTGCCAGAATACTGGAAGAATGAAAAAGGCTGCTGGAAACTAGGAATACCTCCACTATACAGTGGTAAAGTTTGATGTCCAGGGACTCATAACCGCCCACTCAAATAAATAAAAATAAAAAAAATCAGACTGCTGCTTGATCCATGTCAGCGCACCAGATATAGCCATTTCTATCCCCAACCAAGAGCAGCTCTTTTATTTATTTATTTATTTATTTTATTAAAACATTTCTATGCCGCCCCATTCGCCGAAGCCTTGGAGCAGCTCACAACATGAAGAAAATACAAAAATAACAGTATAAAAATAACAATATAAAATAAATAACAATATAAAATAAGTCACCCTGGCCAGATAAAATAAGCAAATACTGTTAACAATTAAAATGACGCTTAAATAAAAAGGTCTTCGCCTTGTGCCGAAAAACAAATAACGACGGTGCCAGGCGGACTTCTCTGGGGAGCGCATTCCATAGGGCTAATATAGTGCTAATAAATCCTAATTGCCCATTCAAGACCATTCCACCCCCCTCAAAAAAAAATATTTTGCATTACAAAGGGGAATACTTTGTTCTTGGGAAAGGGAATTCAGCCTAGTCCCCACTCCCAAGCAACTGTGAGGGTGGCAGGTACACTCAGAAAGAAAAGGGAATCGCTAAGGGGAGGGTCTAAGGACAGTACAGTCCTCCCATGAACCCTGGCTCCACTTCACCATAGCCACGGATATGAGCAGAGCGCCACTAAGGGATCTCAGCTGCGGACTAGGAACGACTCCCAACTGTTTCACGCTTATGTATGGTGTTTATTTTGATGAATATGACTTAACCATGTATAATCTCTCTCTCTCGTTATATTGCTGTATCAAACAAGCTGAGAGCTGCTTCTGAGCCCTCCTGAACCGGCACGCGAAAGCTTACCATGCCGTGCTTTTTGTTGTAAACCCACTCCCCGTCATACATCGCTCCGCTGGCAAAGAAGAACTTGCCACTTCCATGACGATCCCCATAGACAAAGTCGCCCACGTATTCGTTCCGTAGGGGGTACTGTGACCCGGGTATTCTCCTCAGATACCAGGTGTGGGTGCCATAACCATGCTGAAAAGAGCAAACCATGGTCAGAACGGCCATTCCGGGACTGCACATGCATTCGCTGGACAGATCGAGCTGCGTGACGAGACAGTCTCTATTTCACTGGAAATCTTGGCTTGAAGGACACCTTCGCTTGAAATAAGGACCACTCTGCTTTCCACTGCTTTAATGCATTTCAGTTCTAAAATGGTTTCAAAAGCGTTAGAATTGTTTCAAAGTTTGTCTGGTTCTAAGCTTGAATGTTTTTAAATGGCTGTACCTCTGTACATGGACTCTATTCGGGCTGGGTTTATCAATAGTTCAATTATTATCCAAGGTATGTTTCATCAGAGAACTTTAGACAGTGCCAGGCAAGAGTATATTATTCTCTGTGAAATTCGACTTAAAAAAGAGGGCTGTTCTCCTTAATTCTTCCTAATAGGTTTCATAATGGGAAGCCAATGACTGCCTTCCTAAGTTTATTTCCAGGATGTTCTGTCACCTGGAAAGGTGGGAGAGGTGGGTGGTAAAGATGGCTGAAATAAAGTCAGTTCATGTAACGATGTGCAAAATCCAAGCGCTTCTCTTGATTCATCTCCTACCTGGACGCCACTAACCCACTTCCCTGTGTATTCCTGATTCATCGTGAGCCATCTCATCCGCCCTTCGCCGTGGCGCATGTCCCTTTCCCACTGGCCTTCGTAGATATTTCCAGATTTATAACTATTGAAGAAACACACGAACAAGAAAACTAAACAATGCAACACGGACCGACCAGTGCATTATGAGTGCCACCTGAGGGTCTTCCCTGAGGAAGGTTTGGAAGATGGGTGCTCCCACTGTCATTTTTCTGGCGGTAGATTAGTACCTTCCTCTACTCCCAGGCATCTGCCAGAGCGTCATACAATTTTTGACAAGTCCTGGGATTTTATTGTCAATTGCAAAAAGGTTTTATATTTTTGTATGCAGAGGACTGTGTATTACATTCTAATACTGTATTTTTAGAGGTTTGATCTATTATGAGCTGTCCAGAGAGTTTTCAGCATAGAAATGTGAGGAATGAATGCAGTTGTCACATACATATTAAGAAAAACAAATGTTTTAAAATGGACCCAAGCTCCATACCTGGATTTATGGAATTCAGTGACTGGAGAGCAGCCTCTCACTGGTGGTTTCAAAAGGACATTCAACACTTTAATGGAGAGGGAGAGGTTTGTAAAGATAGTCCCAGTGACTACATGGGACCTCCATGTTCAGAGACAGTCTATCTGGGAATAACAGGAGCTTTCCTCCCAATGCAAAAAGCAACTTTGAAGAAGCAATTTTCATCAGGGAGAAAAAGGTTAAATTCTCCCTTTTCCCAGCTGTTGCAACCTGGATCATTATTGTCCCCCGCCCCAGGCCAGTAGCTGTTATGTGCCATGGCAAATGGCAAAGCTTCTCTTTTGGCCACAGTTAAACAGCAAATTTTTGAAGCCTTCCCTTCTCCCACTAGCTGGAAAGTGTTACCTTCCCAAACTTTTGAGATTTTCCACTATTAAAGAACATTATTGCTTTGTTACTAAACTCCTAAACACAGTCTGAAATATGCTATTAAAGAGAGGTGCACGCGTGCCCTGCGCTCTGTGTACTGCAACCTCCATCACAGGAATAAAAAGGGAAGCACACATGGATGCCAGGACTTCCTTGGAAGGAGAGTGCAGCTGACAGACACATACTGAATAAAATCAGAGATTCCTGTAGCTACATGCTAAACCAAAAACATTCTCAAACTCACCATCTTATCCCCCATCCACTTTTTACATTGTTTACAAAGTCGCCTTCATACCAGGAAGAACCTTCCTTGTTATAGTAGATGGTTCCCTAAAACCCAAATCATACAAAGAATATAAAGAACTGGAGTTTATGTGCCCGCAGCAGGCTTTTTACACATGTTGAATGTACACATTGTTGGTTATGGAAGCTTCTAAATTAACTAAATGTACAAACATTTTAAAAACATACAATGGTCTAAGGTCTAAAGCAGCACCTTGCCCAGCTTGATTGCTTAAAAATGTATCCTTATGGTCTAAGGAATACTATTTAACTACCTGATGTTTTCTAATAATTCAGCATTCTCTTCCTGACACTTAGCATCCTATGGCAGAGGTGAGCAGCTTGTGACCCTCACTTGGAGGGAGAGGGAGAGCCAGCCAGCCAGCCCTGGTGGGTTATTCAGCAGCTTATAAATTTAAACATAAACAAACAATTAAAAATAAATCCAAAGGGTGGAAGCAGCAGGTAGGAATAGGAAAAAGGTTTTTGGGGAGAGTTCTTTCCTCTCAAGGACTTTATTTTTCTAACAGAAATAATTGGCCATTTGGACAACACTGGGGGCAAAACATCTAATTAAAGCTTTTCTCTTGGTATGCTTTTCATGATGAGGTTTTATTTACTCAGCATGTAGACAATCTAACTATGAAAGAAGTCAGTATTTTGAAATAGGCCATATGTTTTCCGTATTGTTTCTGACACAGTTTCTGCTCAAATGCACTTCCACTTGCTTATTATAAAATCTGTCGTTTTGATTCTCAACTCCCCCCTCTACCACTTTTCCAACGGCAAAACAAAGATGCATGTGTTTGGGCAGACGAGGATGAAGAAATTCATAGGTCTTGCTTTCATGCAAATAGGTATATTTGCGCCGAAGGACCTCCCTCTTACTGGTGTTCGCTCTACTTGTCTGGGTGGACAGCAGCCCCAAAACATGATTCTCACAAAGACTAAAAGGAGGGCGGCCATCAGTCACCTTCCTATCCAAACCCACTTCAAGCAACCAAATACATCAAGACCAGCCCTTGACTCTGCCAGAGCTCTTGTCAAGGGGGATACCCTTCGTGCCTGGAGTCCAACTGTCCAAGCAATGCTTTAGACAGCTCGCTTCAGTTACCTTGCCATGCCTCTTGCCTTCAACCCACTGGCCAATGTATGAAACAGGATGGGTGCCGCACTTGTACATGCCAAAGCCATGCCGGATCCCATTCTTCACTTCACCTTCATACCTGCTGCCATCCGGCCAGGTGTAACTGCCATGATGCATCTGCACGTTCTTCACAAAGTTTCCCTTTAAAGACGAGTGTACAGGAAAAAGAAATCACTGCTCAAAGCAGCAACTTCTTATTTCACCTGCAAATTACACTGAAGTAAATTATGGGTTTTGTTTTTGCTTCTAATGGAAGAGCATCCCGAAAATAAGATTACATGGTGCCCATTTTTCTGAGTGGTAAGAAGTTCCAGGGACAGCACTAGAGAGTTTGGATTCCTCTGGAGATTTAGGGCATTCCTATAATAGTTGCTTTTTTTACATATAACCAAGCTGAAAATAAGAGGAGGCGAGCAACAGGCAGCCCTCCAAAGCAGCATTGTTTCAAACTATTTTTAATTGACAATGTTATGTTTTACTGATAATAGCAACAAGTAAGAACAACACAGTCACACTGTAACAGAATAAACATGCAAATGTCACCAGGCATTTTTCTAATCTCCAATCAGGAAACCAGCAAAAAAGAGTTTTACAAAAAGGGTGCAAAACCTCAGGCCTTAGAGCCAAATCTCACCTTCTTAGGGTCCCAAATCCAGCCCTCCAAGGTCCCTCAGACATCCACACACCCTTTCGTCTGATCACTGATCTTTTAGCGGTTTCTTAGTTTTTGTGCATTTTTTCATCATTCTCAAAGGTAGAAAATGTCTTTCCTAAGGCTTGGTTATTGGCAGCAAGAGCGATCAGTTAAAATATGCTAGCTTTCTGGTCTTGCCCAACCCTGAATGCAGCACCCTGAAGCCAGTGGTGGGGAATGTATGGCTCCCCAGAGGTTGTTCAACTGCAGCTCCCACCAACCCCGGCTAGCATAGCCAATGGCGAGCTGCCGTTCAACACTTTCTGGAAGTCCCTCTGCTCCTCTTCCCTCTCGGATGCAACCCCTACAAAAAACTGCTGCTCATCCCAGCTCACCATCCAAGCACACTTCCTTCGGCTGAGGGGACGGAAATTATCCATGGATCAAGAGCTTGGAAATGCCTACTCCCTGCACAGAGAAAAGCACAAGCCTTCTCCCAGCCACTGGCTCTCGCTGAGGAAATGTCAGCTGAATGCACTCTGCAGATTTGCCTTCCTCAACCTGGAAGTGTGCTGGACTGTAATCTCTACAACTCGCAGCTAGCAAGCCCCCCGGCAGCCCAGCACCTCTGCTGGGTCCCGAGTTGGGGCAGGCTGCTGCGGATTATAATGATCAAACCACTGACGTCCTGAAAGTCCAGCAGACGGGAAGTTTCACCACCTGGTTGCCCATGCAGCCAACTGCCATTTAATACTGCGTTTTACCTCATACTGCACTCCATCAGCCCAGGTGTAGGTTCCATGTCCGTGCATGAGGCCTTCCGAAAACATGCCCTTAAACGTGAAATGCAAGCGCATCAGTGCATCTCCCTTTAGAACACCTAAGCAGTAAGAAAAGCTCCAAGAAAATCCTTGCTGTTGTTTCCCAGCTTGAGGCTGGAGCTCGGATGAGGCACGGCGCATACCTCTGCCTGCAGGGACTCCCCCTTGCGATTCACCCAGAAAAGACGCCAGTCTGAAACCCAGCGTGGTTGCTGCCTGTCAGTGCAGAGCAGACTATCCCAGGCAGGAGTCTTCCAGGTGTACTGGACTACAACTCGCACCATTCCCAGCCACGCTGGACCTGCTGGCTGTGGATGATGTGAGTTGTAAGCCAATGCACCTGGGGAGCTCCAACTTGGGGAAGACTGGGGTAGGTTAACGACGAACCTAGAGACATACCGGGGGTGGGGGTTGTTTGGGTTTTTTGCATTGTCAGAGATGGTAAAATAGAGGCCTCAAACCTGGAATGCTCACGCTAAGCCTACTGGCATCTTTGCTTAGAGCTTTTCAGGGTGGCCACTTGTGCGTTACCAAAAGAAAGAAGGACCAAATAAGGCACACGCCGGCATGACATTTCTATGTGCTGGTTTCTATGTACCAATGCAGTTTTACACATAATTGCTATGGCTTAAATAAGACACAATGTGACCAAGAGACCTCTGGTCCTCCTTGAGTCTTCCGTCCAGATGCTCGCTGTTGATGGGAAACGTCAAGGCCCGTGGTCCTCTTGCTTATGGTTCTTTAGCTTTAAACAAGAGTAGGAATGGACACCCCTTCAATCAAAGGATGCCTTCAAATTCAGGGCTGCCCTTTGTGAGGCAGGACGCTGACAACTCTTACAGCTTCTGCAAGTATTTGCAGTGCTCCAAAGTCCTGTATATTCCATTTGACAAGTGAAACGGGAAAAAGTCTTCAGCCTTACCAGCTTCGATTTCTTGCAAACTGTTCACTCCCTCCAACGTTGGCAACTTGCAATATGGAAACATAACTGGGGCAGGTGGGTCTAAATAACCCGCCTGCCCCAGTGCAATATGAAAACATAAATGGGGCAGGTGTGAGCAGACTTTAGGCTTACCTGATCTACTTTTTTTTATTGTTGCTGATTTTACTAAAATTGCAGATCTCACAAACAAGAGCAATCTGCAGAATTGTGACCCAGTTGGGTGGGCATATGCTCACAGTTAAGAAACAGGATGCCTTTGGATCTGGGAACCAAACTCGTAAGTCCTTTCATGCTCATGTGCACTCATGTTTTTTTTTCCTCCCAAGTGTTATTTTTCAGCAACCTAACTTGGGGGTGGGGGGAGATTTAGTTGCCATCATTAGACAATGGGGAGCCACAAACCTGTTCGTTAACTGCAAATCACTCAGGGATTTATCTCCTGCCTGCCCCTATTATAGAAGATCCAGAAACTGGTTTCATGATCTGTAAATTCAGGAAAAGTGGGGAACAGGTTGTGTCAGTCTTTTGTGGACAATTCCTTCTGCATCTTCAGCTGCTTGGGTTGAAGATTTAGATGGCAATAGTCCACAAAGCCCTGACGGCGCCTTACCGGTTTCTTCCCCTTTGCTATATTCTGAGAAAACCTAGTTTATTTACACATCAGTGGGTCTAAATAACTTGTGTCTACCATCCACTGCCACCTTAGCCCCAGAGGCAAAAAGGAAGAAGTCACAAGGAATGGAGAAATGCATCCATGCAAGTCCATCTCATAGTTGCAAGGAATAAGACTGCCCTACTGCCTTCTCTGCGGTGGCGCCCCGTCTATGGAATGCGCTCCCCAGAGAGGTCCGCCTGGCGCCGTCATTATATGTTTTTCGGCGCCAGGTTAAGACCTTTTTATTTGATCAACATTTTAATAAGTTTTAATATTGAATTTTATCACCATATTTCAATTGCAGCCAGAGTGGGTCATTAATTTATTTATGTTATGTTATGTTAGGTATTTGTATTTTATTTGTGTAAGCCATCCTGAGGCTCTTGCAAAGGACGGCATACAAATATCTTAAATAAATAAAAATAAATAAATAAAATGCTTTAATATGTCCCAAAGATATAGCACATGGAGCCCAACATTAAATATACTGACCTTGTATACATTGCCTCCTTGAAATTTGGCTGTTCCTTCTCCCTCATACAATCCATGGACCTTTTCTCCTTCATAGCTACAAGACAAGCAAGCAAACAGTAAAAATTGATATGCTGTGCATAGATCAATATCACTAGCAAACAGTGTCATTCTGAACACAGATAAAGGAACACTCCTGGGTATCAAACTGAAAACCAGCCTTTCTTGCCAGAAGTACACCAGTAGCAGGGATGGAGAAACTACACGCAGTTAATTTTCCTCTTCTATGCATTGGAATCCTCTTAAAGGCACAAGAACACTCTCAGTGCAGCGCAACTGGCAGTCTTCGCGCGCGCGCGCACACACACAAACGCACGCAAGCGCCTATCTCAGGATTCTGGAGAATCCTGGACTATCATGAATAACGTAACAGGTTCTGCCTGCTAGTGTGAGCTGCTAAACCAACCAGGAACTGAAAGCTTTCTGTCTTGTCACTCCCAGTCAGTCCAAGATTCATAAGCCAGAACAAACCTTGACTTAGATACTGGAGCATCTAACCAGGATCTCTGATCGAGAGCGCCTGATAAGCTCTCAATTCACAGCCAGTGTAGCAGCTCAGGTTAGGAGGAGCCAGTAGTGGTGCAAAGTTGGTTCAGAAAAAGCCAGAATTCTCTGGAATTCTTTGCAAACTTGATTCTCTCCAAAGAGCAATTTTCAAGTCCTTTTTATTGAGGCATTTCTAGAACATGTTATGATATCTTACAGAAGCCCAACCCATCTTTCTATCCTCCTCTCGGTTAAAAAAAAAAAAAAAATCCAGAACAGGTAAAAGGAGGCATTCCTCCACCCAGCACACAGTTGCCACCTTCAAGATGACCACCAATCCTGACAGCTTTGAAAGGGTAAAGTACCCCTTCAACCTCATGGAGCATCAAAGTGTCAGGAGCCACTGGCCATGATAGCTGGTCATGATATTACTCCTTTCGGCATCTGAGTACTAGTTGCAAGGAGTACAGGCAGGACAGTGCTACTGCAAGCGCATCCTGGTTGTGGGCTTTCTGGAGCCATCAGGTTGGCCACTGGGAAAAAAGAATGCTGGACTAGATAGGTCTTTGGTCCAATCCATCCAGCACAGCTCTTCTTATGTTCTTAAGATGAAGGACTGGGTGAACAACACTTAACAGACACGTGTGTCTGTCCGGATGTTTTTACTTAACTTCCTGGTTTACCTTTCAACAATGAGCTGCGTGAGAATCGGCTCCTCATACTCAATGAGTTCTGGGACTGGGGGTGCCTCTGTCTCTTTTACTTCTTCTTTGGAAGCCAACTGGGCAACTAACTGTTCGTCCACTAGACTTGCAGGTGGAGGAATGTTCTGGAGGGAAGTAGCAACGTCAAAAGATGGATCTTTTGCAGGGGGAGGTAAAGACTTCTCTCCCTTTTTACTGTCTTTCTTCTTATCTTTACCCATTTCTGTTCAAATCTGGTCTGCCTGGAGTTCACATCTACACATTTCAAAATGTGCAGTTCCTTTTTATCTGGAGGGACAAGATCATACATTTGATACATTTGCTTTGTGGCGACTTCACAAGAAAACTGTTTCCATTTTTAGCACTTCCACTTTATACACAAAAGAAATGAAGATGAAGCACTTAATACCTGCTACAATGAAAGATAAATTTTTAGGATGTAATGAGAGCCAGAGTGGTGGAGTGGTTAAGAATGCGGGACTGGGACTCAGGTGACCTGGGTTCTAGTCCCTGCTCAGCCATGCAGCCGGGACTAGACTTTGGGCCAGTCACAGTCTCTCAGCCCAACCTACCTCATAGGGCTGTTGTTGTGGGGATAAGATTGACAGCAGGAGAATGATGTAAGCTGCCTTTTCCTTAAAAGCAAACAAGACTGGCTATAAATATTTTTAATTTTATTTATTACATCTTTATACCACCCCACAGCCCACTGGGCTCTCTGGGTTGTTTACAAATTTAAAAATATATAACAGCAGTACAATAATCATAATTAGATAAACAAAATAATGAAACCAATATAACAAAGTTGATAACCTACAGCGATTAAGGTAAAATAGATGCATGGTGTAACAGTGGATATAATAAAGACAAAATTAAACAGATCTTATCCATCAAAATATTGTGCATGATCTTAGGATTCGAATAGGAACATACTGAGCAAGGTGTTGCTTCAGATATCCTGGCCCCAACGCAGCTGAATGAGGACTGGCATTATATTACAAACAAATTCAACTATACAGTATATTTATTTTAAAACACATACACCTCCATCTTACCACGAAGTCCCATGCTCTTCTGAAGCCTTTTGGAACCAAATCACAAAGATAATTACTAAGGTAATTACTAAGACTATGTACTGCATCTGGAAACCTGTTAGTCAGTGCAGAGACTTTAAAATCACAAATTACAAAGGTAATTACTAAGACTATGTGCTGCATCTGGAAACCTGTTAGTCAGTGCAGAGACTTTAAAATCAGCAATATATGGTCTCCCTGTGATGTTCTAAAGACCAACCTGGCTGCCTTATTTTGTACTAGTTGCAGTTTCCAGAGTAGGCACACAGGTGTCCCCCAACAATCGTGTCATTTTCTCCCCAGCAAGGTTTTCATGATAGCAGGTTAAGCATTTTCCCTATTCCCAAGCATTTGTAGGAATATTGTGGGCTAGTTTGTGATCATTTCATTTATTTATGTTTTACTTGTTTTATGGGGTGGTTGTATTGTGGTGTGTAAGTCTTTCAGCTTTTAATTTTTTATGTGTTAAGTCACCATGAGTCTATTTTGAGAAAAGCCCTTTCTAACCTGCCTGCCTCCAAGGGGAGCTAGGCTGGCGAGTTCAAGCCCGTTCGGTGGTGGCCCCCCACATCTTTGGAATCACCCTCCATCAGGGAATCAGCAGACCCTTTTTCTACTTTTTTGTTTGGTTGTTTGTTTGAAACATTTCTAAGCCGCCCAATTGTGCCACTGCACCTTTTTCAGGAAAGCTCTAAAGACTCGGCCAAGAAGTTTTGGTTTTATTCATTTTAAACAAATGAATAACTTTATGCAATAAATGCATTTAAATAATAAACAAACAAACAACCTGGTGCCTGACAGGTGCACCCTTTGGACATTCGTGGGGTGTATAATGGAGGTGCCTTCCAAGGATGTGGGTTTATGTATGTTTGCATGTATCTATTTCATTCCTCTCTATACCATCCCACAGCCAAAGCTCACTGGATTGCATTGATTGATTGAATGATTGATTGATTGATATCCCACCTTTTTCCTTACCAAGAACTTAAGGCCGCTTATATCATTCGCCTCTTCTTGTTCTCCACATTAACCCAACAACAACCTTGCGAGGTAGGCTGGCCCGAGCGTCTGCGACTGGCCCAAAGCCACCCCGTGGGCTCCAGGGCCGGGCGAGGACCGGCCGTTCACTTACAGCGGAAAACGGAGGCCCAGCCGCCTCGCACGCTCCCTCGGGCCTTTCGGGCCTCCGACCTGGAGCCGCGGCGTGCTAGGCCCGGGCGGCTACCATGGCAACCGCGCGCGCCCTGCTCTTAAAGGGCCCGCCGCCCCAGAGCCCGCCTCGCTGCCGCGCCGCCGAGTGCCCGAGAGGGAGCCGGGTCGGCCCCGGAGCGCTGGCTGCCCGAGGGAGCGGGCGAGGCCGCAGAGGCGCTGTGTGGTTCTCTACCAATGCCCTCCTCACCCAGTCCAGACATGTGTTTTTTATTTTATTATTTGATTTAACAAGGATGTAAATGTATTATTCCATGCAATACAATAGAGGGTACCAAAAATGTCCACACATTTTAAGAAAGGAAAAAACCTGTGTTATTTATGTAAAACATCTGTATGCCACCCAATTTTGCCGCAGCACCTCTGGGCAGCTCACAAACACAACTGTTTCACAGACAAAAACTGTCGCAGGGTGATGCTAGCAATAATTCATTTGATGAATGCTGTCTTTTGAGCAAATGTCATACTACACATGGTTACCGTAATTCAATGCAACTTCGAAAAATAATACATAGATAACATCTCTTAAAACGTCTATAAATTTTGGCACCCCCTGTATAAGATAATATTCAACAATAACCTAATTTATTATTTCAATTTATATGTCACTATGTTAGCCCAAATTTGGGCTCTCTGAGCAACTTACAGAATGATAAGAAAAGACATTTTAAAATCTATATAATGGAACCATTTGAGTCTCCCAGGATGCTTAAGCAAATTGTGAGAAAATTATTACTGGGGGCAGGGATGGGAAACGTCTCACCCTTCAGACAGTGTTGGACCGCAGCATTTATCCTTCCTCACCACTGGCTGGCAGGAGGTGCAGTCCAACAACATCTGGAGAGCCCAGAAATTGTACTGGGGAGCCAGTCCAGCTTAAGGCAAGGAAAATGATTTCCTTTTCTGTTTTCTGACAGCTTTCCAGATATAATGAATCCCAGTACTCCGGAGTTGACCCTTTTCTATCCACAGTCTGTCTCTTTCTTCTCCTATCATCTTTTCAGACCCTGCTCAAGTTTACAGCATATACACATTTTTAATTTTAACAGTTATTCACCACTAAGAACTACCAAAACTGTGATTAATCTGGGAGGACAGGATCTATGGTTATCTCTCTAGTTACTAAAATTCCATGATACTGAATTCCTAAAAAGTTCACATCTTAAATAATTGAAATATAACTAGAGAAAGAACCTGAAGAAATGCCGAGACACATTTTGCAGCCAAGCCATCCAATGAAAACTTGAAGAACTTCTGTATATAAAACACTTTATTATAAAATGATTCTTCTATACAAATGTGAAGTCACCCAAACTGAAAATGCAAGTACATTTATATTCTTTTATATACAGAAAAAATGTTTATAGCATGTTACTACTGCAATGCCATGCACTAATAAAAATGGCTACTAAATCATTCCCTAAAAGTAAAAATGAAGGCAGAGGTGGCCCAACAGACAGAAAGGGCAATTTCTTGAGTTATCAACATTCCAGAGGTGCTGAGTTACTCTGGAAAGTCCATGTTTTGCTTCCTTCACCCCCACATGCAAGATCCTTGAAACAGAGGCCTGGAGCCCCTGCAGAATTGCCCAAACTACACTCATTCTCTTCATTCTTTTCACTTACTGGAGAAGAGAACAAGAAATTTCAATTTGGAAAATCTTTGGGAAGAAGATGACAAACCTGTTCCACCTTGCACAGATGCAGAATTAGAGTAACAAAATTAAATTCTTGGAAGACAGCATGTAATTTCCACAAGCCCAGTTGGGGCATTTCATTCCTGCATACAATATGCAGTGGGACCTTGCAAAAGCACTGGCACTGCTGTAAAGGAATTTGTGCCCATGTCATGATGCTGCATCTTCACCGATCTGAAGATCCCGTGGCTTGGTATGTTGTAGGGAAGGCAGCTGATGGATGAGCCCCTTCACGCCCCTCTGCAACGCCTCCCAGGGCCGGCCCGCCTGCCCGTTTGTTCCAGCTGTTACTCTTTCACAGCAAACATGGTCTTTGAGCGTTTGGCCAGGCAACATTAAGGACTGCGTCACGGTAAAGCAGGGGTTCCAAAAGAAAAGGAAGTGCGCTCGCAAGGAAATCATTGGTTCACTCTACTCAGAAAGCACGGAGAGGGTCCGTTAGTCTTGTGAAAGCAAGGCTAGACTGGCTATGTGCCTTATTGTCGGTCTTCCATGCGGACAGTTCCAAGGATGCTCTATTTCCCCCATGTGAGTGATCAGTTTCTTCATCTCCTTTACATTAAGTGCTGTTCCAACCATCACCTGCAAGGGGGGGAGACAAACAGATAAACGCAACACTGAGTACTCATGTCCCCCAGTTTTAGTAAATCGTGTGCCACCGTGCCACTTTTTTTAATCTTGAAAGGAACTTCCCTCCGAGAATGTTTGGCTCAGTTCTTCTTCTGGAGCTTTATTATAGCCAAATGCTTCTAAATACTAAACAATTTGCTGCATATAAAAGTGTAGCCGTGATGGGGAAAGGGTTCTAGCCTAGCCTAGCCTAGCCTTTCCTGTTATGTGCAAGGACTGCTTTATGATGCGCAGGACCTCCTCACAAGCCCAAAGCAGCACAGAGCCCAGCAGATTTGCCCAAAGACAGCCTGGTCAGTTGCTAGCTTTCCTGAAGAGTGACTTGAAGTGGGATACAAGGGGTGGTCAGCTGGTCAGGAAGATTTCCTAAAGTGAATTGCCTAGTGCCGTGATGGTGAACCTTTTAGAGACCGAGTGCCCAAACTGCAACCCAAAACCCACTTATTTATCACAAAGTGCCAACACTGCAATAAAACCTGAAAACCGCCAGTCCAAGCAAATATATATATATCTCCTTGGCAGCACACTGACCGGCCCTGTGGAAGCTGGGTCGCAGCTAATGAGTCGCAGCTAATGAGTCGCAGCTAAAGAGTCGTGGCTTGTGACGTCATCGCCTGGCACCGCAACTCCTTTCTGAGCATGCGCATGGCCCCTATGTGCGGTGCTATCCGATGCTGGGCTGCTGGGGTGACTTGGCTCACGTGCCGACAGAGAGGGCTCTGCGTGCCCGCTGTGGCACGCCTGCCATAGGTTCGCCACCACTGGCCTAGTGAGTTTTGTTATCAGATGCTACTTTCTCCACACCCCTTTTTCTCCTGTAAATCACCAAGAGTGGTGGTTGGCTCTGGAACTGCAGTGACAAAATAACTAACTTCTATAAAACAGGAAAAACTTGGGGTGGAAAAGAAAGTGCGCATGCTATCCACAAATTCAAAATGAAGCAAAGTTTGTATTATAAATATTAAATAGGCAGTGGAAATAACTGAATGGCTTTATTTAGCCATCTAGCAAATACAGAATGTTTTCAAATACACAAAACTTAAAAATGCACAACAGTACGCAATCTACTGAATAATTTAATAGATGAATAATAATTAAATACTTACAGACTTTCTACATGCGCGAGATGCAAACATCTGCCTTACTCTGGAGGGCCTGCACATCACTCCTGGGGAATCACTTAGCATGAATATTAACTCCTCTATA
The DNA here is from genome assembly GCF_004798865.1 of Varanus komodoensis. Taxonomy (NCBI): domain Eukaryota; kingdom Metazoa; phylum Chordata; class Lepidosauria; order Squamata; family Varanidae; genus Varanus; species Varanus komodoensis. The sequence continues at coordinate 7,854,649 of NW_025335684.1, forward strand.
TCTTGCAGACCAAAAGTCCAGTTTTTGCTTGTTGGTAAAGATATGAGTTTAACCCTTTGGGTTACTGGAGCTGAAAGATGTCAATATCATAATTTAAAAACCCACGTGTCACTGTAAAGGAAATTAGGGTGCGTGTTTTTAACGCCACAACAGCAATTTGTGCTTATTCACATGCATTAATTCTCTACTTATAATCCAACACTTGAACTTTAAGATTTGCACCTAGCATCTAATGCTTAGCATAGAAGACCATTCAGTTGAGCCTAGTTTAGAGCGAGTCAGTGTAACAAAAGGGCTTTTTGAAGGTGGAGACTTTTAGAGTAAAATAAGACACAGTTTTAAAAATTACTTAACATTCTGACTTTTTTTGCAGTTTGGTTGTTTAATAAGGTTTGGAAAATTGCATGATGTATTTTTTAAAACATGGAGCTGATCCACTCAGTGTTTTAAGTTAGCTAAGAAAGAGTACACCACGTTATTTTTTTGGTCATGCCATCAACACAGGAGAGACAGGAAACACCCTTGTTTCACTTCTTGTTCCTTCACATCTCAATCTTGCCCAAAATAGAACTTTCACTCTTGAGCCTCCACAGACACACACTTTCCCTTCATCACAAGTTGCCTGTGTGGTGTGTATAATATGAAAGTATGAGAGAGAGGGAGGGAGGGGGGAGGGAGAATAAGAGGTGGAGAAGCAGGAGGCCCAAAGCAACGCCAAGAAATTACCTTGCAGCTACGGTTGCTCTAAAGACTGTTTCATGTGTTACCCACAACATGGGTAACATGTTGCTCTAAAGACTGTTTCATGTGTTACCCACAACATGGGTAACATGTTGCTCTAAAGACTGTTTCATGTGTCACCCACAACATGGGTAACATGTTGCTCTAAAGACTGTTTCATGTGAGCCCCTTTCCCATGGCTTGCTTCTTTCCATGATGTTCCAGAAACAGTGACGAAGGAGCCATCATGGTCAGGGAATCTCTCACCTGCAGGACCATGGCTTCCCTGACTTCCATGGCTTTCCACTTTGGAAGGGATCACAGCACTGAGCATACGCCCAAAGTGCAACCCTGCACAGGTTTAGGCAGAAAAAAAACCTTTCTTGCTGGCTGGGGGGTTCTGGAAGTTGTGGTCCTTTTTATTCTTAAACATAGAATGATGTCTGAAAGCCCTTTCAGTTTAATAAGTAGATAGGGAGGTGCGTGCAAGCGTGAGAAGGAAAAGAGACACCCATACACGTACGAGCCCTTAATCATGAGGACTTGTGCAGTTCTTTGCACTCAAAGCATGAATCTGATATTAAGGTTTCCATCCCATTCTTCTTACAAAAACAGCTAAGAATTTTAAGCAGGAACTTACCATTTCTATCAATTATAAAATCAAATCCGTTTTTCTGGAAAATTTCCAGGTTTTCCATTAATATACTTTCATTGATAGCCGTTAGATTAAGATTCTGAGGTCTGAAAAAACGACACACACACACACACACACACACACACACATTCAGGCATGTCTGAAATTAGTGTTATGAATGAATTATTATTATTTATTATTATTTATTTATTTCTACGCCGCCCCATTCGCCGAAGCCTCAGGGCGGCTCACAAATAAATCAATTAAAATATTATAAATTAACAATATAATCTCACTCCTTTATGGTGAGTCACCTATATGGCCATGTTCAAGTCTAGCTTCCCCTGGACACATCCTGGCCTAAGCTTAAAGGATCAAGAGATTGTGTAAATATATATAGTTCAGAGTGTAAAGCCTTATGATCTCCTTGTTTTCTACCTTTATGAACAGTCATATTTCTTAATCCCAGAGCAAGGGATATGAATAATCTAGTCCAGCCTCTTATGTACCACAGACCAGAATCCATTCTCCTATTAAGCAACCTGGAATAAAAAGGTAACGGAACAAGAATCTTTGAAACACAGTAGGACCCCCATATCTGTGGAGGAAAGGTTCCAAGCTCCCTAGTGGATATCTGAAGCCATGGATAGGGGCAAGGACTGTACCATACAGGCAGCCCTCCACATTTGCAGGGTTACGGGTACGTGATACCTGCGAAAGTGGAAAAACCACAAGTATCTCTAGGGATTCTGTGTCAGGACGTCATGTTCTTTGTCCTGGTACTAGCAAACCTCACTCGTATGTTTTGTCTCTTAGTGAGTGCAAAGACTCTAGAGAGATTCACCATTTTTCCACCTTCATGGGAGTCCTGTGCCCCCTAACCCCCACAAATGTGGAGGGCCGTGGTCATCCACGGTTGAGTGAAACAGCAGGCACAGGGGTCCTACTGTACTGTAAAAACCATCAGATTGCTAGATTAATTCCTGCTATTTAATCCCAGTCTGATCAAGGGCCTTATCGTTGTTACACACACCTTAAGCCGTTCTGAGTGAATGCTTATCCAGTCCCTACAGTTCAGCAAAACCCCACAGATGCTATTTAATACTGGCAGCCTCTTTTGAACACCCATAGCATGCAGTCAAAAGCAACAGTGGCGGAAGGACTTACGTAATGAGTTTCTGCCCCTGCAGAGCTGTGTGTTCCTGCAGCATCTCAAAATTGTATTTCTCATCTGAAGCGTGCTGATCGATTATGAAGAGGTCGGAGTTCAGCCTGGCGATTATAAATCCTAAATTGAACTGGCCGATGACTTCCATTTCAGCAAACATCTCTTTACTGTGTAGAGAAGGGGAGGAAAGAAACAGGTTATAGGGTTCTTGAAACACTTGTATTTCTCTTTATTTGCAAATAATGCATGTGTGTGGGGCAGGTGCTGTGACTGAAAGACGTAGCCTCAGCTGAGAATCCATGTCTGGCCCAAAGTCGCCCAGTAAGCACCGTGGCTGAACGGAGATGAGCACCTGGATCTCCCAGGTCCCCAGTCCAGCACGCGAACCACTGGCTCACAGCCCCTCACAAGGAAGCCGAAAGAGAAGCCCCTGCTTCCGTGAGAGTTCCAGATAACATCAAAGCCCAGAGGCCTGTGGCACGAATGTCTTGGGTAGGAAGCTACAGCTCACACTTGTCCGGAAAAGAGCAGTTCCCCATCTTGGGAGAGGATTTCCTGGCCACAACCCAAGTTCCAGATTGACCAGTTTGATCCCTAGGGTGTAATACTTCCTAAATATTAAGTCCCCCTACTTGCCGACAACTGAGACAGAATAATTTGTCTAACAGGGCAAATACCTTATTTCTTTCCTTAATTCATCCTCTGCGGTTTGATTTTCTCCGGGTTTAATCTTTGCCCTAAATTTTCTGTAATTCAACATTTCTGCTTTCATCTCCTGCTGCTGAATTAGCTTCTTTATTCTGTCTGTTAGTGTGTTCAGAGAGAACTTCAGCGGTATGATCCTCTTTTCCATTTCCACATGTATGTCATACTGTGATGGCATGACAGCAGAATCCTCAGCCTCCTCTGTCTCTATCGAACTGGCTACCTGGGAAAGAGGCTGGTTGCTCTTAAGACGTTTCGCTTTAGGGGATGAACTCTTGGCCTGTGGGGATAACCCACTCGGCCTGTTTTGGTTCGGCACCTGTCCTTCTCCATGGAATTGCTCCCTCATCTCTGGACTGCCACTTTGAACTTCTCCAAAATCCTGGAATTCTTCGGCAGGGGAGGTAACCCCGCTTTCACAGCTGAAGCAGTTACTGGGATCTGCAGTGCTTCCATCCACACCAGAACAGCCAGAATCGGCAACATCTGCTGAGTTCTGGAAATTCCCACTAGCCAGCACGGCCTCCCCACTGGAGCGGGCCTTCTTTTTTGGAGGATCCAAAACTGTAGAAAATGACAGTTTTTCCTGCCCGGGAGAACTATGCTGCTGCTTGCTATTTTCTGCCCTCTGAAAACTGGCCTTTTTTGCTTGTTGGAGGGAAAAAGACTCTCTAAGCCTGGCTATCGTCATTGCGATTTTCGCTTCTCCATTCAGCTTCTGAGGCAGGGAGCCGGATGATGTTTCACAGATAGGCGTTCCTGCCTCATCTCGAGGCACCGTTTTAAAGTTTCCTAAGAAAGAGAACAAGGTTAAGTTGCAATTCAAAAATTAATGTCTAGCAAGGTATCAAGACTAATACTGGACCGAGATGCTTGCTCTGTAGAAAGAGCAGTTAGTGGCACAGAAATCGGAGTGGTGGAAATGTGGAGGTCAAGTGAAGCAGAATAAAGGAATGCCAATCAGATGGCTAGTCAATGATATCTTAAAATTAATTGTGTCGGTGTAATCCTATTTATTTGTTTAATTTCTATACTGCCTGATAACTGAAACTCTCTGGGCAGTTTATAACAACATATAAAAAATACAGTGTAAAACACAAACCTCACCGAAACACCATAGAAGGGTTACCACAGAAAAATAAAAAAACACATACAAACACACATATAACATTACAATAGCTTAAAGTTAATCTTAAAACTGGTTTAAGCAGCTAAGAAAGTCCCAGTGAAAGAATGTAGTGCCCCTGCTGTAAAGGACAGTTTTAATCTGGCGCTTAAAGGAAATAAAGGTTGGCCCCAGGCAGGCCTCAGTGGGGAGCGTGTTCTGCAACTGGGGAGGGGCCCCGCAGAAAAGTCTCTCCTGTGGAGCGGGGTGTCGCTGAGGTGGGCCCCAGATCTTGCCTGGAATGTCCAGGTAGGTGATGGGACACCTCTCGTGACCATCTGGTCCCAATTATCCGTTCAGCTGCTGCATTTTAAACAAGTTGTAGCTTCCAAACTGTGTTCAAGGACAACCCCAGCTAGAGCGCCTGGCAGTAATCTAGTTCAGAGATTCCCAGAACATCCATTACCAAGAGCAGGTTATCCCTGGCCAGAGAAAAGAGCAGCTGAGCTGGCAGCCAATGCAAGTCTACTCAACATTTAAGTGTTCCTTAAATGCAGTGAGACTAATCGGCACTACAGTATTGTATTGTGGTTGCCTTACTGTACAGGACTGCAATACCCCCAGGTACGTGGAAGGCTCCACTGAACACAACAGAGAAAACATGCATAAGATTTATTTATTATATTAATATCCACCTTTTTTCCTTTCAAGGAATTCAGGGAACTTATGTAATTCTCTTCCTCATCTCAGTCTTACCCTCATAGCAGCCGTATGAGGAAGGTCAGGCCTGAGTCTGTGCCTGGCTCAAAGTCATCCCGTGAGTTCCATGGCCAAGCAGGGACTAGAACCCAGATCCCCTGAGTCCTGGTCCCACACTCTTCCCCACTAGACCATCCTGGGTCCCAGTGTGTGAGTTCATCGTGTGTGGAATCGAGTGCATTTAAGCTGATGTGCTTGGACCAACGTACCAATTAACAAGGTACCTTGAAAGCATCTAGGTCAATACAGAGAAGATTTAAAAAAAAAAACCCACACCTGTCATCCCTACCTTCAGCATCTGGCAATTTCTGACTGAGGACTAGTTTATTAACGTCACTGCCAAACATTCCAATCAGCGAGGTTTTCAGAGTGGCTAACAGGACTTTTTCTTCCTGCAACAGTATTTGCCTTTTGTCGGGTGTCACGTTAACGTCAACACATTCTAAAGAAAAAAAGAGAGAGAACTTTTCTCCCTCTCTTTCTATTGGAAGAAAAGATCTAACACACACACACTTTTCCCTATTTAATTGAACATTTTATATTGAAGTTACAGCTGCAAAGATATTTTCCCAATGATTATCCCATTCGTGCTAAAACTGTTAACCAAAAAGCAACAGTAGATAAGCTTAGGTTTCTTTTTAGTGGTGTCTAGATTTCCTTGATTTCTGGATTTTTTATTTTCAGTATTCATATCAAGGATAATTTAACCCTCTTAACAGTGGATCTATAAGTACACATATGCACACCAAGCTACACCAGAAAAATGTAAGTAGTATTTGCCCAAAGCAGTGCGGTTAGCTTCCAGGAAGGCTTAGTTCTGCCCTTCATCAGCAGGGGATGCTTAAATGCCATGCCATGAAATTAAGCATTTTCTGCTTTCTGTATATCATGCTTCAGGGAAGGGTGCAGGAGAGACTGGAGAATTTTGGCTTGTGGGAGCTCACAGCGCTTCATAGAACTGAGGTGCACCAGAATCAAAGAGACAGCCCTCCAGGCAAGCTGCCTGGAGCCAAGTTGTTAAGCCCAAACATTAAACAGCAGAGGTATTTACTCTAAAAAGTTCTTTCCAAAGATGCCTGTGACTCACCAGAATTCACACATATGTTGAGGACAACAAATGGATACTGGTGTCTGTTGTACATGTGGTATACTTCATTCACAACTTTGGAAACCTGACCAGAAAAAAGGTACCACAGATTTCTATTTGTGCCTTTTTGCAATTCAGCCTTGGTTAAAACAAAAAATTCAACTTGCCCATTTTTATGACACTCCAGATGGCAAGATAACACTCGAGTCTGAAGGATGGATTGTGCAGTCAAAAGCAAGGAACTGAGCTGAGGAAACTTGTACCTTCGTCGGATCACAGGGCCGCTGGTTAATAAAGAAGAACTGCCTGTCGGTGGTGCTTCTCCCAACTCCATGATCGCAACGGGAGACAAACCCTGTGATGCTGTTTAAAGTGAGCATGTCAAAAAAGCGTTTCATAGAAGAGCAGAGAAAAGCAGCATGATACATTCCAAAAAAGTCTGACATCAGGGTTTGTGAAGATGCCCAGCTGTTGTTAGATCACCGTCGGCCTCCAATCTGGCTGGAACTACCCTTAAATTAACTCTAGGGCAAGAGAAGCAACCACCCAAATTAGGATTCGACCTGGGAGAGAGTGACCACCTGTTACGAGAGACTCCCTGTCATCCCCAAGTTCCTTCTGTTTTTTCCTCGATTCTCCTTGGTCATCTGGTATACAAGGAGAAGAACCTCTGGGCTGTCAAAAAGATCCAATCAGATCCCAAGCTCCACATTAAGAAGCTTTATCAAAGTTAGGGCTTATTTATTTATTTATTTAGGAGACTTCTATGCCGCCCCATTCACCGAAGCCTCAGGGCGGCTTGAGTTATAAAGGGCTGAATGGGGAGAAAAACAAGCAGGGAAAACAGGACTTTGATCTATGAAATAGACATCCTTAAAGATGAATTTCATACTTGCTTGCCTGAACAAGGATCATCCAAAATGTTCAGAAGCTAACACATTTAATGTTCATCCACTATTTCAACTGGCTCAGGATGGCAAATGAGATGAGTGATAGATGGGGCTCACACATCTTGGGGCTCATGCATTTAATCCATACATGCCACACAATTATTCCGATGGTATGTAATTACAATCAAGTGCTTACGTATAAAGCTGGGTTGGTATCTCAGAAGAATGCAAGCCATATTCTTCACAGATAATGTCACTTGGAGGAAGCTGAAGAAAAGGAACTAAACTTTGCACCTAGAAAACAAATGTTATTTGGCAGAATCCTTACTTTCTAAGGATCCTTAGAAAGTAAGGATTTCTAACTTAGTTGCTCCCCACCTTTGCTGAAAACTATCACCTTTCCTTCCCTTGATTCAGGACTGAAATGTGGAACTTTATTATACTTTTAAAAACTGGCCAGTGATAGCCGCTACCCTATCAGCGTTTCATGAGCTTGTACAGTTTAGCTCTATTCAGCCTGAAACGGTGCATATTTATGAAGGCAAGATCTTTTCACTGAAACATGAAATTTTCTGCCCTCCACAAAGCTTTTGACTCTATCATCAAATTGCAAAACAACTTTTTAATGTGGTCCCAAGGGACATTTAAAGGAATAGGGAGCAATTCTTTGCCAAAAGCTAGATCTACAAAATTGATTTCTACCTTGATTGTAACTAAATCTTACAAGAGAAGACCCTTTTCTCCAAATTCTTAATTGCAGCAATTACCTTCGCAATAATAATAGTGACAATGATTGCATGATTATTACCTGTTTGTGTCCAAATATTGCCCCAATGTTTTCCTTAATCGTAGAGCCGCCAGTGGTGCATACGACAACCTGCTTTTTCCCTTGGCCAACCTGGTTTGTGCAGTTAATCCGAATGCCTGGTGAAATGATACAGTATGCTTGTAATACCTGAACCATTTTTGTGAACTCCTGGTAAAAAACAGAAAAGAAAACCATTATTTTTCTAATCACGTTGGAAAGACTTTACTGAGATTTTACTATGATTATTATTATTATTGTTATTATTATTATTGTTGTTATTATTAGAACATTTCTATGCCGCCCCTTGCCAAAGCCTCGGGGCGGCTTACAACACAATAAAATACAATACAATGCAAAAATAACAATATAAAATTAAAGTTAACAATATAAAATAAATAAAAAATATAAAAGATATAAGAGAAGTTAAGAAAAGAAAAGAAAAGAAAAGAAAAGAAAAGAAAAGAAAAGAAAAGAAAAGAAGTCGCCCTGGCCAGATAAATAAGTAAATATTGTTAACAATTAAAATGACAGCTTCTGAGGGGCCACGAGATTTCTTGAATCCCCAGACCAGAGGGGAATGGGAGTTCCAACGTTCTTCCCCAAATTCCTGGCAGCTGCCGCCGAAAGAACCACACCAGCCTCTCTCGGCGGTCAGACAAGCAAAACCATCCATAAAAATGACATTCGGAGCATAGATTTGGAGGTAAGGTTTGGGACAGAATGCAGAAATTTGGAGAAACAAGATTATGGCTATGCAGGAAGCCTGGATCTTTCCTTCCTTTTATTCAAGACAGTCAACAGATGAAGGATTTTAGTCTACTTTTCAAAACCGCCCAATGTCAGGAAATACCCTACCAGCATTTCTTGAGCTTATGCAGTTTGGAGATTGGTAAAAAGTGGGGTGGGAAGCCAGAAGTTCTTCGAAAGCCACTCCAGCCTCATTCCCTCCTGATTCGAGACAGTCCAGTAGGATGGGCAAAACACCCTATTGGGCAAAAACACAGAACAGAAGTAGAGGGAGACAAAGATTGTCCCGGCACTCATCCTGCTCTGTACTGAATGTCTGTAAGTCTGCAAGTGTCAAGGCTTCTGGGGATCCTATAAAATCATAATCCGTTATCATAAAATAATGATGTTGTTGTGGAGATAAAATGGAGTGGAAGAGAACCTTGTTAGACACTTTGGGTGCCTTGCAAGAGGAAGAAAGGTGGGGTATAAATATAATGCAACAACAACATTAACAGTAATCCCTACCTTCTTTATGTTGCGCTGAAATTCTTTATGCCGTACCGGCAACGTATGAAATAGATGTTGTACAATGACAGTTGTCCCCTGCTGCCGGGGATAGGGAGCCCTCAAAGAGATTTTCCCACCGTGATCAAACACCAGGCGTGTTCCAACCTTAGCAGACTTGTGACAAGTAACAATGGTAATGTCACTGCAGGAAGAACACACCTTTTTGTTATTAGTGAATGGAAGTATTGTATATTTTATTCAGTCATTGACTAGCATAAAATACAATATGCAAAACATCAACAAGTCTAGAACTGGAAACAGAAGTATAAATGCACATTGAGCATCAGAATTCTAATATTGTTTTAGCATTTAAAAGTTAATAAGAAAAACACACACCCCTATGCAACCATTTTATAAAAGAAAGCTGCACTTTCACAATGTAAATTAGATTCTCATTCTGCTCTAAAATTCTCCAATGTTGAAAGTGCTGCGTGGTTTACAGTTCCCCAGCAAATGTTTTAGCCAGAGTTCAATGCATGTGAATAAATATCTCACCTTAATGCACAAAGAGAACTCAGGGCTTCACCTCGGAAGCCAAATGTTTCAACATGTGTAAGGTCAGAGAAGTCCTGTATCTTGGATGTATAATGTTTTAAAGCTAATAAAAAGGAAATTCATGGGAGAATGAAATAAGAACAAGAAGAATTGCATCATTAGACAGTATTTAATAGCTCAGTTCACATGACATGACAAACAAATTTGCACAAATATTGGAGCTGAAGATTGAAAAAATAATAAAAACAGCTTACTCAAGCCTGTGAAGTTTTCTTCTTCCACACCGCAACCATTATCAGCAACTTCAAAAAGTTCTGTCCCATAATCTTTAAGTTTCACTTCTACAAATTATAAAGAATATTTGTTAATCAAACAGTTTTCATTTAAACAATGCAAGGCATCACCAAATCTGTACATATAATCTATGGCTTCATAGTAGCCAAGAGCTTTCCCTGTATAATTTTTTTAAACCCTAAAAGACATTAGTACATATTTGATTTAAAAAAATGTATTTGATTACCTCTATTCCCTTTTCCATTTGTGAAAACTGACATTCTGACATTTTGCCTCCCTCAAAACAAGCATAGCCCTTATCATGGGGTAACTTTAGCACCCCACATTGATATTCTGTATGATAATTTATACATGAGTAGTCCTATTGATTTTTTATGGCATTGTCACAAAGGGCCTGGTCTAAAACACCCCCAAATTTCAGCTTCCTACCTTTTACTATTTTAATAAAAGAAAAATGCCTGGGGTAACAATTTCACCCCATAAGCTCCACAAGCATACCTGGGCAGGGTGACTTGGTGATCTTGAACAAAGGCCCCATAAAAAGGTACAAAACAAGGTTAAGATCAGATCATCTTGGTCTCATTTTAAAGTTAAGGTTCTAAGCTACCAGCAAACAGAATAAATTTGATGCATATTGCCCCTGAAAACGCTACAAAGACGCCAACAACAGCAAGCTTACCAATATTGGTAGCACCAGCATCTATGCTATTTTCCACAAGTTCTTTCACTGCAGTACACAGATTCAGAACCACCTGTCCTGAACAGATCCTGTGAACTGATTTACGGTCTATTGGGTTGATAGCTTTAGCAGGCTGTACCCTGTACATAAACACAAACACAGTTAGCTTTCCAATCAGAGCAATGCAGCGGGCGACTGGGCAAGCTGAAAAACATTAATTGCAGCAATCAGTAAGAGTGATTTGTTTACTGCATTTATTAAGAAAAGCAAGCATTTCTAAAGCACAATCTGATTCACGGGATAACACTTTTGAGGTCTTTCCAAACCTCCTTGTATTTAACTCATCCAGGAGACACGGGCAATCTTAAATTCCACACGACTATGGGATGGGTGGTAGCAGAGAAAGGTATATTTATCCTTGGACTACTGGCCTCCTTTTTCCCATGCTAACTACAGCATAAAGGAAAGGAAGACCTTTGCTTCATGACCAGCACAGAACCCAGCAGCCTGGCAGAAGAGGGCTAGATCCCCTCAGCAGAAAGGCTTAGTTTTAAGTAACTGGCACTACTACAAAGGAGGACTGCCCTTATGCTTCAATTAGCATAGAAATGCAGACCATTAAACTCTTAATGGACCAGGTTTTCTGGGCTTCTTTCAAGTCTGTTTTCAAGTTAGCACCAAATGATCAAAGTCCCCTCACTTCCAAAGCTATTCCCCAAAGATCAATACAGTGGTGTGCCCTAGCTCAGTGGTAGAATGCAGTGGTTTGAATGCAGAGGTTCCTAGACTGAATGAGGTAGCGATTAAAGTGTTGGACTGGGGACCTGGAAGATCCAGGATATAGTCCTCACTTGAACATGAACTCAACTGGGTGACTTTGGGGCTGTCACACACTCTCGTGCTAATCTACCTCACAGGGTTGCTGTTTTGAGGATAACATGGAGTGGAGGAGGACTATGTAAGTTGCTCTGGATTCCTTGCAGGAAGAAAAAAAGCAGCATCTAAGTGCAAAATAATATTATTCACAATCTCCAACAGGTAGAACTAGGAAAACACCTGCCGGAAACTTTGGGGAGCCACTGTCAGTCAGTGTTGACAATACTGGCCTAGAATGACCAACCATCTGAATCAATACAAGGCAATTTCCTACACCTCTATTTTTTACTTTAGGCAAATTATCACTAAACCAGCAATGGTTACCTTCCCATCAAAGGTGGCCGCTGGCACCTCTTTAATAATTCCAAAAAGCAATTTTCCAAAGGTAAATGATAACATATGAACAAGAAGATGCATGCTGGATCGGATCAAGAGTCCAGCATTCTGTTCACAGAGCAGGCAATCAGTTGTCCCCGGGAACCCCAAAAGCAGAGCGGGAATGCAACAACAGCACCTATATATCCACACATCATATATTCTGCATGCATGATACAAAGCAGGCTGCAATCCTTTGCACGCTTACCTTGGAGAAAGTTCCATGGTGCTGCGAGTTCTTTCTTCTGATTACTGCTCAATGATTTTTAAAAGATCTCAAGCATGATATGAAAATTACATGCAAATGAGCGCAGCGGCCAGCGCTAATCCTGCCCATCTTCCCAGACTTCTAAAGAAAAAGCTCAGCAATAACTCCGGCCGAGGCTTCGGCTTAGCTGTCTCCATGCAGCCCCGCCGCCCGAATGCCCCCAGCCCACCATGCCAGGAGAGCACAAGCCCCACGGCCCCCTTCACCGCATCCTTGCAAAGCTGCAATCGCGCCCAGTGCATGCTGGGTAAGCTGTCATTCGTCCAATCAGCACAGCAGAAGGGCGGGTTTGAATCTTGCTTTTCCATTGGCTAATCTGCTTTACCAATAAAAATACCGGCAAGGTACGTGGGGGGTAAACTTGGTGGAACTCAACCCTAGAGGTAGAAAAAGGTGAGGGCGCAATAGCGAATCCTATGCTTCCGGCCCGCGTTCGTCGCAAAAGAAGGGCAGAGGATACATGATAATTATTTTAGAGTTTGTGATACTATTTTCACAATAGTGATTTGTCTCATTATTTTTATAGGTCGGGGGGCTTGCTGCTGATATAAATATTGGCCAAATGTGGTGTTTGCCATCTTTCGTATGGACTAATAGGAGTTCCTTTGGTTTTTGAGCATTTCCTCTCCATTTCTTGATACACAGACACGGGTATGTTATAATAAAACTATCCGCGAAGAGAAGATAACAAGCAATCGAGGAAGCGAACTACGGTGGAAAAACTTATGCCATAATAACGTTCCACATTATGGGTAGATATTTTTCATTCATTCATTTCATTTCTATACCGTCCAATAGCCAATACCGTCTCCGGGCGGTTTGCAGAGACTACAAAAGTTAAAAGCATAATATTAAATATAATTTAAAGACAGCAAGCGCGTACGCACGCACGTTTCGAAATCCCGGTCTTTTTGCTCGCACGCCCTACGTATATTCTCTAGCCTAGGCATATTGAACTCAGTAGCTATCCAATGGAACTGGCTTTTTGGAAAAGACATATATAGAATTGCACTATTAGGGTAGTCGCGATGGGGCAGTAGAGCGCTACTTTTCCAAAAATCCAGGTAGAAGGTAATTATACCACGCCTTTCCGCCTCTTGCAAAGAACACGTCCACTCCATTCAACCACAACCCTGGGAGGTAGATTAGGCTAAGAATCACCCAGTGAGCTTCATGGGTGAACAGAAACTGAAGTTCAGATCTCTTGAGTTCCAACCCAACAGTCTAACTGCTACACTACCCCAGCAATAGGGTCTTATTAGTGTAAAAAGTTAAGAACTACACCTTTTCTACATTTATACACCGTTTTATACATCACCTAGAGTCAGTTTGACGCAATGGTTAGTGTTGAATTGGGATGCAGGTTGAGTTCTACCTCACAGGACTGTTGTAAGGATAAAATGAAGAGGAGGATTATGTATACCGCCTCGGGCTCCTTGCCAGGGGAAAAAGGCGATGTATAAATATAATGAGGGAGTGCCTTTACAAGATGTTAAGCTTCGTTGAATTTCTATGCCCAAAGCAGTCACTATAGCGACGCTGCAGCGTAGAACAACATCTATCCCGCGCACGGGCGGGCATATTGTTAAATTGTCGGGTCGGTGCCTGCACAATACAGATGGATAAACTGATTTTATTGCTAAAATAACATGGCCGAGTAGAAAGTGACGCCTATGTGTTACTCTACACGTTTCATAAGTCTACGGTTTACCCATATTAGAAGCTCTTGCATCAGCTCGACGTTCCCTTCGTTCTCGGGCGAGCCAGAAGACCTTGCGGCGGGCAAGGAAACCCCGCCTGCCGGCGACACGCAGCCAGTCTGCCCCTGTGTTAGCCAATAAGGAGCGAAAAGGCGGGACTGCGAGGGGGAGGGGCGGGTGATTTCCCTCCAATAGGAAGGGGCGGGGGCGGGGCGAGCGCCGCGGCTCGCGCCGCCCGTCACTCGGCCGCCGTCAGTCAGCGCCGGAGGAGCTGCTCGGGGGCCGCGTCGGCACGATGCCCATGTACGAGGTGAGGCCCTTGCATGGGAAGCCCGGCTCGCTGGTGCAGGCCGAGCAGCTCCCCACCTGCATGTACCGGGTGCGCAACCTGCACCGCTGCGCCTCCTCCGCGCCGCACCAGGTAGGAGCGTGGCGGCCCAAGCGGCGCCTCATTCGGACGGGCGCGGGGCGAGGAACGGGGCGGAGACGGGGCTGGCCGGGAAGGAGCAGCTTTCGCTTTCTGGTCCTGGCGCCCGGCGTGGCTCCGAGGCCGGGGGCCGCCTTGTGTCCGAAGGAGGCGCCTCCAAGGCGTCTTCCTCGTGTGGAGGACTCCAGCTTGCGTTCCGCACGTGGGGATCGCGCTCCAGCAGCGGCGGTCGGGGGTCGTTGACCCTCCCTGGGAGATGACTTGTTGGAGGAAGCCGTCTCGATGGAGCGACTTTAAAATATTATTACTGCTACTGGTATTATTTATTTCATTTCTCGCCTGGCTAATAGCCGAACTTCTCTTTCTGGTTTATAACAATACAGAAAATAATAATAAATAATACAGTGCAAATAAATAAAACAATACAGTGCAATAAAAATACCATAAAATCATATCAAAAGCATCATGAAAAAGTTAAGCATCTATAAACATACAGTGAAGAATGACCCAGTAAAAGAAAAATGCCTGAGATGGGTCATTACCTCAGGACCCTGGATAACCAAGTATATCTTGAAAGACTTAAGCATAAAGGGCTTTCTTAATCTGTGGCTGGAGAGATGGCAAGGTTGGTGCCAAACAGGAAGCAGTGGGGTGATCATTCCATAGATGGGGGCCACCACACAGAAAGCCCTCCCTCTGTCACCCCTTGAGCCACACCTGGGAGTTAGCATTCAGAGGAAGGCCCCGGATTAAGAGATTATTTGAAACAATTATGCATTGTCTGAAGTAATTTTGAGCCTTCCCCACGGTCATATTAATGTCTTAATTACAAGTTGATTGACCTATACTGAAACTGGATATATCAGCTACAATCCCGTGTGTATTTATGCACGATTAAGTTCCATATTTACGGTGAGTACTAGCATGGAAACTTGTGGAATGTCAAAGAGAAAAAGGAATATATGAAATGCTCTTGCTCCTAAAACAGCTAAGTGAATGCTAATAATTTTCATTTAGGATGAAGTTGATCCCTCACTTCAGGCACTTGAAGCCCGCCAGGAAGAGATCTTAAGACGTTTGTATGAATTGAAGGCTGCTGTGGATGGCCTCTCGAAGATGATCCAAACACCAGATGCAGATTTTGATGTAACAAACATCATCCAAGCAGATGAACATTCTTCTTTAACTGCCAGTGCTGCAGAGCTGGATAACTTACTTGGAAAGGCAAGTCCAGATTAACCTTTTCTTGACAATGTGTTTCCTCTCTAGCTAGTGAGCTGGCCAGTGTGGGGTTTCTGGGACAAATAATGAGGCTATTAGCTTTCTGGCAAAATTTAAAATTAGTAATAGGTGGCAGTGCAAAAGAAAGCTTAACAAAAATGTTGCAAAATTTACAACAAAATTAGATAATAAATTAATCTCAGCCGAATACTGAAGATAAATTTAGAGCAATCCTATAGAGACTGAAGTCCTACAACTCCGAACAATCTTTAGCTTTAGCTGGGAACTGCTGGGAATTCTAGAACTTCTTTCCCTATCTAAAGATGAATATAGTTGCACCCTTAATTCAACAAAATTGGTTTAAAAGTGAGGGCAGAATGTTCAGGGTGTTCTAGTTGAATTAAATATATTTTCTCACCTGAATATGCAGCTTGAACCTCAAGCTCTTGTGAATGAATAGGTTGGTTGCTTCCAGTAGGACAAACATAAAGCCTTTGTGAAAATAGATGGTTTGCTTTCCTGGACATACAGCTATGTCATATGCAATATGGCAGTGCCATGTGCAAATCTGGGATTGAATTGATTCCTTCAGTTTTCTGTGAGCTTCTACAGTTGTTGCAAAATCAGGGGAGACATGCTGATATTATTGGTTCTAATGTTATTTCTGCAGGTTTGTGAGACTAGAGCATATATTGCTTACTGCTAGTAATGTGCATGAGGGACACCTGGTAATTCCACTCTTTGATTTTTTTAAGTTTATGGGGTGAATCCAAATGTAGATGTTCACAGAGTCTATTTAAACCAATATGACTTATATTGTTCCGACTGATTTCAATGGATCCACCCTAAAATACGACTAAATCTGAGTCCCACCCGATGTTGGGACAACGCTCTCTTCTTGTCATGCACAGGCTGCCAGTGCAGGCACTCTTCAAAAGGTCTGGGACCTCTTGTAGTCTTTGACTTCCAGCAGATCCATGTGGGTGGTAGTCAAAGGCAAGTTGTTGATTGCAAAAGCCTTTCTTACAACTTAACCCACTGGCAATGTGTGTTTCTGCCTGTTCTTCTAAGGGTTTTCATGAACTGCCACTCCACTTTTCTATCCACAGCAAAGCTATGTCCCATTCTACACCTCCACTCTTATGATATGGGACATGTATATTGTGCTTAGCAAGTGTGTGAAACACACTGATGTACAAAAGTATGGGCGTCCCCTGACTAACTCACACGTGGTGACTTGTTTTAATGCAGGGCTACGGGGCTCTTAAGGATATTGTGATCAATGCAAATCCTGCTTGCCCTCCACTGTCACTGTTAGTACTCCACAGCCTGCTGTGTGAGAGCTACAAGATACTCTCAGCAGTTCATACACACTCATCTGTGAAGAGCGTGCCAGAAAATCTCCTGAAATGCTTTGGTGAGCAGACTAAGAAGCAATCCCGCCATGAATACCAGTTGGGCTTTACATTAATTTGGAAAGATGGTAAGTCTGGCACATCAGGAAAGGGAGCATATTTATTAGAACCTATGGAACTGAATAGTGTACACAGTCAACTTGTCATAACCTTCATGTAAGGCGATGAACTCAAGTTTAGACAGTCAATGGCAAGAAATGTGTTTTTGCAGATGGTTCAGGCTTTGGCTATATATAAAGTCCTATGATAACAGTAAGTTGTTCTTTCAGGCACATGCTTGTTAAACTGCCTCAAGATCATTTGTTGCTTGGGCAGCAACTACATAAAATAAGTAATTGATTTGTGCCCTAAGTGTGTAGTGCTGAATGCTGGACTCAAAGGAATGTGTAAGTTGGAAGCTTGACAACCAGTCCTCTAAAACATGGTCATATTTTAGAGACTTTCTGTAATAAGTTATGGGAAGACTTGCCATGTATAGGCAACATTAGTGCTTAATTCACTGAAGTATATACTGTATATCAATGACATACAAACCCCCTAAAGAAACTCCCTCTTGCCATGAAAATATTTTAGGAGTCCCTGCATGTTGTAGAAGTTTCTGGTACACATACTTGACTCATGCAAGTTGGTGGAGTAGCTTCCCTGTAGATGTACGGAAGACCACCAACAGCAAAAAAGCTTTAATGGCTATAAACTTTTTGGACTTCACTGATTTTACCAAACTCCTGAGGCTTTGAGAAATCCCTATTCCTTGAAACTGCAGTATGAAAAACACTCCTTTATATTTGTGCATGGCAACTATAGGGAAATTCCTTCAGAATTATCAAGCATTTGAAGAGCATGCATGCCCCCCCCCCCCCACTCTTGAGCTCAAATTCCATTAATTCTGTTACTGGTTATCCTGGGCATTTTTGTGATAAGTGATTCCAGTTAAAATCATTTATGGTCACTTGAACCTGGGTACTTTTTGGCCAGTACAAAAGGAAAATGGCATGTATTGTTTGGCGTTCTTTAGTGCTGCAAATATTAATTTGGTACTGCCTGCCTAGGCTACTTCTGTGTTGTGCTACTTTAGCTTCCTGTCTCAGTCCTTTAAAACTGAGGCTGGCTAGCAAGAATAGTCTGCAGCATTGACCTGAGCAGAAAAAACTCAGGACAACACTAGAAACACCGTCCAGTTTGAGGAGATTATGGGTATAATGTTGTGATGCTGCACCTTAGCGGCCTTGGGATAGGAGGAAATTGCGGAGCACCTGCAAGAGTACACATGTAGCTTGCTGCACAGTTGTTCTCCTGCAAATATTTCCTGCTGGCTGCAATTAAGTGGTAGACTGGCTGACTCACAGGATACATAAATATAAATTTCTGACATTAAGGAGTTGCTTAGTTGCTGAGAAAAGCTTAATTAAGTACAGGGAGATTCAGGAACATATTTAGGATGTACTTTTAACATAATTTCTGTTCCTTCAAATTGTTGTCTAAATTTGATTATTTTGTTTCAGTGCCAAAACCCCAGATGAAGTTCAGCGTTCAAACCATGTGTCCCATTGAAGGAGAAGGAAACATTGCTAGGTTCTTGTTCTCCTTGCTTGGTCAGAAGCATGATGCAGTTACAGCAACTCTGATAGACAGCTGGGTAGATACAGCCATCTTCCAACTGCAAGAAGGAAGCAATAAAGAAAAGGCAGCGGTTTTACGATCTATGAATGCTGCTCTTGGTAAAACATCCTGGTTGGCGGGAAGTGAACTGACGGTGGCCGACGTTGTGGCCTGGTGCGCACTTCAGCAGACAGGAAGCGCCAATGCTGTCCCAGCCAATGTGCAGAAGTGGCTCAAGTCTTGTGAGAATCTGGCTCCTTTTAACTCTGCTCTCAAGTTACTGAAGTAAATTTATATTCTATAGCGAGGGAAATGGGTTAAATATTTCCTACATCTTTATCTTGTGCTGCAAGCCTGGAACATAATGCTTGTGGTGTGGATGAAATTTTAGAAGGTAATTGTTGAAGATCTTATGTCAATAAAGACATCAGAACTGGTTTCTCTGGACATCCTTCTCAAGTTAGTTGTTGAAGCTGTCCTTTATAGATATCACAGTATTTTCTTTCAAACATTCCTTTCTGACCAAGCCAAATGACTGATACGCACAACATGCTGGAAGACATTTTATATAAAAAACTAAAGACATCTTACATAACAGTGTTACAGCACCTTTCTCTGACTTAAACAGGAGAGCCCAATTGCTTAATTCTGTTCCTTTCATCTTTCTCTTCTAAAAGTAGCTTAACTTTTTCTTTAAGCAGCTTGATCTCTTCTTCCTGCTGCATCACCTTCTGCTGAAGGTTGTAAATGACCTAAAATAAAATGAGGGATAAAGAATGAATGCACTCACATGGACAATCGCATCTTTACAGTGAAATACTAGACATGGTATTGAAGTTAGTATGAGAGTAAAATTATGGACCTTCCCTAGTTTCTAGGACAGGAGTTGCAAGTTGCTGTTTTTGTAACCCAAGTGTACCCACTAGCAGAGGCTTTCAGTTTGGCTACATTAAATGTTATCTAGCCAGCTTGTGGACACACACAGTTCCCTTCTCCTGGCCTTTTCAATTCCACAGCTTCATTGACTGTAAATTCCAGATTTCAAACTTAGCACCTTGTACTGCCAAAGGAAGGAACATATGGAAAATTTTCTATGATCTTAATTAATACATCGTATCTTTCCAAAAAGGAATAGTGCCAAGGGCTGTGTGGACTAAACAAACACTGCCTGTACACACAACTGCTAAGAAAAAATTCTGCATTGTGAAGGCACACCACAGAGGCATTCATATCACAAATTGTAATAAAAGTCACTACCTGCCAGTTAAGAAACCAAGAGACATAGTAAAACTTACATTCGCTGTGTTGTGGAAGAGTTCGCTTTCAAGAAGTTGCCCAGCAGTTGGTCGGCGTGAGGATTCGATACTGGTGAGCAGCTTAACGTATTTTGTCTGTATTGGCCACTTCCTACTGAAAGAGAGAGGAATGTGGCTGTTCCTTAAGCCCATCAGAACTTCAGTTCTTTCCATTTCTGTTCCAAACGGCTGGAAGAGTTCTAGCAGGATTACACCCAAGCTGTACATATCTGACTACAGACAAGAAGAAAACTTCAATATTAGCATACAAAATAGTTACGTCTAAAGCTTAAGCTTTTGGGTTTAGTCTCAGGTAATGTAAATAATCCTAAATAAAACTTAACTATAGTGATGTAAAATGTCAGGGGTCACATTCTCTGAGTTCAAAGGCTCTGGTCCAAATAGAAGTGTTTTAGCTAAAGTTATTTAGGCTCGCATTAACGGAACAAAGTCTAACTTCTACTGTTTTAAGGTCATGTTTTCCAATCCAGAGACGGAACAAGGAACAGGTGTTTCCACTGCCATTCTGATGGAAGCCGCATAAAGTCCTGAAGTGGCACTCTGAGCAGCTGTCATCAGCTGCTTTGCCTCCACACACCACCTTATGTCTTCATCCTTTATAGTCAAACGGTGTGAAATCCAACAATGGTAGTTCTGTGCAGATACAATATATTGTATTCCTTACAGACCTCAAGAAAACATGACCAACAACCCTGGTGACTATTCCATGGTTGCCAAATAAGCCATTTTTATCTGTGTATGCTTGGCTCCTCATTTCTGTAATTTTCCCAAGATGAACACTTAACTTCAGTTACATAGCTGATGTCCCTTTTCAAATCAATTCTCCTAACCTCTCCCAATTAATATATTTGTTACACTAACACCCATGTCTTTGAACATGTAAGCTGAAAAATACCTCAAAGTTACCACCATGGAATATACCTTAAATGTTAATGGAGGTTGAGGTGACTGTACCTTAAAATCATAGTGAGAGCCTTGTAGCTGTTCAGGTGATGCATATAGGCAGGTACCAACTCCATGTGTATGTATTAGTTCTATGCAAAAGGAGAGAATTTGAAGATTATATTAAAAAGCTACCTGAAACTGTATTTCACACAATTCAACTCAAAACCAAATTCTGCTCTTTCACTACCATTGATTTTCTTTGGACTTAGCAGGTGTGTTGTGTCTTCCTGTATAATATCTCTGCAGGCCAGCCCAAAGTCCCCTATTTTCACATGGAGGTCAGGGCCTTGGAGAAAGATATTTCTGGGCTGTGAAAACACAAGAAAATATGCTAGTTAAAACTATTTTATACATGAAATCATGTATTTCCCCCATTCTAATCTAAAAAGAATGCTACAGCACATCCGAAGCAGAAGGGTAAAACTAAATATGAGACGGCTTGACTCCCTCAAAGAAGTCTCAGCCTTAAGCTTACAAGAGCTGAGCGGGCCAGTCCAAGCACAGCACACCGGAGGGCTTCTATTTAGAGGGTGACCATTAGAGACAACTTGACAGTACATAATCTGAAATCTAAGATACAAGCCTGCACTTAAAGCTCAGTCTAAGCATCTGCCTTTCCTTAATCCTTGCCATAAAGGGACAAACTAAACCACACTGGGAGGGGAATGCCAAGTCATTGCATCCATTTGGTGCTTGGCAAGCTGCTGAAAAGGGGACGCACGCCTCCCCGGGTAGGTGCAGGCCAGGCTCAATATGCTCACTGTCCCAGGGCTGGCCTTGCCTCTTGCAGTGTCTTGCCAAGTTCCTAAAAGAACCAGGCCCACCCTCGCCCTCTCCTACAGTCCAAGCGAGAGCCCATGGTATCATCTTCTAGTTGGTTCCAGAACCACACATTGTGTATCATAAAACAATGGTCACTTAGGCACAGGATTCCAAACACTGGCACTCTCTCCGTTCAAGGCCAGGCATTTTCTAACATGGGCAATCTAATCAGGTGTTCCTGCAGGCGGGAAAGGGACTTAACGGAGGAAAACTTAATCGAAGCCATAATGGCCAAAGATATGGCGACGCTTCAAGATTTATTACAGCCAAACTTCCAACCGATTATTGTCAAGGTAGCCATTTACATTCCTACCATGCCAAGAGATGACAGAAACCTCAAGAGCTAGACTACATGGAGTCTTTATAAAGACCTGCCTTACTAACGATTCTGTATTTATATACTGTATATCAAAAGAAGAACGAGTGCTTCTAAAGGTCTCCTCTGCATATTTAAAAATGTCCTTTCAGCATGAGTACCTAACATGACATCAGACAGACTGCCCCAGCAATCCTCCCAATGTCTACCCAGAGACAAGCCCCATGGCAACCCTGAAGATATCACAGGGCAAGCTCCACTGAGCAGAGGATTACAGCTTCACTATAAATCCTATGTTCACTTATGTAGGCGTAAGCCCTCACCAAATTTCTAGATACACACGCACAATATTGTTCAATGTAAAAATAAGACTGGGAAATGAACTTTACGCACTTACAAAACTGGCCAAAACGTTTTGAAATAATCATCTTTAAAGTTGGCCCTGTTTTTCTAAGGTATTGTAATTGTGTTCGTTCCTATACAGGGGCAGAGATGGCAAGGCGTGTGTGCAAAATAGCTATATAACGTATGCATGCATTCTCTTCAATTGGTTTTTGGTCATTATGGACTTCATATAACAGATTCCAAATCAGGCTGGAAAGCAAGTTGAATTCATTATAAATGCAGTTCAGTTCGAACACTTTTTAATTAATTGCATTTATATACTATCCTAGTAGCCCAGGGGGCTCTGGGTGGTTTACAAAACTATACTTTCAGGTATAGTTTAAGTTTCACTATCTTACCACCGCAACACGTTTAAGATATTTTACAGCAGGGATTTGCAAGTCTACTTTTGTTATTCAATACCTATTTTGTCATCTTTTCCACCCCCTGGAACCACTGTAGCAGCCAAAGCTGTCCAAGAAGTCACACAGAAGATATATGCAAAATACACAAAATGAAGATCCTGAAATGAGGTAATGTTTGACCATAGTTCATAGCCTATATATGGGTCTGGGAACCCTTTGGAGGGCAGAACTCCCGGCCTCTACCCTTACAGAAGCCTCAGGCCAACCTGCTTAGCCTGAAGGACAGAAGAGCAGCGAGAGCAGCCTTCTCTGGCTGGGCAAGGAACCCAAACTAAGGAATCTCTCTGTACTGCCCCTTTCCATGCAGACACCAAAAATGAGGCACAGGGCAGGAAAAGGTAAGATTAGGGAGATCACAGAAGCCTCTGAGTACCATTTTCCCCTGACCCAACATTTTTTATTCTCCTTTAGGGTTTTTTTTTTAAAGTTTTTTTCCTTTGCAGAAGAAGCAGCTGCAGAAGATTTTTTTTTTTAAAGATTGTTAAAATTGGGCTTTTCAGTACCATGAAATATTTGGATACAGCAGATACCAGTACCAACTTGTTTTACAATAGATTTTGAGTTATGCTAGTTGCTGTTACTAGCTTTCAGTTCAAGCTGTTATAGATTAGAACTCTCAACCAACTAAAGAGAATACTTTTTATGCAGAATCAGTTCCATGTTACATGTACACGTAACTAAATTTTCACTGTTTTTATGAATTTTAATGTTTTGGGAATTCTAATGTTCTGGGAATATGAGTTTTGTGATGGTCATCTGTCATTTTTAATACAAAGCTCCAACAAGAGGAGGGGTAAATCAAAATTGCATAATGCTACAGCACACCTAGGTTACAAACTGAGCACGATACAAGTACTGTTACATTAGAGGAAGAGGGATTACGAAGTATTTTCACCATTTATTATATCACTACCCAAACAGTCGCAGAGCTGCGAGACGCTACTTGAACATGCACTGGGGAACTGAAGGAGGCAATTATGGAAGCCATCTTTGTATCAAACTAAAAGAGAACATCAATGTGAACTGTTACCTCCTCAGCCAACATGGCCACCATCCAATACATGTAGCCCTACACATGGGATTTCACCGTGTTATACCAGACCTGGTGAAGCACGGAGCAAGAGTAAATCACCGAGATGATACTGGCCAAACTGCTCTTCACCTGGCTTCTGAAACTCTCAACCAACCAGCAATTAAACTTTTACTCCACTGCGGAGCAAACGTAAATCTCACAACAACAGGTACCGACGAAACGGCACTTCACTTAGCAGTGTGGTCTTCATCGTGCAAGGCTGCCGTCATCTTAGCCGCAGGCAGGCAATGTGTGGAGTTACTGTTACTCAATGGAGCAAATGTGCACCTGAAAAACTGGGAAGGGCATGAAGCCATTCACAGAGCTTGCCAAAGTGGCAGAGAAGACATAATTAACCTTCTACTCAGTTATGGTGCGGATGCTAACTCCTTAACGAACCAGGGAGAGACTCCGCTTTTTCTGTTCCTTGAGAAAACTATCAATATAAGAAAAACAAGACTACTGAAGAAATTGCTAAGCCTATCATATCCTCTGAAACTAGCTAATTATGAAGGTCGTCTCCCCAAAGTGCTTCAACTCTCAAGTTGTGAACATCTAAAAGACATGCTTATCCAAGTGTCTTTAGAAGTCTGGTCCTTGCAGGATATCTGCAAATTCAACATCAAGAAAATATATAGCGGAAACATGAAATACCAGCTAAAAGGAATCATACCAACCCTACTATGGAATTCCATGTATGTTCAAAAAGAGTCCTCATATGCTTCAAAAGCAAGAAATGTCTGGTGAATGAGCCCGTCAGACAGGAACAGCAGAAATGAAACACCACACACTAACCAATGAACTAATGAATAAACTTGACAGCCTTAGATTCAGCACTGGTTTTTGACAAAATCCTTATTTCTTGAATTTTCTACTAATAATTGAAAGCACTTCATTTGAGCAGAATTATTGAAAAGCATTATGGGAGGGAAATTCTACATCTAGAGATGCATAGTGACATCTGCATGTACAACAGGTTTTTTAAAATTCTGATGGTAATGACATTTCTACACTGCCCATAGCCAAATTCTCTTCTCTGGGTGGGTCAACAACATTTTAAATGACCCATCCAGAATGCAACCAGGCCTGACCCTGCTTAGTTTCCACAATTAGGCAGGATGAGGCACTTCAGGCAAAATGGAAGCTGAGGATGCCAATCGTAGGAATTGCTCCTACGACTGTAACAGAAACAGATTGCAACGTTTAAGGTGAAAGTAGGGGCTTCCATTCAAGATGAGAAAATAAAGGAAGGCGATGCATAAGGCCACTCATGTCAAAGGGTTCAACAGGCCGAGACTGCAGAAGTTTGAACACAATCGGAAAAGGGGATTTTGCACAGTACTCTGCCTAAGACCGATACTAATGCATGTGGGTGTCCTTGTGGAATTTGTGAATAAGCGTCATTTTGCAGAGAGAGAAAGGTATAAGGCATCGGTGCATGGAGGCCCAACAATGGTCTAAATATGTTTTTTACTTACTTTAATGTCCCGGTGCATGACTCCCATGCTGTGAATATAATACACTCCTTCTAGTAGCTCTTGGAAGATTTTTGATGTCCACTGATTGTCTACATGGTGATAAGGATCTTTAAAAAGAAAGTTCTTTTTCATTTTTTTGTCTAAAGACAACATGAAACATCCAGTTATGTTAACAGAAGTATGCTAAAGCAATGACAGTACGTAAATACAAGCGGGGCCGGCCAACAACGTTGCAGGATCAATTGCTCTTGTTCAGGGTTCCCCAGCCAGAGAGCCATTGTTCCCTTTCACCCCTTGCAATGACCTCTCTCAATATTTATTGTAATTATAATTAATTTCATGTCCATACTGCCTAGCAGATGAAACTTTCTGAACAGTTTACAACTGTCAGTGTTGTACAACGTCTGATCCTACCTACCTCTGACCCTAGGCCCACTCACACTGCCAGATTTATTTCCTAAACGCTTTCTGTATTTCAGCATACCTGACCCTGCCAATAGCTCTCTGCTGTGCATAGATAGTAACGTACATTCCGAGGTTGCTGAGCACATGGCGACTCTTTCAGCAAACAGGACTTTCCCCAAAGAAAAGCACATAGGTCAATACTGTTGCTATCTGCACCACAGTTGCAGTACACAAACAGGTTGTCGATGCTTGCCAGGATCCAGAGAACTATTTTAGGTACTTGTACACATGTCCAAGCACATGATGGTGATTATAATACTTTAAAAAGCAAGCATTTGTGTCATATCAACAGGCTGCAGCCAAAGCTAGAAGGGGCTTTTCTGGGACTAATCTCTAAGAAATACAAGCTACCGTGGGTACATCAGACTATTTACGTGGCTTTTTAAATTTCGGGAGCTGTGGAACGTTTTTCAATTTTGATTTGCTTTGGATTGCACCCTTAGAGCTATACAGCCAACAAAAGCACACAGCTAAGTGTTTAAAACTGGAAAGCAGACCTATGTTTAGGATTTGAGTCCGACCCGTTATAACTAGTTGCAACAATATGAGATGAGCGGTTATTCGACCGAAACTCTTTTCTCTACTTCTGAGTGGGATGCAAATTAACTTTAATGCTTCTTTTATAAAAGATTTCTCTTCCCATATGACAAACCACCTCTACAGCTAAGATGTTATGCCGTAATAGATTAAAAGATTTAATCTAATTGGGCAAGTTTTTTTTAAGTAACTTGTTCAAGGTAAATACTTAGGCAGCCAAGTCAGAATCAGGCTACTAGAACATCTATACCAAAGTGGGCAACTTCTGCACTGCAACTCCCATCGTCCCTGACAACCCAACATGCTGGCTGGGGAATTGTAGTCAAAAACACCTGGAAGTCATCAGGGTGCCCACCTTGGTCTACAATAACTGGCAGCAACTACCTACCATTTCAAATGATGGCCTTTTTCCATCATCCCCTGAAGATACCAGAGGCTGAGCCTGAAATATTTTGCAAGCAAAGCCCATACCCTGATACTGACAATATTCCCATCATGTACCACAACATGAACACTCTCTTTCCCTCTCCGACCAAGTGACAAAGGAAATCGATTATTTATTTTTCTTTATTAGATTTGCATCCTGCTCTTTTTCCTTTTTAAAGGACTCAAAGCGGCTGACATGCTCCTCCTCCTGCCATTTTATACCCACAGCAACAACCCTGTCAGGGAGGTTGGGTTGAGCGTCTGTGACCGGCCCACAGTCACCCACCCTGTTGGCTCCACAGCTGAGCAGGGACTAGGAACCAGACTGCCTGAGTCCCAGCCCCACACGCTAAACCACTACATCGCACTGGCTCTCAGTGATGGGTGTTTTGGGCAGGAGCAACAACCTGGTTCTGGATTGATGGTTATCAGTTAGGAAGGCTCATCTTGCAGCTCTGAAATACTGGCTATGATTTAAAAGTAGCACAGCTCCCTGTCGGGTACCTGGAGCACCACACATGCATGGGTACTTTGCTTGTGTGGTCACAACAATATTTCCCCTTCACTACCTGAACAAAGAATAATAATAAAACTTACTGGAAGCATCCTCTGCTCTCAAACATATCTTGTTTCTGTCAGCAATCCAGTCCCACAACGAGAGTTCACACAGCTGCATTTGGATGTGAAGCATTAGATGATACTCCATCTGAGGAAAAAGTATGAGACGGTAAAAGGTTTTTCAGTATGTCATAATGCATTTTAGACACATGCATTTTAGCATACAAAATGCATTTTTGCAGAAGACATGCACAACAATTTGTAAAAATAAAAACAGGCGAAGGATTCTCACTGATTCGTTTATCCATATTTGACTCTGTCTCACTGTCCTCAAAAGACAGCAGCAGCTTCACCCTAAGAGTTACTGCATTTTAGGTGACAGATGCTAAAAGTGTGTGTTTTTATTCTGGCTCCTGAATACAGCAAAGAACAGATGTAAAGTCTGATGGGAGCTTTCAAGAAATTTGCCATGGGGACAAGTATGAGAGCAGCAATTGAACGCCCTGACTCCCCAAAGAACTACACCTCCCATCAGCCCCACCCAACATAAGCAAAAGAGATCAGTGATGGGAGTCACAGTCCAAAATACCTTGAGGGCACCAGTTGGGGAAGAATGCATTAAGCCAAAGGGAAAAGGAGACACCAGCTTAGCATTTTCTCATTATCAAATGTTTACAGTGTTGTTCCGCTCACAGGGTTTTTCAAATGGGCTGCAAATATCACACACACAATTCAAAATGATAACTGCACCTTATGCATGCCAACTCAGAGATAAATTTCACTAGGATTCTAGGATTGCAAGTTCTCAGGGAGACAGCCTACACATCTGCACTTGAAGTAGCTCCATGAAGCTCAGGGGATTGTACTTCCAAGTAAGCACCTGGGTGGTGCAGGTATAAGGTCCAGCCA
The DNA here is from genome assembly GCF_004798865.1 of Varanus komodoensis. NCBI lineage: Eukaryota > Metazoa > Chordata > Lepidosauria > Squamata > Varanidae > Varanus > Varanus komodoensis. The sequence continues at coordinate 7,882,823 of NW_025335684.1, forward strand.
TTGCATACAAGCACAAAATATTGCTCATATGCAAGGATAAAATATTAATAACACACTATTGATATCAGGGGGTTATTAATATTATTATGTTTGGGTTATTAGTATAATAACTTATGGAATAATTGTTGTAAGTCGTCCAGAGACGTGTAGTGATTGGACAGGTTAGAAATACCCAAATAAAACAAAACAAATATTTACATCCCACTGAAGTTCACCTTATTTTCATCAGCCTTGGTTTCAATTTATAAAACAGACTCAAAATAACTGTTGACATCTGAGCACATTCAGCATCCCTCCGACTTCAGAAGGTTTCTGATATACCTACACACAACTCTTGCGAAAGGTTCACCATCTTTCCTGACTTGGATAAAACAATGCCAGGGGCTCCATTTGCAAAAACAGGTGTATTTATCTATTCGACTGCATAAGTTGCTTAAAGCTGTGCATGATCAGAGGCAGAGATACTTAAAATACATTTAAATTTAAAATAGGTAAAATTTGCACTTACTGCACAGTGCTGCTGTAGAGACCTCCCTTTCAGTGAATGGTTGTCTTTGCTACAGGAATCATTTGTGATAATGTTGTGTCTCTCATTATTGCAATGAAGCAGAACAGAGGGGTGATTTTCACCATTCCTTGAGCCACTAGTCGAGTCATTAACGGAGCAACTTTCATGTGACCCCGCACAGGAATTTGTTTTATTTCCTTGACCATCTCTGTCAACCGAATCTTCAGAAGTGAGGTCAGCAAATACAATGGAACTGCTGTCTTCCATGTCTTGGATGGAGTGCTGATCCCTGCAAGAAATTTAAGGGTGGGCCCAAAGAACTGTGAGCAGAAGTGAAAACTGCTACCAGCGCTGTTCCTTCAATGCGGGCGCCAGAATGTGCCCAATAATCCGCACAACGCAATCCTAGAGCTTCTGATCATTCCCTCTGTTTCTGATGCTCAGATGTGAGTGCCATTGTTTATGGAGCCAAAATGGTGCCACCCATGTGCAAAGGGAAATGTCATCAGGCTTGGGGGATTACCAAGGTGTACGGAAGTATAAAAATTTAGATGAAAATCTTGAGGGGTGTTAAACAGTTGTTCACTGTGCATGGAATGCTGGCAGACTGGAGCAGGCAAGAAGTCTAGGAAACCAGGGGAACTGAATAGAGCATTTGGGAAAAGTGAAGGAACAGAGAAACCTCCACACTGCATCTCTGTGACTACGTGTAAAGTTCTATAGTAGTTCTCATCTCTCTGCCTGGACAAGAATGTAGAAGTGGACAGTGACTTCACTGGACCAACTAGGTCTTAGCTGGGAAGATTACACTTAGTTAGGGAATAAGCTAGTCATGGACTGCTACTCCAATGCCTGCCAAACCTGGAGAAAGCAGTGTTTTCCAGGGATGTTTAGTGTGGTATAAGAATCCAACAGCTCCCACTGAAAGAGAGTGCAAGTTTCTCCTTAAGGAAGCAAATGCTGAGATTAGGTATCTTCTGAGATCGTGAAGACTATTTTTCAGTTGACTAGTTTTTTTCCATTGATTAGTTTTTACCCTTGTATATCGCCAACTACCTGCTAGTCTAACAGTTGTTAGAAGCTTCGTAAGATTAAAAAACAGCCTGCAAAGTATTCTGCCATGAAATAGCTTGGCATTTCTATTTTGTATCTATACAACAAAAAGTAAATAAAATACACTGGACCCAATGCAGAGAAGCTGAGGTGTGCTAAAGTCATTGAAATCCATGGGTCTTAACACAGTTGTAACTGACTTGTTCTTGTGATTTCAGTGGGACTTGAGCACAACTAAATGCTATCTGGATTGGGCTCACAAACTATAATCTAATGTATATTTGAGTTTTACCATCTAGGGTTGTTATTTGTAAAAGACTGAAGGAGATAGTTCTTGCTGAATATCAGAATACATACTCGGAATATCCTTCAGTGGAAGACATTTTGAGTGATGGCAAATTCAAGTTTCTCTCATCTACAATTGAAGAGAAATATGACATTTTATAAAGACAGGCTAAAATGTCTCATTGGCTAACTGTAACATTGTACCTTAATCATAAAGTTACTTAACTTTCTCAGCATGCAGGCAAGTTAAATCACAGTAATCAATAAGCACACATTATTCAAATGTTACTTGCATTAACTTTAGATAATTATTAAGGCAAGAACCTTCACGAAGGCACTCCTACATGCATTCTTTCAAAACATATATTAGTACCAACAGAACAGCACAAACTTTCCCACAGCCAACATCCCAAGAAGCTATACAATAACAGTATATTAATTATTCTTATTTTAGCCCCTTTCATAATCATTTCTAACACCAGAGCTGCCTTTTTCAATGCCAAAACAGCACTGGTGGCATTTACAGAAAGTTGTTTTTTGGTTTTGTTTTTTAACCTTGACCTCAAAATCCTTTCCTCTGGACAGCCTCAGGCAATTCCAGATTCATTCAGGTATTAATTCCTTTGCAATATGTGGTGAATGACACGTGGGTGCCATGAAAAGGACAAGAGCTACTCCCCTTTTTGGTATCCTGGTTGAACATGTTCCATCCAAGCGGTGTGGTATCCCACAATATTAGGATGCTGCAGCCCAGCCAACACTTTCACTTCTCGTAATACCTACAAAAAGACCAAAGAGAATATCTCTTCATAAGCCAGTGTCTACTGGACTTGGGATAGCTGAAGAACTCTTTGTCTGACATAAAACCAGAAGTGCATCTCATTGTTAAAAACGCCCACCCCCAGTGGTATAATTCTTGCAATCTGGGCTAACCATTCAGTTGCCCAGTGCTTGTTATCCAAGTCGCAGGTCCCAGGTTCAGTCTGCAGTACTGTCAGGCAGTAAGTGATGGCAAAAACCCCTGGCGAACTGACTCCACTCAGAGTGGAAAATATCCCAGTTTGGCATAAGGCAGTTTCCGAAACTTCCTTTTAAATTCAGAGTATTTAAGTACTTGCCTTCCGCTGAGCACATCCTCTATGCCCAAAGCCAACACAACTCAGTCCCAACACATTATAAAATCTCAGACTCTCAGCCCAACCTACCCCACAGGGTTGTTGTTGTGGGGATAAGATGGAGGAGGAGAAATGATGTAAGCTGCCTTGAGCCCTTTGTAGGAAAAAGGCAGGCTATAAATTGAAAAATAAATTGAAAAATTCTGGAACTGTGGCTTTTTAAAAAGCCATTTGTAACTTTAAAATAGTGAGGAGGAAATGTAGGAACATAGATGTTACATCAACCACTCATTTTACCAAACGAGAAACACACACACACACACACACACACACACACACACACTGCACTTGACTCTAGCATCAAGGTTTCTGCTTATTATCATAAAAGGCAGGAATTATGTTTACCATAAAGATCATATCAAAAACAGCTACAATGAGTCATGAGCCTCCACAGGGCAAGTAACATACCTAAATAGGTGTAAAATAAATGCATACCTTCATACAATCTCTTTTGGTAGCCTTCTTAATAAGAATTTTTTTAATTGCATAGAACTGTCCATCTAGCTTGTTTCTGACCTGAAAGCAAATGAAGAACACCAACTAGCATAAACCATCCATCCTGCAACAGAAAAGTACAACAAAGTACAACACAACAAAAAAGCTGTTTTGAGCAGCCAGTATAAGGAGGTGAAAACACAAATACGATTATCAATTTATCTGCATCTTGAGGTAACAAGGTAAAGTTTTAGCATATTAGTTTGCAAGCTAAAACTCTCTGGATGAGTCACAAAACAGGGAAGACAAGATTATATGCAGTTCAGGTAATCAGAAAAATTGTGGGAATGGGAAGGTCATGCACTCAGTCAGAGCAGTATCCACGACAAAGCACGGTTGTGTTCTATTGAAAACGTGCTTTATACAGTGGGGACATACAATCTTTATTTCCCCGAAGGCCATGCTGGGTGTCTGCCAGGGGATGCAAGTTTGCACACAAACACAATATACACTAACATTCATTAACTCGCATGCACATGTGCAGATGTGTAAGCAAACACACACACTGCAGCAGAAGGGACTCTGCAGTGACCTCCATGCTCCAGCCACGCTCCAGCCAGTCTGACCTGATCGCTGCTTTTTGACTGCTGTTAGAAGCAAATTAAGCAGTGATGCTGACCGCTTCGGGTCACTGGGGGAAGGAGGAGGAGGCTGAAGCTCTCTACCCAATCCAGCCAACCTGACCTGACCACTGATTCACCATTCTAATTTCTAGTCTCACTAATTAACCACACACTGGTAACCTCTCTTTTGGATTACTGCAAAGCAGTCAATGTGGAATCAGTCCCTTGGAAACAGTCGACAGGCTCAAAATAGGGCTGTGGAATTGTTAATTGGGACTGGCATATAAGGTCATATTACATCTGTGTTTTATAATGCACATTGGCTGACAGCTCATTTGCTGGCCCAACTCAAAAGTGCTTTTTTAATTCATCTACAAAGGCCTGAAGAATTTAGGGCCAGGTTACTGGAAAGATTGTCTCTTGCCATAAATACCTGCCCAAACCCTAGGCTCTTCTGTACAGGTACTTCTCCAGAAGCCCCCAGTAAAGGAGGTAAGGCAAATGGTAACTAAGGAGAAGGCCTTTCTGGTAGTGCCCCCTCTTCATCTTATAGAGCGAAAAATACGGTACATTACTTCTATACAAAAATAAATCCCAGTGAGTTTAATGAGGATTACTCTCAGGTAGTAGGGAAAAGATTTGCAATTACTTAATCTCCATCACAATAAACAATAATTACAAAACTGTTGATATAGATTAAACATACCTTGTACACTGTACCATATCCCCCTTTTCCGAGCCTTGACACCTCATCAAATTCATTAATGTAGCGAGATGTCTGTGCTTCAAAGAGATTTTCATTTTGCCTAGGGTTTAAATAAAAAGAAGCAGATTATCAACTCTAACAAAATATGTAAAATGTTAGTAAATGTGCCACAAATAAAGAATTAGAAAGATCAAATGTGTAACTTTCAGTCATGGGTATGAAAGCAACTTGGGAAAACAATATGGATGTTCAAGTGACAAAAAACGGCTAGAGTAGAATTCCCCAACCCAATGCCTGCCAGGTATACTGATTACAACTCCAATCATCCCCATACAGCATGGCTATATTAAGATGATGGGAGTTGTAGTCCAATATATCTGAAGACTGGAACACATTGCAGACGTTGTGCAATACTGGATGAGAGTTGAATCATCTCCCTACCCTTCCACACTTTCAATTACATTTTCCATGGCTATTTTTCATTTTAAAAAAGGTTGGAAAATTAATTTTATATTGCATGTTGCTTAACCCCTCCCCCACAAAATCTGGAAGGTAATACAAAGTAATGCAGCACAGAAAGCAGTAAGATATATTAGAAATAAGGTCCCTTCTCCATTTAGCCAAATTTTACAAGGTTAAAGGGACATATACATTCATTCAGAATCAGAAATATACAAACAGTTCTTAATTTTCTAATACTTCTACTCTAGGTGTACCAGTACTGAAGAGCTGGCAACAAAAGACAAAGTTTTGCTTCAATCCCATAGGGACCTTTTAACGCATGATAAAGTGGATTTTTCACAGGCAGCAATTGTACCACAAATTACCATATAGAAAAGTTAATAAAACCTCAGTTGTGTACATGTGGATAGTTGAGAGCTAAAAACCAGGAAGTGCTACAAGATATGCAAGGAGTTCTACGCATGGTGGTTTTGTTTTTTTAAACAGCATCAGTGAGATGCTGCCACGATCAAAACGTGTTTTCAGGTACTGGCCTGCTCTTGACCCCCACTGCCTGCTGCCACCATTTTAAACAAAACAGAGTTCCTTGAATTCAGATATAGCTGGAAATAGTGCACAGTTTTGAAACTGAACACAGAAGTTTTTAATCTCCACTTCTGATTCCCAAGGCTCATTAGAAGGCTTTAAAATGGGATTTGGCTAATCTGGTTCTAATCACCATTTTATATTTGCAACACAGAGACTTCCATCTACAACGCTAGCCATTTATCCCTAGTGAGCTCAATGGAACCTATTTCTGAGTCAGCATGCTGAGCAAAATACACACAGCCCTACATGCAACTGGTTCAAACATTTATTGCAGTGTTTTGAAAACGTACCTGTTTGAGTAAGAATCGCCATTTCCCAACTCCTACAAGAACAACAAAAGAAACAAACGATTTTATGACATTCATGGCTGAATCATGGATTCAATGTCCAAACTAGTGCAACATGTTTGAAAAGCAGCTAGCCGTTTTTTTAGAGACACAAAATGAAACGAGACCACAAAAATCAGTAGCATCCCTGCAGTTGCCTATTTTCATTACCTTAAATAGAACTTCCCAGTTAGAATGCTTCAAATACACTGGCTTGTTTTACACAGCATGGCCGAATTTATCCACGGAGCTGTTTCGTGGTGATGGGCTTGTGGCTTGCTGTGTCATGCAAACCCAGGCAAGCAGGCACACTCAAACAACCCCTGCTGCCTGGATTAGCAAAGCAAGCTGGGCACAGAGCTCGATGCTACAGATGAATTAAGCCATGGTGGAGCATCATGACACAAAGATCCCCAGGGGCTTGGATCTGGCAGCGTCTCGCAGTGCATCTGCTGAGGGGGAGGGGGAGATCTCCGGCACATACCCAGAGGCTTCCAATTCTCCCTCCACAGAGCTGTAAACTCCCAGGCTGTATCAAACTTTTTTTATGTTAATGCTGGGAAGCAGAAATAAAGGGTTAGAATAAGCCTACCTCTTTGAGTATTTGTTTGTTAGCTGCTCTCATTAATGCAGCAATGGCCCGATTATGTTGCAGTCTCAGGCTACTGAATTCTTCACAGACAGCAAAATCCGAAAGCAAGTGCATTTCAGTAAACATCTTGCACAATACTGTTAAGAAGGAATGGAGAGAAAGAAGTATTTTAAAAGATGAGGATTAATCTTTGGACAACATGAACATAATTAAAATGGCATCATTTTTCATAACCAATTTCTACTGAAATTGTATTTTTACTCTTAGGGCACATTTTTAGAGCAAATGACTCCTCAAGGAGGCCTCCAAAATAAAACATTACTGTCAGATAGAAAAACCAGTGATAATAATAAGCAAACCTCCAGGCTACCCAAAATCCAAGAAATAGTTGCAGCTTAAAATAAATCAGCAGTTCCACAAAACAGAACTCAAGGAAAAAAAACACTTTTGTAATAATTGACACTGCATAACAAGCAATACCCTCTGTCAACTGAAATGGTTTGGCAACACATACAAGTATTACATCCAACTGAGCTGGAGTATATATGGACAACATTCAGAGCTAAAATACCCAAACTCACAAGATCTTTTTAATGCTCAGACGGACTGTGGTGTGTTTCAGAATTCCTCTCCGCACATTCTTGCTGCCCAAATCTAGATCTGAACTGCTAAGAGGTTACAACTAAAACTTTTGGAAGTGAGAACCATCACCCTACCATGCAAGGTCAATTCAAGTTCTTACTAACATTGAAACAATCGTCTGGACCGTGTAGGATTTTGTGCATACATGTGGCAAAGATGTTGCAGCAAAGAAACAAGCAGGAGCTGGTTGGCAAATGAAGACGTGATATTCTTTAGTTTCTGAGAACCATTTGTGCCTCGGAACTCTTCAGGCCAATCAGAATCTGAAAAAGAATGGGCAAAATTTAAAGTTGAAAAGCAGGTTTACAACTTTCCTGAAAAGATGCAAACCTAAAATTAAGCAACAATGATCCTTTAAAAAAAAAAAATCTAAACAGTCTTTCCTACAGAATGAGAGTGCTATCTAATTCCTAGCTATGGTTAAAATAGTATGCAAGATCCTTGTTGATTCTTTAGTCTCATGAAAAGCTCAGTGGGCAGCCTGATCTCTAAATAAGGCCCACTGATTTCAATGGAACTCATTCCCAAGTGTATCTGCATATGATGGCAAGCTAAATGTTGAACATTTACAAACTGGAAAATTAATATTTTAACAAGATATGCTACTGTGAACATATACCTATCCTAATATGCTAAACATGAATGCATTAGTATATTTGCTATGTACTAATATAGTGGTCTTTATGTAACAAAAAAGGCACCTTCCACACAAAAAGAGGAAATATCGGGCTTGGAGGAATCCCAACACTCACAGAAGGACAAAAAAGCCTTAGAAAACAAATCCTAAAGGGATGGAGACCCAAAGCAGCCCAGTGAGAACTGAGCATGTTCAGTGTGCAAGGAATGCTAACACTTGCAGGGAGAAAAAGAGAATCAGGGCAGGGGGAAGAATGGAATGGAATATCATGAAAAAGAGTTTGGCTGGCTGGCATCCAGGAGAGGAGCACTCCACACAATATCACATTGCAAATTATATATGAAGTACGTAACAATCATTTTCAGAACATTAACAGTAATATCAAAGATCAGTCTTGTGTTCCTCAGGCTAGTGCTTAAATATAACTGAAAAGAAATGGCTTGTGGGTAAATGTATGGAATTTCATGCAGGTGGGAAAGGGGGCTGGCAGAGAAGCGACAGAGGGCAGCATCTCTCATCTGCGGTGACCACAGAAATAAAGCAGAATGCTGTGAATGCCCTTTTTTAACCTGAGAGGGTAAAATCAAACAGAACTGATAGGAGTATTCAAAATGGCAGCAGAGAAGAAGAAGAAAACAAAAGGGGACATCAAAGAAAAGGTAAGAACAAAAGACAATTAAATTCGAAAAATTAAAATGTTGAAAGTTTTCTCTTTTGTGCAAAAGCCTAACTCACAAACTGCTCTCATAAGTATAATGCTAAATATAAAATAAAGATAATAGACAGCATGTGTAACTGTGTCCATGCCAAAAATTTCCTGTGTGCAAAAGGAAAATATGCTCCAGCAGAGTCTGCTTTCTAACGTGTGAGAATTCCATCGGCAGAGACCTAGAAGAACATTCAAAGATGCCACACCTTTCAATTATGAAGTGGTATGGCAGCAAAATATCTGCAGTATATGTTGTGTTGAGCATATTTACTGACACTGTTAAACATTAGTAATTTATTTGGACACACACAATAAAAACATACATTCTAAAACCCATGTAAATAAGATTAAAACTTCCCAACAACACAAATGCTTAAAAGTCATCAGTTAAAAGCTGCTCAGCTGAAATTAAGCCTCAAAATTACTTAAAAACACAGCAAAACTGCCAAAAATACCCAGAAAAGGTCTCAGAGAATAAACAGATCTTTGCCTGGTGCTGAAAAGATAACTAATGACATAAGGCAAGTCTTTCCAATTAAGATATTTCATAAATGGCACCACTACAGAAAACACCAGAGCCATTCTCAGTATTTCTGCACCCAAGGGGAAGCAAAGCAGAATCTAATTAGGATCTGAGGTTTTGGCTAGAAATATATAGGAAAAAGTGTTCCTTGAGATGCTGGTCCTATTTGCACACGATGGTGCCCCAGAGGCTCCCCCACCAACATTCTCAGTTGTGTTCTCACAGCCCAATTGCTTCTTTTTGCTCTTCCTCCAAACAGGAATGGCTAAATAAGCTGGGATTGCTCCTACCCATATAGGTTGTTCACTGTGATGTCTAAACCTGTGATGTCTAAACTCTGATGTCTCTCCTCTAACAAACCAAGGTTGGAACCCAACGCTCTGGGTTGCAGTTGGTACAACTGTAACCTCAAGAGCCTTACAGGTTAAAACCCGCACTTTGAATTAATTAGGTGCTGCAGACAGCCCAGCGATGAGTCATAGTCCCTGCCCATGAGACAGATAAGACAAGGATGAGGAAGCAAAGCCGAACTGACAAATGGGGCAAAAGATGAGAGATTAAACTGTGTGGCAACAGGCAAGATGAAGCTAAAGTGGCTTAGTATGTCACCTACGCCCCAGTACTACTAGACAAGGTGGTAGATACAGGTAGTACTTTAACCCGCAAGCAGGTAAGTCAGAGGGAGGCAAATGGTGGCCACAGTCACTCGTGTGTGCTTCCTTGGCAACACTCACTGAGATACCCCACCCCTTCCAATTGTCCGTCCTGCCCCCCCCACACACCCACCCACCCACCCACACGCACACACGCTTACAGACCTTTTACTAGCAGCTGGGATTGCTTCGAAACAGGCGAGAGCCTTTTGGTGCTGCCATCTTAATTCCCCATGAATGCGTCCAAACAGGTTAGTTCAGTGACTAGCCATGGCCACTCATTTTATGGTTGTGACCAGGAGTTTCTCAAATCTCTAAATGTCCCCATGGGTCCAAAAGATCGATAGCCCCTAGAATGGTGGTGCCTATAAAGGAATGCTGCTCTATAGAAACCAACCACACAGTCCTTACACGTGAAAAACTAGCATGGCAAACGGAAGGCCAGGGAAAGGGACTCATTCCAGCAAAGGGATCACCCATTTTGATTGACCTTGGTAGTCAACAGGGTGGATAAAAAGCAATCATTTTTTAAAATAAAAAAAATCAGATTTTTAAAATTTAAATTGTTTTATTTAAATTGATTTTTTAAATAAAATGTTTTCTGAGGAAAAATCTACCTAAAGATAGTTTTCTATTTAAGCTATAGTCCAAAGGTTATTTAGCATGAAATATGCACTAGTTTTAATTACTTAGCATGACCCAATGTTTAAATTTTTGGTAATTGAATTCTGTTAATCCATTTGCAATGTCACATGCTCCTCCAGAGGTTTCTGCAGGATTATTGGGCGTTTTTTTCATCTAAAAGATTTTATCACAGATGCTTGGTATTACAGTTCTCAGAGCTGTGAATGTGTGTCTACAGAGATCACATGCCTCTTCTTCACAGCAAAAATGTTATAAAATAAACATAGAGTTGAGAAAAAGACCTTAATCCCATTGTTCCTTTGCAAATCTATGTACGCAGAATCAACCTCTTACCTCTTAACTGCTAAGTTTCAAAAAAATCCATGAATAGAATAAGATTTTTGGAACAGAGTAGATCTGCACAATAAGCTAAGTGTGTGTGGGGGGGTAAGCAGAAAAAAATAAAGTTTGAGCAGAATACTCCACAAGTCTTTGGATCTTTTTGTGTATAACCTGTTTATCGTGTTATTCTTTCCCCAGAGGAGGAAACCAATAATGGCAGCAGGCCGCAAGAGACCTAGTTTTGGAATACTTCAATGAAGTTTGTGTACCTACAGGTAAGGCAAGCATGCATGTCAATTAAGTAGAAAAACATGATTTAAATCTAGTCTTACTGACGAGTGATTTGAATCGTGATTTAAACTAATTTAACTCAATTCCCCCCTACTAAGAAGTGACATACAACTATGCAAAGCAACCAACATTATGACGAGCTTATAATGCTTGCCATAAAATGGTGAAACTGCAGATCCCTGCTCCTCAACATTCTTTTCTTTTTTAAAAAAAGAGAGGAATATTTCTGGAAGGTGGGATGCAAGCCGCTGCAACATGAAGCGGAACAATCCTGAGAAAAAGCTGCCAATCCTGGAAACTGGGCCTAAATCTGCATAGCCTGCTGCAACATGTAACGATGCACAAAATTTCCAAAAAGACTCTATTTCATCCACCAGGAGATGAGGCACAAGGAAATTCCTTACTGATGGCTAAGGCACTGTGAAAGTGCAGAAACACTGTGGAACAATAAGGTGACTCCTCAGAGTCCCTTGTGCATAAAAATAGCCTTTTTTTCAAGATTATGTGCATATTCCTCTCTCCCCAAGTTACCCTCACTATTACCCCTTGAAGTAGGCAAGGTTGAGAGATACGGAGGGACACAGTCACCTTGTGAACACCATGGCTGACCAGGGACTTGAAACTGGGCCATGCTCTGGCACATTAACCACTACACTGCACTGGCTGTCCTATGTAGTCATACATGTTCTGATCTTGTTTTATGAAATACTGTGGAACATCCTGGTTTTAAGCCTATAGTTAATGGAGCACATTAAAATGCAAGACCCAAGTATTATTGGTGAAAAGCCACAGCCTCCTAATTTGCAAGAATAGAGAGATGATACGTTCTTTTTGTTATGTACAAAAGTTTATAGACATTATTATGCAGTCTACTCACAAGCAATGCATGCATTTTTAAACAGTTGCCCACTGTTACTTATCTGTAAACCATTACTGTTTCACTCAGCTGACTGCTGTTTATACTGCCTTCTATAATGCAAACGAGGATATAAATATTTTAAGGAACAATAAAATAGAATTTAAAAATACATAAAGGTGGTAATTTGACCTGCATATTTTTATAGATGAGAAATAATGCTATCCTAGTAGAAATGCCTCATAGTAAGGAATTAATATTTTTGTGTAAAGAAAATTCAGAGGGATCCAAAGGGTTGCTTGATAGTGCTATTTATGTTATGCTACCAAAAATCAGCGTTTGTTCAACATCAACAATACTTGCTAATGCAACTCAGTCTTCATTTGAAACTTCCCATAGTGTTCTGAACTTACATGAATGTAAAACTGCTTAATAAGTGCACTGCAGTTTCTCTGTAGCAATCTCATAATGTTTAAAGAAGGCTTAACAAAAAAGTGGAAAAAGGTAAAGGAATGATGACTGAAATCCTGAAAGGTACAAAAAGGTAAAGGAACAATGACTGAATAGGGATCACCTACAGTACCTATCCCAAACTTGGAGGCCTCCAGAGGTTTTAGACAATTCCCATCAGCACGGCCAATGCTCAGGGGCGGGGGACGCTATAGCCCAAGCCTTTCTGACTGCACCAGGTTGGAGAAGATTAGTCTACAGATATTATATGAATATTTTCTTGCTTTTCCCCAAGGTAAAGAAACTGCTTTTTAATAAGCATAACCATGGAGGTATAAAAAGTATGGCTTCGAGCAGTGAAAGGAAGGGAAGCTGATGCAATTGAATAACAGCCAGAGAAACAATCACGGGATGGTAGGAATGATGAAACTGCCCCCTAATTGAACTGCTTGAAGGTGAAGAACAGTGACCCAATGATGTCTCTGTACAGTCATGCAGATTAATTCCCCAGCTCCTAACACCTGACTCTTCTACCTTCACTAACTACAGTATTTATTTACAGAGTTAATATTTCTGGAAAGGATTGAAAGCAGAAACTATCCCCAGCAGCAAGCACTGTTGAAAACACTTAGATAAAAAGGATTAAAATGCCCACTAACTGTTAACTACCACTTGCATATTATGACATTCCCATTCACTGACAGGTTATTTTAATTGCATAGCCCTTGGCAAGTTCTTGTCCACCACGGCATTAAAATCATCCTAGCAGCTAAAAAATTTATGACAAGTCTCAATGATGCAATGCACAAAGGAGCTTACTTGTCTAGAATTTAGAAAAATATTTTTTTCCTGCTAGACCCAAAGCAACAGCAGTTACATCTGTGTACTCCTGTTTGTAAATCCTAAACCAAGGTATTATCCATCCAGTGCTTAATTTGTTGCTTTAGAGAACCACTGCGGGGAACTTTTTCACACCCTGGGATATTTAAAAGGTATCCCCTATCTGCCTACAAGTTTAAGTTTGTAGACTCCATCCTTCCAGCCAAAACTATACAAGTGATTAAGCAGTTCCTGGACCACACCACTTCAGGACTTGATGCATGTTGTATGTCAGTGCTACACAATGAAACACTGCTTTCATGGATAAGACTAAAAGGTCAGAGAGAAGAAGGCTTCAGCCTAGCTTTCCCCTCTGGCATGCTATTCAAAGGTACAAAGCCCTTTCCTGCAGTGGTACAGTCCAGGAAAAGCTTTCACATGTTCTGCTTCATGTGTAAACGTCATGGCCCAAGCTCATTGCAACATAAGCTTTCTCTATCATGTGGGAATAAGTCCCACGTGAATGTATATAAACATACATAGGAGCAGGCCCACAAGTCTCTTGTAATGAGCAGGCGGAGAAAAAAGAACTCATAGCGCCTATTAGATTCTCTTATTAGGGGCAGCAATGGGCAAATTACACTTTATTAAATGTAATTTGCCTCCACTTTCCTCCCCATCTATTTGCTAAGTCCCCTGAGCCATTTTTTTTTCTTAGATCGCAACTCCCTCGGGGCAGAGACCGTTCTGTGCTCCTTGAAGCAACCCTGCACGTTGACACTAGAATATACTGTTTTACCTGGAAAGTCTCCATTTCAGCCCAGGAAGCTTGCAAAAAATTTTGAATATTCAGCAAACCAGTGAGAACGTGGTCTGTGGGGTTATAAGCCCCCCAGAGCGTCGGCTATTAGACGGTATATCAATGCAGCGATTTTTTAAAAAGTCTCGTTTTGAATGCAACCTTAAACTCGCTTGCTGGCCCTACAAGCAGCAACAGGGCTCACTTCCACGGAGACCCATTTAGGACAGGGCTGTGCACGCCTACTTCCTCCCACCGACCCCGTTTCAAGCCCCGCTCGCCATACAAAGGAGCGGGCGGGAGACTCTCCAGGCGCCCGCAGCCCCGCGACAACGCACCGTCGAACTGCGGCTCCGTCCCCTCGTCGTCGAGGAACTCGATGGCCGGAGGAGGCCGCGCCTCCTCGGCCTCCCGCGGCCGCTGCTGGCCCGGCGCGCCCGCCGGCCCCCGCCACATGACCGCGCGCTCCCCTCGCTCCTTCTCCGCCTCAGCTTGGCGCGAGCGCCGCGCGGCCTGGCGGGCAGGCGGGCGGGCGGGCGGTCCTGGGCGAGGGCGGCGCAGGGGAAGGAAGGGGGCGGGCCGCCCGGCCGGGCCGCTTCTCCCGCCAGGCCCTCGCGAGGCCCGGCGGCGCCCCCTGGCTCTGCCCGGGCGCCTCTCGCTCGGCGCGGCCGCCCAGCAGCAGCAGCAGCAGCAGCAGCGGAGCGGCCTCCCGCGCGCTTGCTCCCTCGGCGGCGCCGGGCCCTCGCGCTGGCGCCCGGGCCTCGCGGAGGCCGTTCAGCGCCCACCCTGCTCAGAGAGGTCCCGGGGAGCTTGGCGGCATCCGGCCCCCGCTGGACGAGCTGCCCTTGGTGCGGGCTTCTCCAGCCGCCTTCACGGCCCTGGGTTCCTTCTGCCTGAGGCTTTTTTCCTGGAACCGAATTCACAGCTTTTTTCCTTCCTCATACATCCCTTTTTTTACAAATGGGGTGTCCCTGGGAGACAGGAGCCTTGAAACAAACATAGTGACCCGAGAGCACACCCGCAAATGTACTGTCATTTATTTATTAAATTTATATCCTGCTCATTCTCCCGCTCTCAAGCTTATCCCCACAACAACATCCCTGTGAGGCAGGTTGGGCCAAGAGTCTGTGACTGGGCCAAAGTGACCCCGTTGGCTCCATGGCTGAGCGGGGACTTGAACCCGGATCGCCTGAGTCCTATTTCTGTGCTCTTAACCTGACTCACATTGACTCTCTTTCTTCCCCCATGTGGGCCCAAGCCTCTCTTTGCAATACCGAACACCACCCCAGCAGTGATGTCCTTCGAGTTGAAGCTCAAGGTCAAGGCCTTGGGCCCCTTTGGCCAGGGAGATCAAACTGGTCAGTGTGGATCTGGTGTGACCAAACTATTAGGGTTGACTCTGCCTGCCACCACATCCTTTTAAGTGCTGACTCAAGCATTTTTGGAGATGCAGGCAAGATATCCTCAATGCCCCTCTCCAGTGGGGGCACCCACTCACCTTCATTGTTACCAACTATTTTTCTTTTAGAGCATTGTTATCTGTTTGACAGGCAAAGAGAAACAGTGAGGAAGCAGCTAGCATGGCCTGAGTGCTCTGCCTTCTCGTCACCACCATTGACTCACTGCTATACGTAAGAAGTGAGAGAAGAAGGCTGAGGCCCCACCAGGATATGTTCTTTCTTGGCACTACTGATCTCCCCCCCCCCAGCCCCCACTAAACCTGTTTACCAAGATTGCCCTCACAACTTTGGAGAAGCAGCAAGCATAGTTCTTTCTGCACAGGCTATGAAACGGGGCAGGATGCTAGCTAAGTACGGATCCCTAGATCTGAGGATAGAGCTGCATTCCAATCTTCGATCTGAAAATCCCCCAAATTCCATGGCTCTTTAGATACTGTCCAGGGTCTACACCATTGCTCTGTAAAATATGTATGTTGTTCTTCACCAAAATGGTGCTTGTTCCCTTTGGCAGCAGGTCACCTGAAGCAAACTCCACTTTATTCTTGTAGTCATGATAAGGCTATCATTTAAGTGAGTTTAAAATGCGAAACTGCATCTGCTCAGAGCATTTCTTCTTTGATCAGGAACTGCAAGCAGGTTTGGGTATATGTATTAGGAATGTAGAAGTAGTTGTAAAACACGAGCCAGATGGGGGAGAAAAGGCAATAGAATTTTGCAATTACCTTGTCTCTGATTCATATGGGAACATGCACATTAAAACGACTAAAGAGAAAAATAGTTAAACATAATTTACTGAGAAATACTGGTAATAAATTCCCCAAAAGTCTGCTAAAGCAGCGGAGGGCACAATCCTATGCTGACTACCCCTTGATGCATCCTAGCCTTAGAATGCAGAGGCTTATGTACATGCAGTATAAAGCACAAGGCACAGCGGTAGCAATTTTCGCTGCCCCACAGCATGCATTTCTTCTAGATATTTGATCTCAACAGCTGAAAACAACTATCACAGAGGGAGAGTGAAGGTGGCTGAGGCACCATTTGCATATAGCATAAGCCATCAATCCCAGGACATGCTCATTTAGCCCTCTCCAAGGTTAGTTTCTGATCTCAGTGACACCACTGGTACAGTTCTTTCTGCACCAGCTGCCAGGGGATGGGGAATTCCAAATAATAACAATTGGAATCCCAAATAATTCTATGCCCCCAAAACCATGTTGGGAGGCCATAGCATTGCACCTTAAATCAATTATTCTGGTTAATTTATATCTATATATAGTACATACTGTTAATACACAATGCACAATCCTAACCGTGCCTAGTAAGGAACATTATAGGCTGAATGCCTTAATGGTGAGTTTTTGGATCTTCATTCTTTAGCTAACAAAGAAAAAATGGCCACTGATATGTGTACATGTTTCTAAGCAATTCTAAGACAAGTAGTCTTCTACATAGCAGCCATCTGTACCAAGCTAATGGGGCCATCCATTTTTGTAAGCCCCAGAGAGTCTACCAACTATTCCACTGAAGAAAACCGCTGATACCAAAGTGAGAGGTGACTAATTAGGGGATATCTTTTGCAGGTCCCAGTAACTGAACACTACAGCTAATGGCTTGTATCTTTTCATGATTTATTATAAAAATCTCTCTAGTGCGCCTGTTCACCTTGATGTTTTCGTTCAAAATGCTGTTCCTTGACTCTGTAGAGGAGTTTTTTGTTCCTCATCAAACCCCTTTAGCTTTCAAAGGGCATACCTGCTAGGCGCTATTTTTAGACAGTTGGAAGTGCTCTAAGATCTTGATTTTCTTGTAGCTGCAAGGTGCCATTCTACAGTTTTAGAATTTTACATTTTTATTCCTCTGAGTGAGGTACTTGTGGAGTAGTTGTAGAATTTTGGGACATCCACAGAGCTGGTTCAGCAAAGTGTCTTTTATCAAACATGTACATCTCCACCTTCTCGATGACCTTACAGTAATCTACAGATCACTTCTTCAAAGTCTGGGTAATATTTGCAGCTAAAATTATTTGTCCCACCAAGGGGGAGGAATTTTCCATCTCTTCACTTTCTTTACTGAATTGTATTCAGTACAAAGTGATAGATCTGAAACCGAGCTGTTCTAAAACTCACATATTGGATTAGTGAAAGGTTAGAAGAAAGCAGAACCTAAATATCATCACTGGAAGTTAAGTTTGTTAATTCATTAAAGTCCTGCAAAGGTTGTGATTTCACATGCAACTGGAGGTTTAAAAAACTTGGACTGAAAAAATATGGTATAAAAGATGTATAGTTGTGGTGATGTATGTGAGATATTATTGATGTGAGAGTAACTTTTCCCTGCCCCTACACTGAAGTCAATTGACATCTAAGTTGGGCAATACTTTTAGTAAGGGCGATCAAAATGCCACAGTGCTCAAAAGACAGGGATGATTGTACTTGTAGTCCGACAACATCTAAAGGCCCAGAGGTCCCCACCCCCAGGCTTCTGGATAAAATAGCAAATAATCTTGAGGCACCTTAAATGAGCAACATATGTATTGCGGCATAAAGCCAGGGCTACAGCTCTCACCAGCACCAGCCAACATAGACAACTCTGGGAGTGTGGCAATTGCAGCCCAAAGGAGCTGGAGGTCTCCAAGTTGAGGAAAGCTGGGCAAAGAAGCTAGATCTCAACATATTTTGGAGTTCCCAGGAATACTTGCAAGCATGACCAACAGTCAAAACTACTGGAAGTCCCAAAATATGGAGTACTGCTTTGTATCCCACACACATCTGATATATTTTAAAATACAGATCAGACCAAAGGCCTGCTTTATATACAGCTCAGGATTGCAGTACCTGACCAAGTGCATCTTCTGACTTGAACCCACCCGGGACTGACATTCAGGACCTTCCTCCAAGTGCCTCTTCTAGAGGAAGCTGAAAAGGTCACACCAAAGGATAAAGCTTCTCAGTGGTGGGGTTCCAATTATGATCTTCCCACTGAGGCCTACCTGGTGCTAACACTGGCATCTTTTCAGCTCTGGATGAAAAATGCCCTCTGTTCCCACGTATTTAATGGCATGTGATACAACATTTATACCAACTATCATCAGTAGACCTAGTTTTTCACTGAAATTCTTTTTAGCTCTTTCAACGTTTCTGCAATGTTGTGAATTATTGGGAACTGCCCACACACCTTCAGCTATTGGGAAATAGAGAAAAGAAAGAAATAATAAAATTACCCTCATTTCAATTTGGTGCTTTCCAGATTATAATTGCCACAGTGCACCGTCCCCTGCCTTAACCAGTTACCCGGGAGTAAGCCGTACTGAACGCACCGTGACTTACTCCCGACGGAGGAAGCTCTTTCCGAACCCCCTCGCCTTGCTAGCAGCCCTGAGGAACGAGCCGGCTGTGTTCGGCGCGGGCGCGGGCGGCACTTTGACGACGGCCCCTTATGGCGGCGGCGGCAACGGCGCCTGCGCCTCCAGCGCTCTCCCCTCTTTGTGCACGGCCCCTAGGAGAGCCGGCGCCTGGCCGCAGTTCCGCCGTGCCCCCGCCCCGCCCCCGCCGGCGTATCTTTTTCTGTCCTCCCCCCACTCCTCCCCTCTCGCCTTCCAATAGATACGAGGCGTCTCCGGCCGCAGCGCCCCCTGGCGGCCCCCGTCGGAGGGAGGGCGGCGCTGGTCCCCGTGTGACCCAGAGCCGCGCCGGCCTGCCGGGGCCCCGGATGCAGGAGGCCGGGCGGAGCGGGGACGTCATTGTTCCCCGACACGGGCAAGGCAGGAGGCGGAGGCGGAACGGGCGGGCTGAGGCGAAAAGGGACCCGGCAGCGCCGACCCAGGTAACTGGAGAGCCTGAAGCGGGGCGGGCGTGTGGGGGGAGGGGATGGGAGGGAGGGAGGCCGGCGGGGAGGGGGCCGAGCTAGGCCGGCCCGGCCCGGCGCGGGCCTCGACCCTTCCTCTTCCCGGCCTGCGCGGCTCGGCGCGGCCCATTCCCGCCCCCCGCGTAGGCGGGAGCGCCCCCTTCCTCCGGCGCCGCCGCCGCCGCGCCCGGCTCTTTCTCCCGCCCGCCCCGCTAGGCCCATGCGTGTCCTGGAGCCGCCCCGCCCACTGCCAGTTGGCTCCTTGTCTCCGTCTCTCTCGCCGCCTCCCTCCCCTTGTCTTCCGAGGAGACCGCCCCCCGTTCCTCCGTGCCCCGTCCCCCGTCCCCGCTTTCTCCTCTCTTCCCCAGCCTTCCTTGCTCCCCCTCTCGCCCTCCCACACCCAGCCTGCCCTTTTGTAATACCTTCACTGATGAAGAGACCTGGAGAGCTCGGAAGCTTGCACATGCTTTTTTTAAAAAAGGCCGCTTTGCCTTGGCCTAATAAAAGGTATTCCACTAATAACGGTTTTTGCATTTTTTCCTGCTTAATGGCTAATGTGGCTGTGTTTGCCTTTTAGCCCTCCTACTCTCTCTCTCTCTCTCTCTCTCTTTTTTTCTCTTTCTCATCTCCTCCTTCCCACAGCCCCATGATAAAGAGTTTGGTGTGGATCATCAACCGCTCCCCCACCCAAGATCTCTTTTGGTGGAAGAGCTGGTGATATAAAATGTCTGTTGTAAGCGATTTTTCCTGTGTGTGTTGGAGGCTTAAATTTTTCCAAGCCTTTTGTTTCCTTTCGTTTTTCTGAACTCCCATGGTTTGGGCATCAGATTGGTGTGTGCACGCGCGGAACTTCCTCCTCGCCAATATTAACGTATCTGTAAATATATATATCAATGTGGCTAACTAAGTATCTTTGCTTTTATATGTCCACATTCAAGTTTAAGTTGGTTTTCAAAGTGTGTCTATTATGTATGTACGTGTTTATCGTTATGTGTAGCTGCATCTGATGTTATGCACACGTTTCTGTAAAGTTTGTTTTTGCTGCGTGTGTATATGCCAAGTATACACAACCATATACATTTGTTTTGCCTGGGAAGTGTGTGTATACATATACTGCTGTTATGTGTACCTGCGTGATACTGTGTGTATTTACTCCTGCTTCCCCTAGTTGCTAGAGGACTTCTAACCCCCCTCCCATTTCTGCACATTTGCAGTTTTCGTGTGCGTCGTCTTTATCTTCACCCCACGCAGTATCATATACTGGTTCCCACACATCGTGTGTACATATGCTTCTCTCCCAGTTGCTTTATTTGTGAGCAGCCTGTGCTAGCTTCTTCCCATTTGCCTGATCATCTCCTCCTCCTCCTCCTCCCTCTCTGTCTCTCTCTCTCTTTCTGTAAGGATTGTCTTCACTTTTACCATTCCTTTCTGTTGCCCATGTTGACATGTCCCTCCTCTGCTTGTGGAAGGGGGTGGGTTTGGAAGTCTCTTGTCATTCTCTTACAATGTTACTTCCCTTGCTTGGTTGCCATGGACACTGCCTCTCAAATGAGTGATTCCTTTACAGTCCCTTCTCTTTCCTCCCCTTGTGTCTGGGAATCGGTCCTTGATGTGGTGGGGACGGGAATTAATAGAGGCCACTGCTTTTCCAGCTTTTCTGTTACTTCTGAGCCCTGAGTTTGTGCAGCCACCTTTTTCTCTTCTGTTCACCCATTTTTTACTCCCATCGGGACAGCCGTGCTGCAGCAGCAGTTGCTGGGCTTGGGCAACAGTGGTGAATCTCGGGCCCCACATGAACAGTTTTTTTGTAAATAAACCGGTTGTGTGGCTTGTTGACATCCAGGCCACGTTGCTCTGTCGTTGGCATGAATGATATCATAGCACCAACACAATGGATTCCTGAGTAGCAGAGTTGTGGAAAGAGCTATCAATATGCTTCTTCCATCCCTCACATGTTTCACACTCCCCAGGGAAGAATGTATCAAATGCTTCTGCCTTCAATAATATTACTTTCTAGTAGTAATGGGAGACAGGCCTTTTACAGATATTATGCTTTTTGTGTGTGCCGACTCACCACCATGCCCTCGACCAGACAGCATTATGCTAACAGGTGGCTTTTATACAAATTTAATTAATAAATAACCTCAAAGGCTGCTCTAAAGCTGTTTTATGGGCTGTGTGGCTGGAAACATTGGGGTCTTCTATGGTAAATACTGCTTTGTATGTATTACATTATGAATACAAACATGTCTTAAAGGCACTCTTTAAACACACAATGCTTCCTTTGCAAGTAAATTGCTCCTCTTTGGTGGAATGGAATATGTGAAGAGGACTGGTTGTTGTTAAAAACCATAGTGAGATTAAATGAAAGGATTCAAGCACACAGCTAGCAATCTGTGAGGGGAATTATGTGGGGAAGCTAAAGTTTGCAGAATAAATTGGTTTGGAACAAAGTGGCCAAGGCAAGGAAGGAAGTCTGTGCAGAAAGAGATTTTTAAAGTAAGACTGAAGTGGAGGTGAAGGCCAATTTCTTGAAGTTCATGTATTTAAACATCAGTGTCTCTAAAATAATTCTAGGTTTTTAATGGGAGCCCTGATGTTTCCAATCAAGGTATTTGCTTTTATGGTAAGGGGCATTTTTGCAAGTTCAGCGCAGAGTTTCTTTAAAGAGACTGAAAATTTGGGCAGTAGCATGTTGCTAAATGGCTCAGAGATGAACTTGACTCATTTATCCTTTTGCCTGAAATAATAAAGATAACGTCCCCTTTGTATCTCTGCAGTCTGTGCCGGTATTGTATTAATGGGAAGTAAATGTGAAGCCATGGTGTCTTGTAACTGCCTGAGAGATTTATTGAATGGCTTTAAAAGGCACATTGGTTGCTCCCTACATTTTTAAAAATTGGTCAGTTTTGCTTCCAGTATTTCTTGATTTGTATGACTATTTAAGGACAGATCAGATTTCTGTAGATCAGTATGCTGCTTTAATTTGGGGTGTTTCTGAAGTACATTTTACTTAATAGCAGTGATGAAGTTCCCTGACGTTTCACCAAAAAACCTTTGTTGGGCTCCAGTTTCAACTATAGCTCATACATTGGCAATTTCCCTGGCTCCCATGTAGGCAAAGGTATGTGTGCTATGAACATTAAGCATATGCATGTCCATCTGCCTCATGTACACATAATGGAGAGGGCTTGGAAAAACACATTAGCTGGGTCCATCCAACACTCCACATTCAAGGTGAAGTATGCTTTCAATGCGGTTTCTCATTGAAACGTGGGTAGTTTTGTTGTGTGGACCCACTGCCCTAATAAACCATGGCTTTCTCATCATAAACAACCCACAAAGGGAATCCATGTTTTTTGTGGGTTTCACAAATTTATCAAATCATTAGTATGGCTGGGTCCACACAATGCAGCAGCTGCAGTTCAGTGGCAACCCGCAGTTAATCCAAATTCAGCCTGAACTATGGGTTGTCGTGCTGTGTGAACCCAGTCATAGACCCAGCTTACAGAATGAGAATAAGTCACCGAGTCTTGTGATTGGTGGTGCGTGCCAGGCATTGTTTCACAGTTGACCCCCAGCCACAGCTTACTGTATCATTTGAAACTGAACTTGCGTGTCTTACTGGAGAATTAAAGGCCCCTCAACCCATAGTCTGCCCTAACCTGTGTGAATGGGCCCCTTGTATGTTATGCACAGTGGTGCTCATGTGATATACATACTTTTTCCTAAATGTGTCCTTTGTGCAGAGGTCCTAATTAAATATAAAAGGCTCGGTGGAAAGAGGCAGGCGAACTAGAGTTAAACGTGTAAGGTAAGCAGAAGAAGTAAAAGCAACTAAAAAGCCTTGTTGATTCCTACCCACAAACCTTTTCTTGGCTCCATCAAGTTGAGAGCATTCCTGAACATTGGCCTTTCTGGCTGGGGGTACTGGCAATTACAGTTCAAAGCATCAGCAGGGCACCAGGTTAGGGAAGGGTGGGCAAGAGTGTTGGTGTAGGATTGGAGAGATCTAGGTTCATACATGACGTGGGCTGTGAAATTAATCTTGTGCTACTCACCCTCTCTCATTTTAGCTGACCTCAGAGTTGTGTGGAGAAAATTAGGGGTGGAAGGAGGAAGAAGCATGTTATCAGGAATAAGCAACCAGTTGCCCTCTTGCTGTTTGAACTTCAACTCCCATAATCCCTGACCATGCAGGTTGGGATTATGGGAGGAGCAGCCTAAAACTTCTGAAGAGAATCAGGTTGCCTATCTGTGATGTATGCTGATGTTGAGATGGTAGAGGACACTGGGAAGTATCAGATTGACATTTAAAATCTTGAGGATTACATTGCAAAATGGGAAATAATGTTCCCTCCCTCCCTCCCCTTTACTGTACCTTCTTTTATAACTGCCCCCCCCCACACACACACACACATGCTTTCCAATTGGTTGTAGGCAACTGTTTGAAAATTTGCCTGGATGTGTCTGTTGTTGTTTGTTACCTATTCTGCTCAGCAACTTTGATAAGCTGAAACATACAAAACAATTGGCCAAACAAGCATACACATAAAGGACAGCCATAAATATTCAGGTAGGAAAAACCGCACGTAAAACATTTTCCAAACACAATTGCAGAGGTCTGAGGCCCCAGAAAAATTAAAATATAAAACAGCAGTGACCAGAAAGGGTAGCAAGTGGAATGGGAAAGGGGAGACAAGATGATTTCTACCACGAAGGACACTAGAATACATGCTGAAGAACTGGGGGAGAAAAAGCCACAATGAACCCAATTGTCTGTTACCTGGGATTGTATTGCAAAGAACACACACTGCATAGCTCATTCGCGGGATGGCTTAGAATGACATGCAAATGTGGCCCTGCATTTAGGGAGGCCTACTTCCAGGTAAATATATATAGGATTCCAGCCAGATAGGGTAACATAGCAATCACTCATTTGATTGGACTTGTGTAAGTTTTACAGGGCACCCTACCAAAGATGTGGAAGCTACGTGACGGAAGTACTGGATAGACGGTTTTGAACCACATTCCATTTACTGTGGTGTAATAATAAATGTTGACTCTTCTAGTCAGTAGTACGTTTAATAGCCATTTCTTTCTGAAAATAGTGTTTATGTAAATACTGAAATACAGATAAAGCGCTATAGGGTTTTTTCCATGCTCTTAAGTTGTCACTTTTCACAAGTGGTGGTGAGGCACCCATATTTTATAGAGGAGGGGAGGGGTTGGGGTTGGGGTCAGGCCCATTCAGTGAGCCTTCTCTTGGTTTGGGTTTGCAGCTGCATTTTGTTAGTAGGTAATTTTATCTGAGCAGTCCACAGTTCAGAGCTGTCTTTTATGACTGGATTTGCTGTAGGCACCTCTGCAGTGATGTACTTAGGCTGCAGGTCATTGTCATATGTCGTCAGGTCGTCTTTGACTTATGGCAGTGCTGTGAATGAAAGCCTTCCAAACTTTCCTGTCCATGACAGCCCTATTCAGCCTTTCCAAATTCAAGGCTGTGGCTTCCCTTATGGATTCAATCCATCTGTTCTTCCCTTTCGTCGTCTTCCTTTGACTTTCCCTAGCATGATTGTCTTCTCCAGTGAGCCTTGTCATCTCATGATATGTCTGAAGTATGACAGCCTCAGTTTGTCCTTTTTTGCTTCTAGGGAAAGCCTCAGTCTGATTTGATGGAGGACCTACTTGTTTGTCTTTCCATTGGTCCAGGGTATTCAAAAGCTCTCCTCCAGGACCATGTTTCGAAGGCTGTAGTTTACTGTTGTCTAAATGTATTTTGGCTTCTGTATTCATTGCGTCTTTTCTTCTATAAACAAATCTGTTAGATGACTTCTAAGTGAACTGCTGCCCAGCAATTGTATAATTAACTTCCTTGTATAATGAGGGCTTCTTGACTTTGTGTTTGGCCTCCTCCTTTTTATGCCTTTGTGCCTTTTCCTAGTTAATGGGAAAGAATTATATTTAAGATGTACTCTGCTTTCATTGCTATTCAGATTAAGAGGAAACAAGCGCACACAGGAAATGAGTAAATAATTGAGCATGTTTAGTGTTGGCACAGAAATGTGGCGTGATTTTGTTACACTATTGGGCAATTTTGGTAATTTGAGCCCTATAATTCTAAAAGGAAACTTGATTTAATAAAGACTGCTGAGAATTTGTGGTTTTAGAGAACAATGAAAGCCGTTAACTTTACTTGATTTAACCTCTAATTTGTGAAACCTGTCCAGTATTTATCAGTTCCTTGTTACAGTCAAGTTATGCTCTGGGCTTTGTGCTGATCTGACCGTGGATATGCTTGTTGATTCGGCATTTAGTGATGCTGCAGTTTTAATTACAGGGTTACTACAGCAGTCTTCTTCAAATTTGTGCCTTCCGTAAAGTTTGGACTTCCTTTCCCACTCATCCCAGTGAGTGTGACACATGTTCAGGAATGCTAGGAGTCGTCGTAACCCCCTAAACTGACAAGCAGAGGGTGGGGAAGGCTGTTCTACGGTAAACCCTGTGGCGATTCCTGGCACTGGCTTAGGATCTTTCTGCCCGCTGGATGTTCTCCTACTCCAGTTCGATCCAACTCGCCTTGGCGAGATATTGCGAAGTTACTCATTTCATTAATATAATACTGCCCATAGTCCAGCTTTGAAGTTTTTCATTCTCTTGGTGCAAGAAGCAGTTGCCTATGACAGAAGTTGAATTGCAGGCTACACACACCAGTAGCTTCCTCTTCATCCAGCTGTTGGTCCCCCAGTCTCAGCAAATACAGTACCATGATGGGTGCGTTATATACATAGCCTTAATGGGCCAGCTAGTGTTTATGATGGAAAGGCGGAGCCACCTGTGCATCGACAGTAGTGTTGCATTTCCCTGTGCAGCAGCACTATTACAACTGTGAATGCGCTCCCACTTTTTCATCCTTTAAGCCGGAAAAGAGAGTGGTAGCAGCCACTGTGACCATAAGAACAGCCAAGGTGGATCAGGCCAGGGGTCCATCGAATCCACAGTTCTCTTCACACAGTGGCCAACCAGCTTCTTGTGAGAAACCCAGATGTAAAGCCACTATTTCACTCATGTTCATGAGTGTGTATATAGGTGTACTGCCTCTAATGTATCCTGAGAAAGAGAGAAATGCCTCCCTATTAACTTTCTCCATACTTTTCTAAATTAAGCAGTCCTAGACACTGCAATCTTTCCGGAAAAGGGAGTTCCCTTCAGCCCTGGGATCATTTTGGTTGCCATTTTTTGCATCTTTCTTCAACCACACAATATCCTTCTTTAGTTGCAGCAACCAGAACTATACATGGGATTTCAAGATTTCTCTAAAGGCATTATGAGGTTTATTTTTTGATTCCTTTCCTAATTATGCTGAGCATGGAGTTTGCCTTATTTATTTATTTATTATGTATTTATTTCATCCTGTTCCTATGCTATTTCTTGTCTCAGAAGTTGCCTTTCACAGACCAACATTTTCATTGAGCTGTACGCTACGGTCGTCACTAGCCCAGAACTCGTCAGTATCTATGTGAAGTTGGGATGTTTTGCCTCGGTGTGCATATACTTCTTTACATTGAACTGCATCTGCTATCTTGATGTCTATTCACTCTTTTGGGACTCTTCAGGATTCATTTTTGTTTTAACTCCCCTAAAGAATTTGGTGTCATCAGCAGACTTGGCCACCTTGCCATTCATCCCTAATTCCAGATCATTTATGAAAATGGTAAACAGCTTCATGCTCAGTACAGATCCCCAAGGGGGGGCCCCTTTTTGTTTCCCTTCATTGTGATTATTTACCGTTTGTTTCTCCTCTCCGATTCTGTTCTTTAGACAGCTATTGACTCATGAGAGGACGTCATTTCTTACACCTTGACTTCTAAGTGGGCAAAGGAAACTTTCGAGAGGGGAATTTTGTCTAAAGCTTTTTGCATACCCCAGGAGTGCTGTGTATTGGTTTACCCCCTTCTCGTGCTCATTTCCACTCTCAAAGAATCCTAAAAGGTTAGTGAGACAAACATACATTTGCAGAATCCATGTTCTGCAGGGGAAGCAGCTATGGCAGCTGTTTGGCATAAACTCAGGAAGGAGCCACGAGAACCATGCATGTGGCAGATGCTGCAGAGCAACACTGCTTTCTCAAGTTGGCACATGCAGCACGTTGCTATGGTTGGAGAAGGACAGAGCAAAGCATCCTGGGGGGTGCGCTGAGCAGTGGATAGGCCAAAGCAGTCTGAATGTTTTGCTTTATTGCAGATGCCCTACTAATTTCATTGGCTACTTTTCTTTAGGGGCGGGTAAGGCCAGCTGCTTCTCTGTATGGTCTCAAGGTTCTTGATCCCATGCTGAGTGGGGAATGCTGGGATTTGTAAAACTTTTTTTGTCTAAACAAGCATAGGACTCCATCTCAAATGGATTAAAAGAAGGGGATAGGAATGTAATTGTGCAAGATTTTAATTGAAAAAAATAAAATGAGAGTCAGTAATTCCAGGAGGGTGGTCAGGGAAGGGGAAGAGGTATGTATCTATAGGAGAAAGAACCAAAGTTTTGCCCTGAACTGTGGCTGACAAAACCAAAATGTGTTAAATTCAGTCAGCAGCCTTACATTATTAGAATTTATTGATAGGCTAAAGAAAAATAAGTTGAAATCATTTTACAAGCACATTGCCCTTTAAGATGGCCAGCCTAAAGGTTTGGTTTGGGTTTTGTGTTGTTTTGTGTTTTGTGTTGTGGTGTTTTGCATTTTATTTTATTTTGTTGGAAACTCATGTGTGATGTTCTCCTAATCCAGTAGATCAGTTTGCAAGACAGAGGAAGAAAGGAGAAAGTAACTGTGGGGGGAAAGTTATTCAAATCACCAGCTTTATTAAAAAGAGAAGTGATATCATTAAAACTTTAGCTATTTATCAGTGGTGTGCAGAGTCTTCATTCTCTGGGAATTTGATCCATGTAAAAGACACGTGATATAAGTGAGCTTGGACGCTGACGGTGAAAGAAGGTGCTCTTCTTTCCATGGATCTCCTTCAGACCCCAAACATTGCTTCTTTCCAAATTACATAACAGATCCCTAAAAGCACTTTCCAAAAGCATCAGTCTTGTCCAAAGTGTGTGTTCAGATTTATATACCCTATTTAAGGACAACTACCATTACCATTAATTTCTGAAGTAATATTTTTATTGATTTCTTTTGACTGTGCTTGGATTGTCTAGCTGCATTCTCCTCATATTTCTCATTTGCCTTTTGGATATGTGAAATTGTACATTTTTCCATTGAAGTGAGAATATAATTCCAAAAAGAGCCTAGTTGTTGTAGAAACTAAATTCACAGCCCTGTAATTGTTCGATGCTATTGGGAACCAGGTTTCACTGTTGCCGTTATTGAGCCTTAAGCAGTATTTTTTACAAAGTTTCGCTGATTTTTTTCTCTTTTTTTAGAAAAGGATGTTGCTGCTGTTTGGAAACTGCTTAGAGGCGATGCTCCAGCCAAGGTTGTTGAGAACCATGGAATGTTACCCATGGCACATTTCTTTGAGAAGCTCATGATCCTCTAGCTGAGTTTCCCTTGGATAGGAAAAAGGCGGCTTTGTGTTGCTTTACCTTGAAAGTGAATTGCTACCTCTGCCTCTTTTTCCGTGCATCAAAAAGATGATTTCCTGTCTTATTTTTCAGAGATGAACAATGACCATAGTTGACAAGACGTCTGAGTCCTCAAAGCCTTCGGCTTCTGAGAAGCAGCCTTTCAGCTCCGTGGCGCCAGCTTCCGGAGATATGGACGCAGGCTCAGGAGGATGGGGTGCTGTGTCTTCTTCTTTAGAAGCTCCAAAACACAAAATCTCTTTGGGACCAGTGCCAGGAGCTGCAGTGTACTCCAACTCATCTGTACCTGATAAATCGAAGTCCTCTGTTCAGAAAGATATATGTAAGCAAGGCCATGGTTTTTTAAAAAAGAGAAAACACACCCAGATTTGTTGTTGATATGTGGCTGTGTACAGGAGTTATTCTCATTGATGAGTAATGAATCCTTTTCTTAGTTCAAAAGCAAAAAGAGACTGCTGTGGAATGCATTAACACTCAGTCCTTATACACGTCTATGCAGCAGTTAGTCCTACTGAGTTCAATAGAATTTGCACCCAAGTAACTGTGAATACACTTGCAGGCTAAATGACTGTGGGGCCAGAATTCATGAAAGTGATGGGTGGATCAGGCCCAATTTGGTCAGTACTGATGTCAAATGTGGGACCCCTTTTAAACTTGTTCCGTTGTTTGGTGGCAGAGAAGTAGCCTCCAATTTTTCCTGGGGAATGCTCTTGTGAAGAATGTCATCCTGTCCCATCCCTCGCAATGGCATAACTGGCCCCATTTCAATCTGCAGGAAAACTTCTGCCCTTCCTAACAATTCCAGTCTTCTAGAAAGTAATGTGGGCGGGGTGGGGGTAAAAAGCAAGAAGCATTAAAATGGGTTGCTTGCTGACCATGTTGTAGAATTTGGAAGAGGTGCAGATTCCAGAGCTCTAGAGCCAGCGGCCATGAATTGGTTGAGTTCGCTGTGACCTGGCATCATACATGCCTCTCACATCTCAAATTCGTGATCTTCATTTTAACATGCGTACATCATGTGGCCTTGATCCAGAGAAAGTCATGCCAAAAGCCTTTCAGGAGCAGCAGGACAAAGCAGTTGTGCCCTCTCTAATTACATTGATTTTAGCAGGAATTGAGCAAGATGAAGTTTGTCTAAACTGAACTCTGCATGTGCCTGAATAGTGCAAGCATGTGCGTTATGTGCAGCCTTGATTTCTAAAACTGATTCCAGTTCTAGGTATTGCCAAAGTGCAGTGCTGAGTTCCGTACTGGTAGTCCCTGCGCCACAGATCTGTGTCTAGCTGCAAATAATGTACAGTTGCCAGTGGGACTGTACCCACTTACCTGCAAGTAAGCCCCTCTGGACTCAGCAGCACTTACTTCTGTGTAGACATGCATGGGCTTGCACTGCTCTTCCATTAAAATGTAAAGTCACTGACCAAAAAAGATTCTTTCCAGTGAATGAGGCAGGAGAGTTTTATACTTGTTAACATTATTTTTTAGTTTTCATTAAAAAAAACTGCACAGTCTCTGGAGGCTTCTGTGAGAAAGAGGAAAAGAATATCTTTTCTAAGCTGATGGTTACTGACACATATGCAGGTTTCCTCTAAGAAAAAAAAAAGGAGGGAAATAGGTCTTTTCCCCTTGGAAATCACTCTCCCCATCTATTATATGCACGTTTGTGTGGATCGAATCTGTCAATAAAATAAAACATTCCACTGAGTAACTAAGATTGCATTGTTAATCCTAGTTAACAACTGTAGCACCAAAAAGGTTAACAGAGCATTTACTTCATGGGGAGAATTGGTGAAACAAACTTTAGCTTATAAAAGCTTATGCCACAATAAATGTTACTACTTTAAGATGCCACCAGATTCCTCTACTTTTTGCTGCAACAGACCACTGCAACCCCCACTCATCTTCCCCTTTTTATTAACTTTATTTATTATTTAAAGATTAGGCCCCTTTCCTGCTAGAGTTGCAAAGGCATCTAGTTTACCCAATTTGAAAAGTACTGGCATGTTATGATACAACATGAGCCTTGTTATGGGTCTTAAATAAAGTCCTTAAGTAATTACTTTGTGACAGTATTAATTATTTCTGTAAGTTCAACACACCTTTCATTTTCAGCATCTACTGGTGATGGTATTGCGGCACCCCAGAAGGTTCTCTTCCCGGCAGAAAAGATATGCTTAAAATGGCAAAAAATGCACAGAGTTGGAGCTGGTCTCCAAAATCTTGGCAACACATGCTTCCTGAACTCGGCTTTGCAGTGTCTGACCTACACCCCTCCTCTTGCCAACTACATGCTTTCCCATGAACACTCCAAAACTTGTGAGTATATTTTAACATGTCACGCTTGTCTAAAACGGTGAAAACAGTGAATGGCAAGCAGACTCTTAAATATTTTCTATATTAGTGATCTGGTGCTGCACGGTATCCTTGGCATCAGGAAAGTACCTGACAGCCTCCTTTTCACACACGTCGTTTGTTTTTCTGTGCCAAAAATGTGCATTACTAAAAGAGTGTGCTTGGAAGAGTGGCACAGCCATAAAATGATGCAGCCCTTCAGGGAATTGCAGTGACGTCTGCTTAATGCACACTTACTTATATAACAGTGCAGTCCGATGCATATTTAAACAGGGAAACAGGCTACAACTCCTAGAAGTTTCTGGCAGTTGTAGGATTTTTTTTGCCATCTAAACATGTACAGGGTTGCACCTTCGGTGACTTGATAGGGTCGTAGGAAAGACCCCTTTTTCTTTTGGGCCACGTGTGTGTTTTATAACTTGGCGCACGCTTTGTTTTTTTGGTCTTTTCTGTCCAGGTCACGAGCAAGGATTCTGCATGATGTGCACCATGCAAGGCCACATCACCCAGGCCCTTTCGAACTCCGGCAACGTCATCAAGCCAATGCCTGTCATAAATGACCTTAGACGTAAGCTTTATTCTGCTTGGATGGAAGCATGTGGCACATGCATTAGCCCAGGCAACCCAGAGACCACCAGGCCAAATGCGGCGCACCGGCTGCGTCTTGCCATCTATCAGCTATCCCAGTCTTGCCGTCCCAGGCAGAGAGCATAAGGGGAGATACGCAGCGCTCTCTGTTGGTTCGCCATACGTGGCTTGCGGTCTGCCTTCAGAGAGCTATAATTTCTGCAGGCGTGATCTACATTTTGTTATCAGTCTCTCTGTGTGTAAGTGAACATATTGTGAATGTCACCATCTTCTTTACCCATTAGGGATAGCAAAACATTTCCGTTTTGGGAACCAGGAAGATGCACATGAATTCCTACGGTACACTGTTGATGCTATGCAGAAAGCATGTCTGAACGGTGGCAACAAGTAAGTTGCAGGCAGGGCAATGCCCTTTCGCCGCTGGAATCAGCTTTCTTCTATGGAAACTGAAGTGTGTTCTAACTTCTAGGCAGTTCATTTGCTTCTGTCACTTACTTTCAGATTGGACAGACATACCCAAGCCACTACATTCATTCATCAAATATTCGGAGGATACCTAAGATCTAGAGGTACACTGCTGAAGGCTTGTCCTCTTGGAATATTTTTAACATTTGTTAGAGTGCTGTGAATCCTAGCTCTGATATTAAGCTAAAGGTTTTTAAAATTTTATTTCAGTAAAATGCATGAACTGCAAAGGAGTTTCAGATACTTTTGATCCGTATCTGGATGTCACGCTGGAGATAAAGGTATCTAAATATGTGCAAAGTGATATCTAAACCTACAGCAACGTAATTATTCTGGGAGGGGGGGAGTTTGTATATAATGCTTCATTGAGATCACAACTAGCAAAAACTTGAATACTTCTATGCCATTTTCATCATAATCACGGTGATTGATAGTCCTGCATGAATTTGTGCAAATCCACCTATGCCGATAGCAAGGGGTTCGGTAAAATTAGGATGCCATCCAGTGTGGCTGGCTGTAACCTCTACCCTCAGAGGATTATGGGTATCCAGTAGAAGGTGGATGTAGTGCAGAGGCTGGGATGATCTCAACCCTTCCCTTGCCCTCGAAGCACTTGTCAGCCTTCTGAGCAGCTCCCCCTGCCGGCAAGAGCAAGGGCTGAGACCCCCACTGGGGTTTCTCATATCCTGGCCAAGCCTTGCTTCTCCTAGCCTTCCCCTCTCCTGTTGCACTTGCCACTTTGGAGACCCAGCTGGCCCAGAAACAACCGTGCCAACCATGAGGTCAGAGGGAGGATGCTGGGAACTTGGCGCCCCAGCACTGACCTCTGTTTCAAGGTTGGAGCTGGAGCGCTGATTTTTCCGAAGGAGCACCCCCTTAATTTTGCATTCAGTGGAGGTGCTTTCACCCTGTAGCGTGCATTCTGGGGCCCAGATGTAACAAGGAAGATTCAGTGAGGCTCATGCCCTAGCGCCACCGACATTGCACAAGCACTGGTCTTCACTAGGACAGTGTTGGTCGTGGAAACTCGTAGGTACTGTTGCATCCTTCCCAAAGCGTCCTTTAAAACCATGGAAATTTTATCCTAATGCTTGTGGTTCGGTGGGAGATGATGGTAGGAATTGTTTAGGATTCCTGATTAATCCACTCAGAGCTTTTGGAAGTTGGAACTAGGGGAGGTCTTCTTGTGCAATGCACTGTGGTAATTCTGCCATACATATTTAGTGTGAATATTTATTTATTTATAAAATTTGTATGCCGTCCATTACTTGCGTCTCTGGATGGCTTACAACATAAATCAGAATAAAATAGATAAATTGACTATTCCACGCTGGCTGCAATTAATAAAATACAAACAATAACATCCAATTTCCATTAAAACATATTAAAATATTGATTAAATAAAAGGTTTTGACCTGGTGCCAAAAAACATATAGTGATGGCACCAGGCGGACCTCTCTGGTCTTTATTTATGTCTTTATTGTCTTTATTTGCTCACTTGCTTGTGAAACTCACTTCAGTTTTTCTTTCTTTTTTTAGTCAGCTCAAAGTGTTAATAAAGCTCTGGAGCAGTTTGTCAAACCCGAACAGTTGGATGGTGAAAATGCTTATAAATGTAGCAAGTAAGAGGGAAATTAATGCGTCTCTATTGATTGGCCTTGGGTATCTTGCAAAATTCTCAAAAGGGGTTGGCTTTCATTTAATATGGAATTGCAAGATAAAGTCACATTTGCTGTATTATATTTCACTGAAAATTTATTTCCTGGCAATGCCTGCTGGGAAAGTTATGTTTTCAGTAGGTGCCAGAAACCCAAAGAGTTCTGGTCAAGAGTTCCAGAGACTGGGGCTATGGTACTACAGGCACAGGACAGAACCATGATGAGCCAAGACCTTTGAAATTTGGCGTTTTCATTTGCCTGTAAGAGCTAACTTCATCAGACCAGCTATTTTGAATCAGCACAATGTATATAAGACAGTCTAGGCCTACTTCAGATTTAACTGGGGAGTGCTGGACGCTGTAGCCCAGCCCATCTGGAGGGCGACAGGTTCAAGAGGTTTAATCTAATTCCAATTTGGCAGGCAGTAGTTTCAGCTTAAGGAAACTAGCTAAATGCAAAACAAAAAGAAACAGCCCGTGGAGCTGAACAAATTGTCCTCTGCATGTTTTTAGGTGTAAAAAAATGGTTCCTGCATCGAAGCGGTTCACAATACATCGTGCTTCAAATGTCCTCACCTTGTCTCTGAAGCGGTTTGCAAATTTCAGTGGTGGAAAAATTACAAAGGTAACCCTAGAGTTCTACAGTTGTATCAGGATTAAATGATATAGCCCTTAAATAGTTTTAAGTATTTTAAAATACACCAAGCAAGCTGGAATCAAATTTGATGATAGGCAATATAAAATGTTTTAAAATTAGTCAGCAATGCTTATACAGTGTAGTGGGATGAGTTTCACTGGTCACCGTTGTGGTAGAACTTCCATTTTAGAAACACATCTGTGCTCTGTTCTTCATTTGGTCTCAGAGCAAGTGTTTCTGTGTAGACCAAATATATTTGTGTATCCCCCATGAGCTATAGTTATTTGCATGGTTAAAACTGTCACTTCTGGAAATGTCATCGCTCCCCCACATTTTCAAGATTTAATTTCTTTGAGGATCACTTTTTATGTCTGTGTAGTTTGAGTTTGGTTTTGACCTTAATGCTGAATGGATGGTTTCTTCTGCTAAAGCATTTCAGAAAGATGCAAGCTTTCCCTTTCCTTTCTGTCTAGGAGGTGAAATATCCTGAATACTTAGATGTCCGACCTTATATGTCCCAACCAAATGGCGAGCCAATTATTTACGCCTTGTATGCTGTTCTGGTTCATACTGGTTTCAACTGTCATGCAGGACATTACTACTGCTACATAAAGGTAAACATGATCTTTCTCTCTTCAGTACACTCTGCCAAAACATTCGAGCAGGTGACCTTTTATGATGGTTTACAATCTAAGAGACATGATACAAGAGGAAAGGGTACACGGAGGGGAGATAAGAATATTTAAGTGCCAACCCTCTTTTACTATTAGTTAAAGCTACGAAATGATGAGGTGGAACTGTCACTGCAGGAGGGAGTTCTGGGAAGGGAGGTGCTAAGTGGCAGTTGGGCTTAGACAAACTGGGTGCGGATCCCGCTACCTCATTCACAGCCAAGTGAGGTGGCAGCTGATGGAGTGGTTCTGGGAGGAAAGGAGCTAAATGCTATAGAGTCCTTGTCGCCAAAACTTCTTGTGTAAGGATCTTGTTGTTCTCTTTTCAGTGCAGTCTTGATAGGAAATGGCTGTGCAACCAAATGGACCCCTCCTTACAACAATTGCTCATGAGTCCTCCTTTTCTCACTCGGTCCTTTTGAAAGGGGACTTCTCTTCCTAGCTGCTCCATGCTTCCCTAAAACCACCTGTTAATTTTACGGCACCACAGAGTTGTAAAGGAGCACAAGTGTTCCTGGCCCCATGGCAAGATTCGCAGGCCTCTACTACCTGGATCACCATTTGTGATGAAGGAAGCACAAGTGTTTGCAGAGTCTGAAGCTCCTGATGACAGCAGCAAGTGTGTGTGTGTGTTGTGGGGGGGGAGGGTGTTTCTGCTGGGTTCAGGCCATGGAGCCTGGGGCTCAAATCCCCACTTGGCTCATGGGTTGGCCTTGGGCAATCTGTGTGCTGTTCCCCCTACCTCACAGTGAGACATTAATTAATTAATTAATTAATTAATTAATTAATTAATTAAAACATTTTTATGCTGCTCCATTCGCCGAAGCCTCAGGGCGGCTTACAACAAATAAGTTAAATAACATTTTTGGCCAGAGGAAATGAAATGCGCCTGTGTATACCTTTCCATAGTCACTGACAGGACGGGGGCATGCGCATACAGCACATGAACAATTACCTTAGCAAAGCTCTATGCTGTATGGCTGGGGTGGAGGTCCCAATCCACACCTCTGGAGTTCGCCAGATAACCACACTGCCTTCTTTTGTACCTGTAGCGCATTTGGTACTTTTCTGTTGTTGGTACCACCCCCCCCCCCCCCCCACAAAGTTTAAATGTGTCTCCTAAGGCTTAGGAACTGGCAGAAAGAGCTTGAAGCTGCTATATTTGGCCTGGCCCCTTTGATCTCCAGCCTCAGCCCCTCTGGAAATGTGGCTTCCAAAGTGGAATTCCATGCCCCGATTGAAAGAGGTTCAGAAGCTGTGTGTGGGGGGGGGGGAGGCAAAGTAAAGCACATGGCATGTTCCCTTCCTGCACAGACAATTCTAGTAGTCTCCGTGCTGCCGGCCTGTTGGCAGTAAGCTTCAGATGCTGCAAGATATTAACATATGGGGCAATGTTTACAGCTTACATTTTTATTACTGGCCTCTTAAGAGGTTGCTACACCAGAACTGCCTTGGCAAAGGAGCATCTGGGATGGTTTCATTAGCTAGGAAGAACATTGTTTTTTGTAACATCAGCCAAAGCAAGGATAGGCAGAAGCAGTGGGTTTTTTTAAAATGGAGTGACTTTCAGACCATATTCCTGTTCCTTCCTCAAGGCCCAGACAGCTATGGCTGTCATGGGTGACTCTGCAACAGAGCAGAGAAAGGGCCAGAGATTCCCTTGGTCATGGAGTGAGGCCCTTCTCAGACGGGCTGGTAGTACTCCATGGAGTGAGGCCCTTCTCAGACGGGCTGGTAGTACTCCATGGAGTGAGGCCCTTCTCACTTGGGCTGGTGATGTACCACACCACAAGGCGCCTGTATGCAGAAAGGGACATTCCAGCTGGGAACGGCGTATACTTGGGTGTGCGTTCTCTCTTCACCCCGAATGCAAACACAGCTTGCATGTGTTCATGGTAATGAGGCCCACTCTAGAACCTCAGATGCACATTGTACGAGGAGAGCTCATTACTCCCTGAATGTTGCTTTTAGGGTTTAAGGTCTCACTTCTCATATACCAGCAGATCAAATGCCGATAGCTGCTCTTTTCCTCCTCCCTGCTTTTTCGCAAGCTCACACACTGTGGTCGCTGCCTTCAGCTGGCCAGGTGACGTGCCTGAGATGGGAAGACTGCCCAGTCTCCTCCTCTTTCCACCTTGGGGCACTCGGCCGCTTGCAGCGTTGTTTCTACAGCAGCAGGCAGTAGCAAGGCTGACCCGTGTTCAGTTGGTCTGGGCTCTTTTTAATATGTGCAGCGAGCACTCGCTATATTATGTGTGTCTTCAGCTTGAGCTGCCTTCTTGGAAAATTTGTCCTTATACCAGGAGAAGGTTAAGACTTGATTGTAACTGGGTGTTGGCTGGGTGGAAAGCATTGTAGGTCATTGTAGCTAGGTATGTAATCTTACAGCTTCCTCCCTGCACAGCAGAAACAGTGGCATGTTGCTTGGATACCCAGGAAAATCCTGGTGTTTCAGCTCCCCCCTTGTGACTGGGTGTCGGCCTTTCTCAGTTTTCTGTCGGTGTGTTTCCTGTGCCCAAATTCTACCCTTCCACAGATTCCTGGAAAGGCTCTGGCTTCATGTGCAGTTTTTGTTTGTCCATCACTTCCAAGTTTGGGGCTGTTCTTCTCAAAGGGATTAAGGCCCACTTCTTCTGGAAGGACTTGGATGGCTTGGCAGCGGCGTTTTCGGTTCATTATTTTGGTAGCTGATCATTTTTACTGCTTTTACGTGAGGCTGCCTGAGCTTATGCAAATGATAGTGGCCCAGTTTGGATGCAGTGAGCCTTAGGGAACACTAAGGGGCAGTGGCCACCTAACCATGGTTGACCCTTAGTAGCCTTCCTTTGAATTAAAGAGAACAATGCACTTCATTTGCAGCGGGGGGGGCGGCGGGGGGGGGCGGCTTGGCAAGGTTGGTAGAGGATGTCCAGAGGGCACTGGAGCAGGTGTCTGTCCATGTGGCTTCATGCAGGTTTATTAAGTAAAAGATGGATTCTGAGTCCTGCTTTTATGATGAAACATGAATATTTTGCAACAGTTTGGTTCTATTGAAAATGAATTAGTGAAACCTTTAGAATTGGCAAAATGGTTCACTGGCAGTTTGATCTCATAAGCTGGAGCAGGTGCTTTGTTAGATGTACAGGTTAGATGTAAGGTTAGATTCTTCAGCATAAAGCAAGGTTCTGAGAGATTAATTCTATTTTTTTAATTGCTTTTTCCGAAGCAAATGACACAAGCATGCTCAGCAGAAAAGACCCAACATTTAACATTGCTGGGACTCCAACATGGTTTTAATCAGTCAGTCAAACAATGAACTGAAGGGAGTACAGTTTCAACCATGGCAAATTAAAGTGCCACTCTGTTTTTAGCCACGAGGCTCTTTGGCTCACCTGGCTCAAAAAATCGTCTCCATGTGTCTTATGCCACACAGTCTGCTGATATAGCAAACGCATAACACATTTGTGCACTGAACAGAATATGTTAAGCTGTGCTTACTAATATACTGAATATTAATCACACAGTGTCTTACCTTGTATATCTCTGCAATGTGTGATATGCTGGTTGTACAAGAGGTTCAAGAATATGCTTCTGAGTCCAGTGATTCTAGGCCTGTGGTCTCCAATATACTGCCTGTGTGCACCAGGATTCGTCTCTGGGCACCTATCAAGCTTGCTGAGCCCCTGATGATGTATTTTAGTGCTCAGACTTACCTCTGCTTTGTGCTTAGGTTCTTGGACAAGTTACTTCGCCAGTTTTTCTTCTGAGAAACAAGTATTTTCTGATGGACATCCCCCCGCTCCCCAACAACCAACCAACCAACCAAGCCACAGTTCTTTCTCAAATTTCTAAATGTGCCCACCAGCCCACAAAGGTTGGGAACACTGCTGTGCACCCTGACTTCTTTCTGGAATTTCCTTATGCACACACATGCGAATAATAAATGTACACACCCTTCCCTCACATTGTAATTCTTACAACAACCCTGTTATGGAAGCTCAGAATTATCCTATAGCGGGCAAGACACAGCAAATGGTCACCTAAAAGCATTTAGTAGATTTATGACTGAGAAGATAGAACTATCAGGATTTTATAATATATACTCCAAGGATTTAAAGAAACACAACTCTGGATATCAATGCATATCCAGAGAAAATGAAATCTTCCCCCTCACATCCACACATATTTGTTTGAAACACAGAAAGAAACCATCCCTTGCAGCCGGCAAATGCATGCTGAAAGCTGTGTGTGTTAGAGAGATTGTGTAATGCACACTTCTGTCTTCCACTGACCTGCTAGCTGGTAGCCTCTTCCTTCGCCGTGTTGTGGCAGCCATCTTGGTTTAGGAACGAGGCCCTGCCAGGTGGAGTGAGTCACTATGCCTGAGCTGCGATGCTACTAGAAAATGTGTCGAGCTTCTAAAACTACATAATTTGATAAATGCACAACGGATTTTTATCAGAACAGGAAGG
This sequence comes from Varanus komodoensis, assembly GCF_004798865.1. NCBI lineage: Eukaryota > Metazoa > Chordata > Lepidosauria > Squamata > Varanidae > Varanus > Varanus komodoensis. The sequence continues at coordinate 7,922,630 of NW_025335684.1, forward strand.
GCAAGACCTTGGACTTGATTAAAGGGGCAACAAACAAAAACCCTAAAGGTATGTGATGCCTGGACAGAAGTAGTCCTAACAAGCAGAATTTGCTCGGGAAGGACAATTCTTTAAACTGCCAAAATTCAGCCACTTCCTAAGGAATCTGCCTGCAATTTGAGCAGAGCATGACAGTTAACACAAAGGGAGCTCAGTGCCGAAAACGGTTTGGAATATTTTTTCCCGAGGTTTTATTAAGGTTTGAAAGTTCAGGCTTAATACTAGTAGGATGCCCTTTGAACTGTCCACCTGTACTATGCAGGTGCTCCCATGCCTAAATAGTTGTCACATGACATGCCTTAGGGAAAGTAGTTGGCTGTTACACACACACCACATTACTTCAGCATTTTTCTATGTATTACATTTATATCCTGTCTTCTCTGAAGTCCCCCCCCCACAAATACCATTTTATCTTCACAACAATCCTGTGAAGTAGGGTAGATTGAGACTGAGTAAACATATGAAGTGAGCTTCCAAAAAGGAGTGGAAATTTGAACCTGGCTCTTCCCAGGTGTAGATGGACCCTGGTGCCACTTCACCTGCAGGACCCCAGAATGTATGTCCACCGCAATTTTGAAAGTAAAAGGGTTGGTCTAGAGTTACCTGAGGGTTGTTTAGCCTGAAATAATGCACGGAACCTGAATTGTACAACCCAACATGGTGTGCTTGCATTTTCAGAATGGTGGCTGATGCGCCCACCTCTCAGTTATTTATGTTCCCACTTCAATATTCTTCAGTAGGAGCATACCTTAGACTTTGAACAGAGAATCGTAGGTGCTCATGAGTGACTTTCCTAAAATATAAATACTATGAAGGAGTGTCTCTCTTCCAACTACCACCCTGTCCCTTTGCTGATCAACATTATGCACCAAACATATACATAGTGCGTATTTTGTTGATCAATCTTACCTTCTGGTACAACAAAATGTGCTAATCTCACTATTTCCAACTAGAGGGCAGAGTTTCCTTGCCAGGTTTGGAGAACACCTTCGATGAAAACTGAAGTCTCTTCTTCCTAGTGATTGTAAACCATGTGACATTCCTGCTTCCCATTTCTCTGTAGAATCAAGAATGTGTGAAATTGACACGAATTGTTGACCATCCTGCAGGCAGGGAAATGTCCTGCGTTGTTCCCAACACTTCCCTTGTTTAATCCTGGGTTTGCCTCATGGTCCAATAGCAGGACCTCTCAGCTTTTCATGGCCACATGTTTCTGAGAATCCAATAGCAGCAGTTTTCCCCTAAAAGGATGGAGAGATTGCGGACAAGGGAAGACCTTAGAACAAAGATGCTGGGAAAACCCAGGGGTGGATGGGAGTCAGTGCTTTAGAATCTTTGTGATTCTAGAATCTTTAGAATTTCTACAGGGCATGATACCTGGAATCTTTGTAAGGTGGAATACTTTAGAACTAGATGGCTAATACGCCAGCACTTCAGAATCATTTTATCACTCTGCACTATCTCAAAAATCCCGTGACTCTCGCCCTGTCCTCTTTATATGCACCTTGCCTGGAAAATTCATCCCATTTAAGCCTACTAAAATTGGTGTTAAGCAGACTGTTCCTGGCATGGTTTAAAAAAAAAAAAAAACAACTATATTACATTGCTCTTGATTTGAGTTACCTTTTAAGAGCAACATTGTAGGATGTAGTTATTTTTAATGATCTGGTTTTTGACCTGTAAACTGCCCAGAGAGCTTCAGCTTTGGGGTGGTATAGAAATGAAATACATCCATACATACATTATGCGAGCCCTTCTTTGTGTCTTGCTACTTTTTTGAGCCATGGCTGGCAGGCACCCCAGAAGAGGGCCTCTTCGGCTATGGCACCAAGACTTCTAGGCATGTGATAGAACATGGAGGTGAATGCCTGAAAATTCCAAGATTGTGGATTACGGTCCCCTGCACTGGGGACAGAATCGATCCCTGTAGGCCATGCAGAGCAAGCAGTCAAACAGAAGTCCTTTAGCACTGCTGTCGGGATCTTCCCTCCTCAAAGTTCTCACCGCACCACAGTGCCTTGTGGTCTCAACCCAGAAAGGTGCTTCAAAGGAGAGTGTCCTCTTTAATATGTACTGAAAGCTGCCCAGAGGTCCAGCAGAACCAACAGGGCGTACTTTCAGAGTTTGTCTGCCTGTGCTACTTGTTTAAGGACATTTCACTCCTGAAATCAGGTTGAAAATCAGATTTCAGAGGAATCTGGATAATGCATTTAACCTGGAAAAATCTTGAGCTGAGACACTGTCATAAACTTAAACATTGAGTAAAGACACTGCAATGTTTTAACTGATCTCAAAGGTAGCCACAACTTTTTCTTTTGTTTTTCTTTTCTTTCTTTTCTTTAGGCCAGTAATGGCCAGTGGTACCAGATGAACGACTCCACTGTCTCAAACAGTGACATCAGAACTGTACTGAATCAGCAAGCTTATGTGCTTTTTTATATCAGGTAATGTCAAACACACGTTGGACTTCCTTCCCTTTTTGAGACCTGGACTGCTGCATTTCCCTTCACTTGACACCTCTAAACAAAATTTGCAAAATCTTGGCCCCGTTGCCTGTAACATCCGAAGCATTTCCCATGTCTGAGCTAAAGGCTTGGGCTGCAGTGTGGGGGTAGCTAGGTTCAGTTCTCCTCTGCAGCTGTTGCCTCTCAGCCTGACTGCCTTGCAGGGTGCTTGTGAAGCTAAAACACAAATTATGAACTTCTCGGGAGAGAAAGCGAGATGCAAAGGTGAAAAATTAAGTGTGCAACTCTCTGGAGGTTTAGATGAGAAAAAAAATCCTATAACTCCTTGTATTCCCCAGCCAGCCCAGGATTTTGTAGGACTTCCCTGTCCAAACATGCATATTTGTTCCCTAAGTATCCCAGCCAACAGGATGAGCAAGTTGTGGCCAGGATGGCATTCTGCAAAACATTTAGCCAATAGATGTGGATCAATATGCCTTCTTATTTATTAGGTCCCATGACATGAAAAATGGCAGCGAACACATCCATTCTGTACACACTCCAGGGCAGTCTTCTCCCCGGCCTGTTATTAATCAACGGGTAGTCAATAACAAGCAAACTGCACCAGGATTTATTGGACCACAGCTCCCTCCCCACATGATTAAGGTAATTCTCTCTTTCGAAGACGACGGCCTAAGAAGCCAGTTGGATAGTAAGGGATTATGCAAAGCCTTAACTTCTGAAACCGAGCCATTGCAATGCAGGTAGAGCATTCAGGTGGAACAGGGGGGAGCAGATACATGTTCTGACAGCTACAGAATCGTGGGCAGGGGAGGGAGTCTCCACATCTGAATTCATGGTTCTGATATCTGCTCTGTGTCCAGCTTGCCAGCCTCCCTTAATTTATGGAGTTCTGGTTCCATTTTAATGTTACTTCCCAGTAAGCCTTCCCAGGTGTTTGGGGCTGGGAGTGGTGAATAACCACTGAGCCATCCTCAAAAGCAACAGGCTCCCCATTAGACACCGGCTCGGGTTGCCACTGGCCAAACATTTCTCTTCCGGACAGCAGGGTTACCCCAGAATGGTGTTCCATTGCACATCAGAATGGTGGTCATTCTTGGATGTCTGGACTAGAAAGGCAGGTTTTTCACCCCTGCTAAAGATCATTGTGAGTCCAATGGCTTGAAACCGAATTCAGATGCTTCTGAGATCTAATCCAGAACATGGTTCATGCTGTCACCATAATTTAGAACCCAAATCCTGATTTGAGTTTTTTAGGGGGGAGGGACATGTGGCCTTCCAGTTGTTGGTGGGCTGCAGCTCTCATAATCCCATGTCCTTGCCTATGTTAGGGCTGATGGGAGTTGGAGCTCACCAGTGCCAAGAGGGCCACGTGTTCCTGTTCCAAGTTCCATCCTCCCTGCACTCTGATTCATCAGCTGACTCACACTGGGACAGTTCAGCGGCTTTTGGAGACAAAGCTCTGGATGTAATTATGATTTGTCAGTTAAGGCACCACCCCAAACCATGGGTTGTCAGTTGAGACATTATGCTGCACCACAGTTAAGAAAACATCCCCGTTTCTGAAAGTGGCCTGGTGGAGAAATAGGCTACAAGACTACCAAATGCCTCGAAATGTGAGGCAGTTTGTTCCCTCCGTGGTTTCCTCTTTCTCATTGCAGAATTCAAATCATTTGAATGGAACTGGATCCCTCAAAGAAACTCCCAGCAGCTCTGTGGCGATGGCAAGCAGCATCACGCTGAGCAGGCCCTCTTCCGCTCCGCCTGCCACGTCCATCCCGAACTGGACAATGAACAGGCCTGCCACCTCGACGACGCCTGACCCTTCCAAGAAGCAAAAAATCACCATCAGTATTCACAACAAACTGCCCGCCCGCCAAAACGCTTCTCTTGCCAGCTGTACTCTGGATAACCTCAGTAAGCCAGCCCCATCCTCAACCATTTCCAACCCTTCTGCAGTGCAATCTACCTCAAGTGCATCTACAGTATCGGCTGCTAACCAGGCCCCCAAACCAACGACTCCGAGCGAAACGTGTTCTAAGCTGGTTGTGAACGGCAAGTCCAAACTCAGCCCAAGCATGTTGGTCCCTTACGGGGCAGAGTCGTCGGAAGACTCCGATGAGGAGTCCAAAGGATTGGTGAAGGAGAATGGACACTCCAAGCCTTTCAACGGCGTTTTAATTGAAAATGCGGCCAGTGCCACAGAGAGCTTCTCTGCATCCTGTCACAGCATAGAAAAGGAGGTCCTGCAGCACGAGCTGCCCAAGAACATAACTGTTGTTGTTTCTATTAGCCTGAACGATGCCCCTAAACAGAATGGACAGCTATGCAATGATTCCACTTGCCAAGCAAAGCCTGTTAAATTGGCCGATAACCCATTTACCAAAGCGAATGGATTGCCTGGAAAAGTGAGTGTCTTTCTGCTGCCGTTTCTTGGGTTCAGTGCAGGCATGACACTTGGCACCTTAAGCCAGAGTCCGCTGTCCATGTCTTGAAGCTGTGATTGTGCAGCCGTCTTGCTGAAGAGAGCAAGCTGGTCTGGCTCTGGCTGGTGCCTGGGAACCCCATGGATGCTGCCATATATACCATGAAAAAAATACCTGATAGAAATGAAACAAATCAGGAAGCGACCCCAGGAAGACATATTCCCCTCTCCCTCTCCCGCTTAAATTCCCTCCCTCCCCTCCCTCTGCATCATCTTAACCATGGCTTAGGAATTCCATAGCAGTCTTGTTGGCTGCTGTGGAAAATGTGATCATCGTCTGATCAGCACAGGTGTTCTGATCTTCTATCTCAGCCATTCCCTCTCTAGCTTTAGTGTGTGCTGAATTTGAGGGCGAGGGAAGAGCCGTGCCTCGGTGGGCGTGCATGTGTTTTGCAAATAGGCGGTCCCAGTTGTGGGTCCCGGCATCTTGGGGTAGGGCTGGGAAGGACCCCGGAGAGCCCCGGTTGCCAGTCCATGCCAGCGGACCAGTGGCCTGATTCCGTGGCAGTTCCTGGTTGCCTGTTGGTGTTCTTGAGTCTGCAGGATACTTAGGAGCTGTTTGTAGCCACTGTGTCCCCTTGCAGTTGCAAGGCAGCAGGGCTTCATGTTCCTTGCTGGAATCTAGAGCAGCTGGGATTGGTGGCTGTTCCTTTCATTCTGCCTGCTAACCCTTCTCGTTTTTATTAATAGGGTACACCTACAGCTTTGCCCCCTGTTCCTGAAGACAGAATCTTAGACTCGTTCAAATACAATCAGCTGAAAACCTCATCAGGGGAAAGAATACGGTAAACCAAATTAGGCTTTTTTTCCCTAAATGACAGTCTTTTAAAATGCACTTAGAATCCTTTTAAGTTGTCACAAAACAGACTTCTTAGCGTCATCTTCAAGGTATGTGGCTGCTTTATGGAGAATGTTGGAGAAGCTGTGCTGTGCCGTGCAGGCAATCTCATGCCCTCCAAATGCTGTGGAGCCCCATGAGCCCCAGCCAGTGTGGCCAGGAGTGATGGGAGCCGTAGTCCAAAACATCTGTTGGGCTCCATGTTGTCCACCCTTATTCCATGCAAAGCTGTCTTCTGCTGCATTTTCTGCATGTCTTTGCCCAGCCCTATCACTTTTAGGTTGAATTCACCTGTCAGATCTCAGTGGGTATAAACTTCTGCTTCCTTTGCCACACCACTTAAAATATCAAAACTGTGAATTAGAACTGTCACCCAGTTTAAATCAAAAACACCTTTGTCATTTGGTCAAATGAGTTTTAATTGATAGGTACCTTTGCATACATGTGCGTGTTACTAAAATCAATTGTTTCGAAGAAGGAAAAAGAGTATTTTCCCCTTGCCACCATCTCCGAAGGGGGATTCAATCCTGTGACAGAGTTACTGGGAATGCCTCTTACATTGTGCTTCCTATAAAGATGTGTTATAAGTTCTTCTATTAAAAATTCTTGAACTATTTAATATTAGGAGTGCTTTCTGAGTTGAATATTTTGGGCTTCATAAAAGACGTAATCCCAGATGCTTTTCACAGGGCGCTGATCATGCAGAGTCTAAATTCATATAGTCCACTTCCTGGGAATGGGGTAAGATGACCTGCAGAGCAATTTTTCATCCCAGTGGAGGATGAGGAGGAAAGAGTTTGGCTGTGGCTACATAGAAGCAGATTAAAATACTTAAACAGAAGGCCCAGCTTTCTTGGAAGAACATTTCCGTGAAATATGCAGGGCATGGTCTGAAGTACAGGATATGAATTTAACTGGGACCCTTTCGCTTAATGAGGATGTGTGGTCCCATATATACATATATAAATTGGCCCTGTACAACCTGAAATAGCGGCCTTTTTGTAGCATAATTATCTGCAGACCAGGCAAAGCCCTGGAGTGGTTGCCACATAACAACATGTCTTGCGGAGTTTTGCAGGAGTTGAAAAAGGTCTTAATGCGTAGAGTGTGTTTGTTTTCAGATCTGCCTTGTATTTCTGGCAAGTGACAAATCTTTCTTATATGCAGTGCTAGCGGAACAGAAAAAGCATCGGAAGAGGCTGGCTTCTCTGGAGACACCCCTTGTACTCTCGCCAACGACATCCAGAACCCATTGGCCTCTTCAGATGCTGAAATCTCTTCTACCACAGAAGACCCCTACGAAAGGGTTACTACCGAAACAGAAAGCCCGCCGCTTGAGAGCGAGGGGCAGTATGGCCCTAAATCCACTTCCCTGGGAGCAGAAGAACTCCCCAGGGAAAGTGACATGGAGGACCACATGGAGAAGACAAGCGGACCAAAAGAGGGGAAGGTTGCTTGGGAGAAAAACCCTGAGCCTGCCAGAGGAGCAGCCGAAGCAGCAGAGAAACGGGCGCAGAGCCCCCTCGCAAAATCTGACGGTGAATGTAGCTCTCAAAAGTTTGCCGCTCTGAACACACCGGAGAAATGCCAGGAGACACAGGACAGTGCGAAAGGCTGTGAGGACGCTGCGCTCGCGGGTCCGAGGCTGGATGCCATGGGTGGGAACCCATGTTCGAAGGATGACGGGGGCAGCAGCAAACAGTTGCAAGGAAACACAGAAAGGCAAGCACTGAAATCTCATTCTCCTCCGAAGGAGAAGGTTTGCGCCTCCAAAAAAGCGGACAAAGAGCACTATCGTTCCAAAAGGAAGCGCTCCGAAAGCGAAGAGGAGAAGGAGGAGGTGGCCACCCGGAGCCAAGCCGATGGGCACTACAAGAGGAGGTGCTCCTCCAGCAGGGAAGGTGGGAAGCAGCAAGAGCACTGCCGGCGAGAGCATTACAATGCAAACTATTACAGGTTCCCGTGCAGCCCTGATCCAGGGAGGAGCTTGGGAAAACACCTCCCTTACCGATCTCACAGCCGAGGGAGGACGGACCCAGAAAGGAACAGGCACTGCTACGGGAAGGGAGAGCGGTCGTGGAGCCGAGAGCGGTCGTGGAGCCGAGAGCGGTATTATCAAGATCTTCCAAGGAGGTGGGAGGGCTGCAGATCTTACAGTTACTATTACCCCTCCCATGTCCCCAGGTATAATCAGGATAGAAAATTCCCTCATTGTGAGAGAGACTACAGCAAATCAAGTTACGTTTACAGTAGCCCATATAAACATGTTAATTATAAAAGCAGATGGACTCATGACCAGGAAAGGAAGCGGAGATGCCCGAGCCCAGAAGACAGCGAGAGTCCCCCCGAAAAGAGATGCCAAAAGATCTTGCAAAGTGAACCATCCGATGAGCAGAGAGGGCGAAAGCACAAGAAGTCCAAGAAGAAGAAGAAATTAAAAGATAAACACAGAGAAAGAGAGTACAGGTTAGTGTCCATGGGATGGGGAGGCAGGCCAGGGTGGAAGCCGGTGTTTGCAAAACTTTTCCCTCTCTTCCTTGTACTTGCCTGGGAATCCTTAGTGAGAAAGCCAGGGAGAGAGCCGTTGTCACTCAGACTTGCTGGAACCTGCGTATGTGGTGGTCACGGCAGAGGGCCGAGTTTTGTTGTGTGTGCGCACTGGCACCATTTTTCAATGAGAGGCATTGCAGCTTGGTGGCAGAGCAAAAATCTCTGGTTTGGTCCCCTGATCTCCATCGAAACCATCATGTCACAGGTAATGGGACGGAGCCCTGCCTCCTGGGAAAGCTGCATTCAGTCAGAGTGGACTGCACTGGCCTGGAGAGGGCCATAGTGTGACCTCATTTATCCTGCTTCCGATGGTCTAATGGATTTGGTGTGTCTGATTTAGAAAGGGCTGGTCCTGGTTTCCAGCTTCTGGCTAAAACCGAGGCAGACAGACGTGAACCGGATAGAGTGGTGGGGCCCCTGGTGTGGGGCATAAAGCACACAACAGATCCAGAGTGTGCTAAAGTTGTGCGAGAAGGTCTTCACCTGGCTCTGGAAGGAAAGTGGAGGGTGGCAGTCATCTGCATCGCATATAGAAAAACTTACTAGAAAGCTCTGGGGCTGCCAGCGGAAAGGGCCTGTTTCTTGTGCAGGCTTTTCTGGGGTCTGTGTGAAGCAGGAATCTCAGCTGGGTCATTTTAGTGGCTCTTAAATTGTGTGTGCATGTGTTTGGTGGCGTGATTGATACAGTGGACCAGTTAAGAAATTTAGCAAGTATTCATGATGTTAAGCACCAGAACTGAGTTAATAAAAGAGATGAGCTATAGGTAACTGGTCTGACCACAGGCCCGTCACTTCTCAGCCTCTCTTCCCTACCTGTAGGATGGGTACAGCAGTAATTCTGCCCCAGAGGAAGAGGGAGAAAACAAGCAACATAAATGTTAAAACTTGTTTTCAGACCCACAGCAGTGGTTGACAAATATTGCCTGCAACGCTTGTATCACAACAGAGCGTGTAATGTGCCCAGCCGTGATTAACATGCCACCCCTGTTGAATGCCACCCTATTTAGACTTATTAAAAAACAAAGATGACTAGATTAGCTACCATTCCCTCTTGGCTGTGAAGCAAGAGGAAGTTCCAGACGCAGTCAGAATAGACAGCCTGCTCAGATCATTTGGTCACTGTTAAAGAGCAGAACGGGGGTAGGTGTGTTGAGGGGGTCTTGCCCAAGAGCCCTCCAAAATCTGGAGCAAGCCCTGGATGGCAAAGATCCTGTTTGAATTAAGGGGGTGTAACTATTGCATTACAAGTGTTTCTGTTCATGTTTCCCATTCCTTCAGGCATCGCCAGGATTCTGACCCATCGGGGTCCAGTTCTGAGGCTGAGACTCATAAGCATAAACATAAGAAAAAGAAGAAGAAAAAGAAGAAGCGTGCAAAGAAATCTGAAGACTGTGATGAGATTTCAGCTCCTCCCCTTCCAAAGCCAACTAGTTTGGAAACCAAGAATCTCAAAGTCTGGGAGATGACCGAATCTTCTTTGGAATCATCTAGGAAACATGGCAGGAGCCCCCATGACGGAAACACGGCTCTTTGCCACAAATCAAAGAGCATAGACAGTAGCAACAGAGATGGCCCCTGCCCATCTACAGACCATAATGTAGGTAAGAGATGCAAAAGGACCTCCCAAGAGATGTGCACTGATTTCCCCCCTCTATTTTTTGGCATTTTATTTAAATTGATTTATATTTAGTACACCAAGGAGTGCTAGGTATGGCCTTCCCCCTTCCTGGTTTCTCCACAGTAACAGTGCTGAAAGATTAGGCTGAGCAATGGGGATAATAGCTTCACGGTCACTCTGGGAGCCTCATGACTGAGTGGAGTCTTGAACTTCCCCCATCAGGGAGAGGGACCCTCCCTTTGGCTTTCATCGGGAGCTTGAGAGTCCTTGGTGGCAAGGTTTGGGGACCCCGAAGCATCCCAGGGCTTCCTTGTCTAAACTGGCACAGAACATCTCATGTTGATTGTGATGTTTCTGCAAGCCGACACATCCGGCGCAAGGAGCAAGGAAACCACGAAATTACCAAGCTGCAGCAGATTGTCTCTATTTAATTTCTTGGAACTATTTAAATATTTCACACGCGAATAGAATTTTCGCAAGAGCTTCATCTGTTTTCTTTGATGTCTGCTACTAGAAACTCGCTTCATTGTTTTTGATTTTTACTTTTTGTTAGATTCCTGTCTTGGACTTCGTGAAATGTGCAATTCAGACTCTTACCAGTTTTTGAATTTATCTCATTGAGCCTCCACCTTTTGTATCTGGCTGTTTCTTATAGATGTTTGCACCGAAGTGGCATCCAGGCTGCAGAAGCAGTGAATGATTCATTGATAGCTCAGTATAATCCAGCCAAATGCTGGGCACTCTTAGTTCGCCTCAGTGGCCCATTGTTAGCACAAGCCGCCTCTTGATACTTATGTATAAAAGTGATTTTGATTTGATTTGATTTGATTCGGGTGTGTTTCTATACCACCTTTCCAAGGCAGTTTGCATTTCGAAGTATGAAGTCCATAGCCAATTAAAAACATAATAAAGCATTTCAAATGATCTTCAGAAGCCAACATTTTAAAAAGCTAAGTTAGAAAGATGTGGGTTGAATCCCTCACTTTCCTAAATGCAGACAGACTGGGGATCCATCACTACTCCAAAGGAGAGTTTAGAGGCAACATAGGAAAAAGCCCTTGCCCACCTGTCCGAACACACGTGCTTTGAAAGGGTCCTCTGCTGGTCCAGTATGGGTGTATGCTAAGTCAGGCGGACCCTCAAATAGCCAGCCCCAAAGCTGTGCAGAGTTTCAAAAACTAAAGCTGACACCTTGAATGGAGTCTGGACAAAAGCAACACTTGGCCTTAAAGGTTCTTGGGAAGTGTACAAAAAAGATTTTGAAAAACACCTGTGATAGATACTGAGCTTGGGGTCAGGACCTGATAGACACATGTCTCGAAAAGATAGGTGATGAAAGAACAGAGAAACAAGCATCAGTTGAGAAATTTACACCATTTTTAATGATTAACAGCTTGTCTAGAGACAATTCAGAGAGGAAAGCAACCGGCAGTTGCAGCTAATCCATCATCCAAGGTCATAGATGGGTCCTGCTCTCCCACCTCTTTCTCTGGAACCACATGGGGTGGTGACTGACCATTCAGGGAATGCAGTAGCAGAACTGGTGATGGTTCAAGTCTCGAACAGCTAGTAAGGAGGTTGTTATTTATTTATTTGTTTAAAAAGCTTCTATGCCACCCCTTTCGCCAAAGCCTCGGGGCGGCTCACAGCAATAAGTAAATTCACAATTAACCATATAAAACAATATAACTGGAGACGTCCTGGCCAAAGATATAAAATCAATAAATAATATTAACAATTAAAATGACCGTTAAATAAAAAGGTCTTGGCCTGGCGCCGAAAAGCAAATAACGACGGCGCCAGGCGGACCTCTCTGGGGAGCGCATTCCATAGATTGGGCGCCACCGCAGAGAAAGCCCTCCTCCGGGTACTCGCTCTCCCAATGTCCTTCACGGAGGGCTCCCGGAGGAGGAGGGCCTCTGCTGCCGATCTCAAGGGGCGGGAGGGCAGGTATGGACGTAAGCGCTCCTTTAGGTAACTTGTGTTACAGTGCCACAAGTGTCTCACACCCCTATGAGAACATTTGAGTCCAATAAAAAACTCACCTGAAAAACTTGCATCCAAGTGTAACCATATTCTTCTTGCCTTTCAGATCCAGAGTTTCTGCTGGAAGCCATCCCCCCACAGTTTGCAGTATATTTATAAACCGAAAAGCGATTAACTCTTTAATTCATAATTGGTGCTTCAGAAATACTGTACAGGATTTTACCATGGAAAAACCCTTTTTTTAGTTTTTACCTTGAGACTTTTTTTTTAAATTATCTGCAATCCAAAAAAACAGACAGACAAAAAGGATGGAAACTTTCTACAACTGCTGAACGTCAGAAAATTTACCCTGTAAATGTCACAGTAAGAATTAATGCCCTGGAACAGAACATCTCAAACGCTGCTTAGTTACAGACTCAGGTTGATTGTGAAGTTGCTCCAAGCCTTACACATCCGGCGCAAGGAGCAAGGAAACCACAGAATTATCAAGCTGCAACTGATAGTCTCTATTTAATTTTTAAAAATTATTTAAAAATGTCACACACAACTAGAATTTTCGCAAGAGCTTCATCTGTTTTCTGTGATGTCTGCTACTAGAAACTCAATCCATTGTTTTATTTTTACTTTTTGTTGGATTCCAGTCCTTGGACTTTGTGAAATGTGGCCGTTCAGACTTATCAGTTTTTGAATGTATCTCAGAACACGTCCAACGACCCCTTGCCTTGGTGACTACATCCCTTGTACGGCTTTTCTGTCTTGGCCCTGGGAGGTCACCACTCAATTAGCAACTGGCAATCCATGGGGTATTTGACAGGTAGGCTCATGGTCTCGCCACCCATGAGCGGTTAGGTTGGTGTGGGGATGTCTGTCCTCCGCGCTTCTGTCTCCCACTCTGGTCTCTCTTGGCTGGGCTTTCACTTAGCATCTCTGCCGGCTTCTTTTGCCCGTGCTTGATTTGACCTTTCTGCAGTTTTCTCCCTGGCTGCTGCTTCCACCCCCTCCTTATTATCTAGCTTCTCTTTAACCCTTCTGCATTCTGCCTCATTGATCTGGTTCACAAATAACAACAACCCTGAGTAGGGATTAATCTTGAATCACGGGTTGTGATTGTGTGCAAACCCTTCACTGTGGTTTAACTCTTGGTTTTTAACCACAAACAACCCAGCAGGAAGCCATGGGTTGTCTACCTGGTTGTTCATGGTCCATAATCCACTGTTAAATCATAGTGCAGGATCTGCACATAATAGCAACCTATAATTCACTGACAAACCATATTCAGCCTGTACTTGGACACGTGAATCGGTTCTCCATTCCATTTTCGTCTCTGCTGTTGCTTGCCCCAAACAGCTGCCCCACCGTTCTTTTAAGTTACCTGGGCTGTTCTGCCATTCTTGAGCTTTTTGTCAGTTGGTGCCCGTGGATGATGGTGGCAAGTGGCAGGGCCCGCTGCCATTTCGCTTCATCCCAGAATTGCTCGAAGGAACCAATCTCCTATTTCCACTACATTTTTATTGCGTTTATTTTTAATATTGTGATGTTTGTCTTGACGGGTCTGAGTTGTCTAGTTCTTGTCCCTTCTTCAAAGTTTCTAGTTACAGACACATTTCATACTGTGATTTAATTTTTTTTAATGATGAAATGCTATCAAACTGTGATACACTTAATTCACTGGTCCTGCATCAGGAGACAGAGTGGGGAAAACTGTATTAAATACAGTTAATCTGAATAATCTGTCTGGTTTATACAAGCTGTGTTGTTCAGAGATGTCTAAAGTTTGATCTTTGTTTTTTTAAAGATAAAAGCACTTGCCCCACTTGTAAATAATATGGCATGTAAAATTTATATAGTATATAAATACAGCAAGTCAAAACAACAGTTCTGTGTGTACACCGTTTCATTTACAGCTCATTTACAGCTGTCTGTTTTGTGCTGAACGGCCAACTTCGCATAGTCTCCTTGAAACTCATATGACCGAGTTTACACCTCTTAATGCTTGTCAGACAAGTTGCAGATCTCACTTGGTTGAGTGCATGTCCTTTAGCTCTAATCACTGTGTTACTCCAATAGTATCTTTCACTTATGTGATCACCTTGCAGGTGCAGTACCCGGATGGAGAACATTTTGGCTGCCAAAGGGGACAAACAGCAAAATATGCTAATGAAAGGGCTCTCCCTGGTCTCTCAGAAAAAAGCTTATACAAACAAGGGTTGTAGGAAAGACAAGAGTCTAGTGTAGAAGGGAATTGTGAACTGGGACATCCTTGGGTCAAAACTCTGCTTAATGCCCAAAGTAACCTTTGTTATACTTTCCCCATCTGCACTACAGCGACTGAGATTCTGGCTGATCTGCTTTACGGGAATATGGTAAGCATCAGATATAATGTGAGCCTTTTCTTGCAGTACAGTCACACTGTTCAAGGATGCTTACTCCTCAGTAAGTGCATAGGATTGCAGTCCAAGAATATTACAGTGCCAATCTTTTGCATATTTTTAATAGGACTGAATCCCATCTAAAAAGAAGTAAAGCCTTTGGGACTTCCTTTTAACTGCACCAGTTTGTATGGAAATTATCCTGAAGTTCTTATTATGCAGGGGCCTAGTTCAGCAAATGTACGCGCTCTTCTATACCACGAGGTCAAGTAGGCTTAACCTTTGACTGAGGGTTGTTACGGTGGAAGGAGAGGGTAGAGTGCAGTGATGGCGGAATGTACTGTGTCACTCCAGCCTGGGGAGGGGATACTACTTTAGTACTAAGGAACCTTTAAAAGCCACAAACCTCCTTGTAAGTGAAATGCACAGCAGGAGGTGAGCTAAAATTTAAAAATCGCTGTGCCAGCCTTGAAGTGGAAAGAGACTTTTTGGAGTGCATCTTTTTAAAAACAGCATTCAGATGGATTCAAAAGTAAGCACTCACCTGCATCTTGAAGTAGGACAGGCAGTTCAACCATTTCTGTCTAGAAAGGAGGGGAAAATACTGGTGAAGGAACAATGTTCTTTAGCCCCATGGGATTAAGAGAATGCAGGTGTCGAAATCTGCTTTATTCTGGAGCCAAATTTAACCAGCAAATTATATAAGGCCCGCATGTCTAGGCCCTGAACATCACAGAAAAGTTGGACTTTGGTGGAATTCATATTTTTATTTCTGAGACTGAATCTCTGCAAAATGCCTTTTGTTAACGAAATACTTGCAATGGATTTAAAAGAGCCATACAAGATCACCGTAGATATTTGTGTAACATAGATACAGAATATTGCATGCAATTCATTGGCATACAAGAATAACGAAATTCCAAAATCAATAATACACAGATGTACAGTATATACATTTACCTTACATTTAGGAAACATCCTCCAAGAAAATAGAGAAAGAATTAGCGGGCTACATGTTAGTTAACAGCATCTGGTCTAAGGGCCAGTGCAGATGTAACACTGGTTTCTAGCACCCCAGTAACCAACCTTGGGAACAACACAAGTTTTCTCTGCCTTGACCACGGCCAGCATCAAGACTGATGTAATGCTAAGGCATGTTTATGGCACCAGGGAAAGGAAGAGTGGAACTGTGTCAGGAAGGAGGTTTCTGAGATTAGATCCTGATTGTAAGGAGTCAGTGTTAATCTCCACCAGATCCCTGTGACCCTTTTTCCAGCAAGCATTTCTAGAAAAGATATGTACTGCTTTTCTTTAAAAATAGGCAATTTTAATATGAAGTATTTTAAATGCTGCTTGGTTTATAAAGTTCTAAATTTTGTACCACACACTTCAAGCCATCCAAAATACTAAGTGACATTTCCAAGCTAAATCTTCTCTGTTAGGTTCAGCACCTGTCAGGCCAGCTGAGCTTAAAGTGCTATTAAAACTACCCCACCCCGACCCTCAGAAGCCAGAGTCCACAAGGTTTGAAAAGTTCTTGGGCAAAAAACAACTAGGGCAGAAATCGCATTGTGCGAATGCCCTCTACTCTCACTAAGGGGAAAGAAGATACAGAGAGGGATTGTCCGCTTTTCACCAAACAAGACCTTTGGTAGAATGGGTGTGTATGCTAAGTGGCACGTGGGCTCAGAATAACAAGCCGGCACTACTTCAAAAACTTCTGCTTCCTAAGGCCAAGGGAGAAGAGGCAGTGCATGGGGGGGGGGGGATTTATTTGTCTTCTTAAATACTTCAACTGTCCCTGACCATTCACAAGCTGTTCCTGCAACTGGCTAGTTTATTTACTGGCCTTACGGCCACTGGAAGTTTTGGCCTTACTTTGATTCCTGCTAATACTCCTTATAAACATCCAATACTCCTATTCTCTGTTTCAGCAGGAAGCACAGAGAACATCATCCTCGGTTTACACATTCTTTGCCAAAGGGGGATTTTTCTTCCGCTGAATTAGAAATGTCTGCAGTATTTCCTAGTTTACATTTGTAATCCCCAGCCTCCTGTGTTAGATGTGTAGCGTTGGATAAAAATACTGATCAAACTTATGCTACTTCTAATGTTTAAATGTCCCTGAATTTTGCGTCAAAATCCCACAGAACTTCCAGGGTGACCAAATTCTGGAAATTCTGACCAAAATGGATGAGGTTCTCCTCACATGAGGATCTTATAGCTGCCCAGTTCCAGTCTCTTTTTTAAGCATACTGCTCAAAAAAGCAGGCAGCCCTCTATGGTTAGGTGTGGAAAGTACAGCTCTAAATCCAGCTGGCTAGGAGCAGAAGAATTCCTTAGGGAAGGAGATATGGGGAAATCTTACAGAAAAAAGGAGGGGAGTGAGGAAAGCAGCCTAGGAAGAGAGCCTTGTATATGCCAGAGCAGTAATACAGCGGTAATAATGCATCTAAACAGGATGATTATTAGAAAAACAGATGGGCTTGTGAGCCATTATTGTACCTTTTCAATTAGGAGGCCACAACAATAGGCAAAGCCTAGTCATAAACAAGTTTTTTTAGCTTTATGAACATACTCTCTAATATATAGCTTTTGATCTGTCTCCTTTCCCCTCACCCTTTGTCCAATCTTACAAACAAAGTCATCTTGGGGGGATACTGGGGAGAGATCACAACAGCAAGGATACACCACTGTATGGGAAGCGATCGTACAGGAGGTGAGGGTGCAGAACTAGAGAGGATGAAGGCTGAAAAGAGCCAGCTGGGCTGTAGAGATGTTTGTGATAGGAAAAGGACACTTAAAACAAGGCATTTAGAGCGAGATCTGTCTGAGAGTCTGGAAGCCCAAGAGTGGCCTGTCAGAATAGAGGCTGATCTGTTTTTTGAGCATGTGGGAGAGAAACATGTAGGATTTTGTTACTTACTGTAAACAAAATCTTGCAGCTATGGAAAGAGGTAAATGCGACATCTGCAGTTCCACAAACCTACTCAAGTAGACCCTGCAAGTTTATTTTGTTTGTTGTCACAAACCTTGAGGTTCTCTCAAGCCTTCTAATACCCCTGCCTTGTTCATAGGTGGCGCTGCCCTGGCTATATAATGAGTGACACGGAGAAATCAGTTCACTAAGAAAACACAGGATAACTTCATCCAGTTCTGTCCAAGTGTTCTGACAGATGTTGCCACAAACAGATACACATACGCATGCACAAAAGGAAGAGTTTGCATCTTGAAATCTCAAATTTGGATGGAAAAGAAAAGGAAACACAGACCATGTTGCTCAGAAAGCAGCAAAAGCTTGAGGGATTGGGGAAGAAGAGGATAGGCTGCAGAAAGCCCCTCGAAAAAAAGAAGACCACAAAGCCCCCTGGAGAAAGAGAGAAACGAGGAAGGAAGTTCAGCAGTTGCACAGAGAGAGGTGACCTCATTTGCATAACCAACAGGCAGACATAATGGGGATTTTTGGCTTCATACAAGCTGCATGAACAATGCCAAGGCTGGCCTGCAACAAGCGGAGGGGACAAGGGGTAAGTGGAAGACCACTCAGCCGTGATGCTGATACACAGCTTCATAAACCACAACACAGCCATACAGGTGGTCTTCTTTAAGAGCTTATCTTCCTTAAGGAAAATGTAAAACTTAACACTGATTTAGGTAATTATACAAAATGGAGTCTAAAAAAATACTTGAATGTCTGAATCCTGCCACACTCCTCTTCCATTAGCAAAATATGCAGTAACTAAACTTGCAGACAGAGATTCACAGACTTCTCTTTTTATTTCCTCTCTCCCCCAAAATATGATCTTTTGATTTACCTATGGGATAATAAATAAGGAGAACCATTAAAGCTAAACTGTACAGAAATGAGCATGAAGAAGCTGGTAAACAGGTTGTGTGATTTACTAACGTGGCATTAAATGGCAGCACAATTTTACAAAAAATATAAGACAGCAAATGATACTGGAAAAACCTCAGATTTGGGAAAGACCGTTCAGGCTAACATCTGGAGAAAAGAAACGGCACATGCCCAAGTCGTCTAAGAACCAAAGATAAGCTACATTGGTACTGCCAAAGCTCCTGCTTATAACCTTTCGTCTTTGAGAGCTTCATGTTTTCAGTGCACCATCAGCTGTTTATGAAAGAGAGGTTCCTAAATCATACAGACAAATGACAACACAGACTGGATGTGAGTTGCATACAAAATAATCAAGGCGCAAATGTTTCTGCATTACAAAGGGTAAGATGAGGTTTGGATGACTCAAGACCAAAAGACTTTGTGTGCAGGGAACGGTCATCTGCTAGTGGCGAAAGCTGGATTCAACAACAGGTCACAAAACTAGGCAAAGTCCTGGAAAAACAGGAGAGGGAAGGACTACAGACCACCGTCTCCTGGCTCAACAATACTGCCCACACTCAGAACGGCACATTCGGCTTCCGAGCTTTCAGTTCACATGCAAGTCCATGTGCTTGAAGTGTCTTCCAGTATTTCAGGGGATATTCTCAATGGGTAAAGAAGGGACAGATGCGGCAGGAGACTACGTTTCCAATACAAATCTTCTTGTCTTTACCTTGGTTTTATGATGTACTAACCATTCTGCTAAAGCAGAACCACAAGCATCCCTTGTTAGCGCTATTTTTTATTTGCGATTCTTCTCTTCCTGGTTGCCAGCATGTCGTAAAAAGGATCCTTGCTGATACTCGCTCTAGCAGAAAAAGAGACCTCGGTTAATTTCCCAGTGTATCTGCCAGCCACGCCATGCCGCATTTCTTAAGACACTCGGTACAGCACGCTGAGTTGCGCTTCCACAGCTCACAAACTAAAGCTCCCTCACCACCACCCCTGGTACCAGCATCGCCAGAGGCAGAGCGACAGCCCGCGCTATGATCAATTCATACCACCAATGTGGAGCCACGCTCAGAACAAAGCACTTTCTATCCACCCATTTCAAACCAGAGTCTCCAATCCTACAATCCCAAGCCAGTTCTGGCACTCCAAATGGTATTTCTTTTACTTTTATTATTTAAAATATGTACCTGGTCCTCCAATAGATCACTGCTGAGTTGTTTTCCCCACTCCCTACCTTTTCCAATATAGTAAACCATCTGCTAAAAGTTTATTTTTATTCCTGAAAAAGAATTTGCCATCTTCTAGAGTTTTCCCTTGCTTTGCACTTGTAAAGGAGAAAGGAAGCTCCTATTGCCCAGTGACAGACTTGTCAGAGTCAGCGGACTAGAGGGCCCAACAATCTGTGGTGGGGCTGATTCCCTGGAGCATGAGACATGGGGGACTGGGATCCGGGGCAGACACCATGCCAGAGCACCTGGGCAAGACACCTTTAATCCAGGCTGCAACACTTTCACGGAGCCTGGAGATTCCCTGGCAAGTTACTGTTCTGTGTGACAGAGTAACTCACTTGATCGATTTGATCCACTCGTCTTTTTCTTCAGGAGTTGGGGCAGATATCCTGTAAACCACGTGGTTGCCTTCCACCACTCTGCCATCAGCTTCTGTCTTACAAGCTTTAATGACTTGCCCCTTGTGGCTGGGATTATACAGCTCAAAGCAATTCTAGGAAACAGAAAACAAGCCAGCCATGACATTGCACTAGCACCAACTTTGCAAGAAAGAACAAAAAGTTACAAGCCAGCACCAAGCCTAGACTGGCCTCGGTTTATTGAGCTTGTTTAATAGTTAAACGACACTTTTCTATTAAAGTAATCAGCAAGGCAGTTTGCAGTAACGTAAGACAGAGTATACCAAACCAATACTATTCATTTTCCTTGCTATTCATTCATGACTGCAGTCAAAAGCAACGGCATTAAAACTTCGGCATGATCATTGTAAACCAACCAGTCATGGATTAAAAGTTAGTTTGATCTTTTAAAAACCTTTGCTATCCATCAGAAAACAGAGTGGGCACCTGACAGATCTCATCTCTGAGGAAGTTCTACAGTTGCAGAGCCACTCCCAATAAAACCCTGCTTTTTATACCTGCTCGCCTATTATTGCACGAAAGTGTGTAGAACAGAACCACTCATGCTAGTCCAAAGGGACTGCCCAGTTCACATCAGAGCAGAAACATTGTGAGCAACTTCATCTGTCCCACAGAGGGGTTTCAACATTCGACACTAGCACTTCAAATCATGTTCCGAAACAAATGGAGCCTTGGCTCGTTAAAAGCAATGGCTAGATAAAGTCTGACACACATGCTAATCACAAAGGGGAAAGTTATCCTTGAAATGAGGAGGACAGTAGCTCTGTGGGAGAACCCCTGCTCTGCTTGCAGCAAGTCCCAGTTTCAATTCCCAGCATCTCTCGAGAGGACGAGGAAGAAATCCAGCCTGAAACTCTGGGGAGTCACTGCTGCCAGTCAGAGTTGACAACACTGGGCTTGATGGGCAAGGCATCTGACATCACAAGAGGCAGCTTTCGTCATCCCCAAGTAGGGGCATGCAAAAGTCAGATCAAGTCAGAGGGGGTTATCAAAAGTCAGGCTAACCAACCCATGGGAGACCTTTTCTTCACTTTCCCAAAACACCAAATAAGGTATTTTATGCTTCCAGAAAACATGCCATGATTTATTTATGCCAGATCAACAGCAGTGTGCTATTATTTTTATGTAATGGTGTCCTGTACAGTCTAATATAGTTAGGGAATTCTTTTTGATTTATTTGCATTTTTCTCTTGGTGCTTTTGAATTGTTACAGGCAAAAATGATACTGCACAAAATTAGTAGTTTATCTACAATTAGGGTATAAAAATCAATTTGCATTTAAGAGGACATGGTACCAAGGATACAATCCACCAAGAATATCAAAGCTGAACTCTTGGGTGGCTCCTCTTCTTTTTAAGTGAGTTTACAAAGGAGAGGCTTGTTGGAGAATGGATCCTTAAAAGAGCGAAGTCTTACTGGTTTTCTTGGATCCTCAACTTCTCTTATGCTGAGGTTTTCCAAAGGGATAATTCCTCTGGGTTCTTTGTCCTAGACATTAACAAAAGACAGCATTCAGTAAGCAACCCGAAGTTATCTGGGATGTAGAGAGGTCGTATTTTGATGTGCATCAAGGCATACTCACTGTCGTGTATTCAAAATAATACAGGCAATTATCTGTCAATATAAACCACCTCCTTTTCCATGTTTTCACTCTTCCACCTGTAAGACATAAGGCAGCCCCAAGTCAAACCAACTTCAAGCCACGCTTCACATGCTTCAGGCAACAAAATGGTAATTTGGTTACCTTGTTACTTCACCGAACAGGCTTGTCAAAAAAGATGACAGGTGGAAATCAAGTGGAAATCAACATAGGTTAGGGTTAAATGAATGCATGGTTAAATGGACACAAGGGTTCCAGTCCTAAGACTACTCGTATATTAAGGGCTGAAGTTGCTGAAGGTCCTTCCTCAGCCTTTTTCAACTAAAAACCACCACAAAAATGCTTCAGATAAACACACAATTCTACACCACAGAAACTGCAGTGGAATTTTCTGTCCCCCTCACCCCCACACATAGCAGTACCTTCCCAATCTTGTCTTCTTACCAAAAGAAGAAACAAGGATGCATTCTCTACATTTCAGGCTTTTTAGAAATGCAGCATCAAGGGCTTGGGACAGCACTTGTTCCTGCTTCAGGAGACAGAGGGCTGATTCAGGCATGTGGTTGGCATCAACTTCACTTGTGCTGGGAGTGTACCTGGTGCCACATGAAGGATATGCCCCCACTGAGGAGCAAGCATGCCTGACACCACACAGACAATGCCCCAAGAGAGCTGGGCATCTGCATGTACAAGCACACAGCATAAGTCACTTGATATCCACAGTCCATCTAATTCATGGGTTCTCAAACTACGGCCTGTGGATGCCCATTTAACCAGCTGCCTCAGAGGTTTTGGCCTCTGAGCCCACGCAGGCGTCCTCAGAAACTGAACAGAGAGAGAGAGAGAGAGAGAGAGAGAGAGAGAGAGAGAGAGAGAGAACTGCGCATGTCCAAACGGCAACAGCTCAACTGCACATGCGCCAGATCTCCTCCCCGCCCCTTCAATCGCGCAGCGGGAATACCGAGCGGGAAACAGTAGAGAGGCGGGCGGAAGAGAAAGAGAAACAAAGACGGCCAAGGCGAAGGCGAAGGCGAAGAAACTAGAAAAGGATTGAAAGTAAGTAAAATATAACTTTTTAAAGTTATCTTTTTTTAATTATGCGAGCCCTGGGGTTGCCAGCTGCGCGGCCTTCTCCTCGCGGGAAAGCCGCGGCCTCGCAGTGCCCGCCGCGCCCGCCGTCGCCTCAGTTTGAGGAGCCCTGATCTAATTCTTCTGCGGGAGGGAAGGAACACAGATACTGGGGAAACTGCACACATCTTTGAGTATGTCGGTATCTGTCCTAAATATGTGATGCCAGGCATGCCTGCTTCCTTAGGGTGTCCCCCACATGACACCTCCAGGCTGAATGTCTGAGTCAGTGCGGACTCCATTCCCCTTCAGACCACAGGCCTTTTCTATGGTAACAGAAGTAAGGTAAAAACTAAAGGCTGTTTCTCACAGTTCCTCATGAAAGAAACAGGTAAGTTCTCCCCAGACAGATCAGCTTCTGAAGAGACACAGAAGGGCACTGTCATGTGTCCATGGGAAAACTCTGGGGATTACTAGGCATTTGAACAGGCTGAAACGTTTTATTTCTCTGTGTGCTTAAATGATGGAGAAGCTGCCTCTGAAAAATGCTCAAGGCAACTCACAGGAATCCAACAAACAACTCCAAGAAAGCCTTGAAATTTACTGTTCCAAGGCTACAATGCTATGTATCTGTAACTGTGAGGATGCTCCACTGAACATAGTGGAACTTGTTTCTGAGTAAATGTGCCCATGTACAGCTACAGTCCTAGATACACTTACTCTTGAGTAAGCTCAAGTGACCACAGTGAGGACTGGGCTGCACATACACTAAAATCTAGCAAGAGCAACTCACTGATCCAACAGAGAAAATCTAACCTGAATGCACACTGATCAAAGATCAATATAGATGAGTGTAACTTAAGAGAATCTAGCCACATCTTTAGAAAGGAAGTTCTCAGAGCACAAATTACTTTTTATTCAGCATGATGTGGTAAGCCACCAAGACCCCAGCTTCCCGTCTGGTATATCTTGCACATTGCAGAACTTCTGTCTGCAAGCCAGACACATGGGTTGCCAGGGGAGAGCTCACATTATTATTATTATTATTATTATTATTATTATTATTATTATTAGAACATTTCTATGCCACCCCTTGCCGAAGCCTCGGGGCGGCTTACAACACAATAAAATACAATACAATACAAAAATAACAATATAAAATTTAAAATTAATAATATAAAATAAATAAAAAATATAA
This sequence comes from Varanus komodoensis, assembly GCF_004798865.1. Classification (NCBI taxonomy): domain Eukaryota; kingdom Metazoa; phylum Chordata; class Lepidosauria; order Squamata; family Varanidae; genus Varanus; species Varanus komodoensis. Next base: position 7,946,341 of record NW_025335684.1, read on the forward strand.
CTGATATAAAAGGAGTTAGAAAAGTTATAAAAGAAAGGAAAAGAATGGGCTATGTTTAAGCGCTTCGCAGCTCTTCAAACACTGTCCTAGTACTTTTGTACCCCAGCAACAAAACCAGTCCCACTTACGGAGGTCTGTGCACGAGGCAGTAAACATTCTGCTTCGTGAGGAATGTAGTTATTTAACTGCAAAGACTGCGTGTTTTTGATCTATAGTCACTGATGCCCGAAGGGCATTCTTAATGAATACTGTGCCTTGACAAATTCAGAACTTAAGTCACTGAATGATCAAATATAATTTTACACATATTTATAAGTTTTACTTGAGCAAAAGATCCAGAATTTAGTTTGTTTTCTGTGATCCGAGTTGTACAAGTGTCACGTAAATATGTGATCTTTGTGTTGATATCTAATAACCTTTTGGGATGATCTGATAACTGTATACAAACCAACAAGTATGATTTGAGAATTTTACTTGCGATCAAGTGAGCTGACACAACTTTATGGTCATATCAGTCTACTTTTACATAAACACAATCCCTTTTGCACTACCAATCCTTCAGCTACACATGGTCTCCATATTCCCATCGCAGAGAGAGGTCATCTGCTTGTACAATATCTGTACCCCGAAAGAGAGAACATTTGCCCACAATGTCTACACTTTAGGAGTAATATTGTTGGCTTGGCTCGTAAACGCCGCCTCACAACTTAAAACTGCAGAAATTTCAGGGTTTTTAGGAGGGATGTAAGAAGGCACTAACACAAATACTTAACGTTTAGGTCAATGAAAATGTGAAAGTGTGCTTCCTTGATGTTAGGAATATTAATGTTGAAGTTATTTTTAATGAAAAATTAGAGTATGTCAGAGCGATTAAATATAATTTACAAAAACCTGAAATCAAGGAAAAGCTTCTTTGCATTTCTTCTAAAGTAGATACATCCCTATTTTGGAAATGAATGGGCAGCATGTATTTTGGCTACACAGGATAATTATGTCCTGTTAATTTATACTGTTTTATACTATGTTATTTATTTATGATTGTGAGCCGCCCCAAGGCTTCGGCGAATGGGGTGGCATAGAAGTTCTCTAAATAAATAAATAAACCGATGAAATCAACTCACTTTAATTTGCAATTGTTATCAACTTCACTAATAAAGGATACTCAGACGGCCTTTCCCTTCACACGTCTGGCTCCAGGTAGACTGCTTAGAAAGAGAAACCCACCAATACCTATAGTTTGCTGTGCCTCACAAATGCAAGCTGCTGTGTGCATCCAATGAAGACTTGGTAGCTTGTCTGCCATATTTTACTTCCTGCTCTGAGCTTTCCAAAGAAATCATTTCTGTCTAGTTGGCAGAGTCGTGACTAACTTAGGTCCCATGGATTTCAAGAGGTCTTACCCTGATTATGATGACCTCTAGATCCAACCCAATCTGCTTCCACTTCGAATTGGGTCTCCGACAACAGGGTTGGATACACCCTGGATGGATACAGGGTTGGATCTGTCCTAATGACTCCCACTCAACTAGAAACCTGCATTGTTCCACATACACTCATGCAGTGTAGCCTTCCCCAACTTGGTGCCATCCAGATGCGGTGAACAACAACTCTTGAAATCCTTCACTGAGAATCATGGGAGTTGTAGTGCAACACATAGGAAGGGCAGTGTGTTTGGGAAGAATAATTTCATGAAATCCTGCTGAGGGGATTTGTCTTTGTGCTTGCACTAGTGTAAGAAAAGTCTACTAGGTTCTTAACTTCAAAAAATACAGCTAAGCACTCACAAACCTTGCAACAGGACCAAAAAGCAAATATGGTTTTTGATGCTGTTCATATCCAGGCCTGGTATCTTTTCAGTTAAGGGATTTTAGAGTTGCATCAGCACCTGTGCATCATCCATTTACTCTTTATTTAATCTCATTAGCCTTCACTCTCAGCATAGCTGATCTTGTTACTGAACAACACGGAATGTCGGGCTCTCATTAAACAGTACAGTTCGCTCAAGCATTAATCATCTTAAACAAATCATGTTGCTCAACCCAAGGCAGGGACATAACAGCATCTGCAGCGCTTCCTTGGTCAAGAAAGCTTTGCGTCCATATGCTTCTTGTTAGCAGTGCATTTAGAAAACAAGACGAACAACAGAACAATGGCAGGAATATGCTGGATATCCTGTAGCTTTATTTATGTGCCTGTAATATAAACTCACAAATGTGAAGCCTCTGTTATATCTGATGCAAATTCTAAAAGGATTCTAGATCTATAGGAATAGCCCAGTAGATACAATTCACTTATATTTCTAGTTTTCTGCCACATACAGGCTAGTGCTTCAAGGTACTAAGGGGGAAAACAACACTTCATGTTAGGTGTGGTCGAGTGGCAGAAAGAGAAGGATAAGATTGAGAAGGTGAGGCAGTAAAGATGGCAGGAAGCTGCTGACACATCAAGGGAGATTCTAAGAGCTTGAGCCTTTCCCCTTGATCCAATTAACTTGGTCAAACTCCTCAAATCTGAAGGCAAAGGATACTAACTCAAACTCTGTTCAGAAGGCGGCGGGATGCTGATGAGAAACAGGAAAAAGCCAATATTAGCATATATTTAGCTCAGGTTGGAATCCAAGGACAGCAGTGGGCTTCGGAGCTGAATGAGCCATTATGTTAACTCTGCAAATCTAGGCTCCAGTCAGCTTAAAGTCCTGTTGTGTCATAACTGTCTTGAAACTTCTTAACAAGGAGCACATTCCATTCCTTCCCAACTTCCTACTGAAACCATGAGGCCAAGCCACCACAAATTAGCCTGTGTGTTTTTGTGCCTTGATACGGAAACACAGAGAAGAACCTGGTGTTCTTATGATTCATCAGGACACAAGAAAAATCTTGTAATTTGTTGCCCTGTTATTCTTGCCTAGCAGAGGGGCCTCACAAAGAGAGTCCGCTCTATTTCAATGGGAGGTAGATAGCTACACAAAAAGACTGATGAGAGAAAACAGCCCCTGGCATTCAGTTCATCAAAGAGATGGAAGGAAGGAATCTTAGAGGAACTCACCCATCATGAGCCCACTTGTGATGTGAGAAGAATCACTGCTATTATGTGAACTGCTTGAGCCCTTGCAACTCTGTTTTTGGCTGTGTGTGTGTGGGTCTGCCCCCCTCCAAACCCATACCCTGCTATGCTCTTGACAGCCTTAAAGAGTTCCTGCTTCGGTGTGGATGAACCTTTCCCCACCTCTGCAAGCAAGAACAGAGCATTTAGGCCAGTTCACCAGCAGGTCACCTACCAGAATGGTGCTGCCCCTACTCTTCTCCAAAGGCACCCTAAATAAATAAAAAAAAAAGAATCAACAGCAGGGAGGTCAAAACAAAATCTTGTAGATGATTAAAGAAGCTAGGTTATATAGCTAAGCTAAAGCAAAACTTGGGAGTATGGGGATAAGGACTATTGAGCAAGCTCGTTAATTTATAGGACTTCTAACTAAAAAGAAAAGGGTCACAGGTAATGGAGTCCTAAAAATTGTACCCAAAGTTCTAGGGAGAAAAAAAGATGGCAAATGTAATATTAACTGCTGCTATTAACGGCTGCTATGTCAAATTAAATGTTTTTATACTGCTAAAATAGACCTATTACTGTATAATTCGAAGTCATTAAAATACAGTTTTCACAGCAGTTTCTAGAAAAATAGAAAGATTTTTGCTTGTTAGAAAATTCAATGGAGAAGAAAATTCTTAATGTTTAATGTCTTTGGAGAAAAAAGGACATATACTTCATAGAGGCCTTTCTAAAGAATGCTTGCATGAACTTGCTTCATAAAGAACACACATGTCAGGCAAGCAGTTCACCCATTATACAGAAGTAAATAAATAGCTTATGGAAGTCACTCTTTCCATAGCTAGAAGGCAATAGAGAAAACCCACACACACATTCTAACAGGCATGGCCCATACAAACTTCAGTAAAAGCTCTGGAGAATGCAAAACTAGATACCAGAAATGAACATATTTACTTCCAGAGGACAAGAGGGAAATAATTAAAGCCAGGTCTCAGTTATTTAAAACAAACGCTTTAGTACCAGACAGTGCAGCTGAGCTGCTGCCAGCAGACGCAGTTATTGGAAGGAAAAAACAATCCTAGCACAGAAGTATTATAACCTGGGATCTGTCGCCTGCAAGACTTTGTCCAGCTGTAATGTCTACTAGGCAGGGCATGAAGGAGGGAATTTTATTTCAACCACCACCTCCTCAATTGGCCCACAATTCATCTTTATGCCTGCAAACTAGCCCAAAATAAACTCATGTCTGAAACCCTTCAAATCATCTTTGGCCAGTTTTCCCTGTCTGCAGTCGACTTGCAGACAAACACTTTTCAATAAGGTCACTCAACTCTTAAAAGGAGATTGAGATCATGGATGTTGAAAAACTAGCTGAATGAATGCTGCTTTTTAAAACAATGTACCAATGTGCCAATTCTGAAGCTCCTTGAAAGATTTGGGACTGAGTAGTTCCATTCGTGGGTATACAAAATTCACAGTTAGTGAAACCCCTCACCTCTAGGAAAGCGCCCTTGGTCCTACCAAACACACAGACTTGACAAGGCTCATTTTCCCCTTATGGAGTTGGGGTGGGGGGGCGGAGTATGTGTAGGAGAAAGTCGAGCATTATATTACTCCCCTTTGTTTGTGAGCCAGGAGTAGGCAGCTAATACAGCCACATCCAAAACAATCCAGAATATGCTGCAAATGACTATAATCATATTATAAAATAGTCTGTGAATGCTTTTGATGTTTCTGTTTAAAAATTGCATCCCTCTGAAACGCTTGCATGAAATGCTTGCATCTGGCTCCTTGCGACGTTTTTGTGAGGCTTCCCCCTTTAGGAAAGGGGTGGTCAGCAAGTGGTTCTTCAAATGTTTTGGCCAACTACTCCCTTCAGCACCAGACAGTACAGCCTTCCGTGAAGGACTGTGGCCCTCCAGACACTTTTGGCCTACAAGCTGCCCACCCCTGCTCTACGGGCAAAGCAGCAAGGCCAACTTACTGTCTCAGTGCTGCAAATCCAACAGTATCTCTTACAATTTCATTTCTACCCTCCTTTATCTTCTTGTATACACACAAACTTTGAATGAGCATCTTCCCCAAAGCCAATCGCACATGCGCATGCACACACACACGCACACCCCTCCTATGGTAGGTGCCCTGTTTTAGGATGGTGATAACTATGTGGAGATAATGTTTTCACCAGGTTCTGCATCCAGCAGGGACTAAATCAGTGCTGTAGCTGAAGACATTCTTAACTACAAAAATATTGTTATTTTTGTATTTTATTGTATTTTATTTTGTGTTGTGAGCCGCCCTGAGGCTTCGGCAAGGGGCGGCATAGAAATGTTTTAATAAATAAACAAACTGCCAAGGACAGAAGTCCTGGAAAAGATGCAAAGGAAAGTTCCATATAATACATGGCAGCTTTAGCCTTCACAATCCAATTGGTGTGGAAGAGACAATTTTAGCACCAGGAACATGATATTCTCCAGCCCCCTGCCAATTTGCACCAGGTGTGAAATCCACTACAGACAGCAACCACTCCTGCCTCGGCACCTGAGCGCCCTCTCACTCCAAACCTTACAAGGGCAAGTAGCTAAGCAGGCAGCATGTATGGGCAGACATACATGTCTGCACCAATTGGCGCACACAGAGCGCCCCCCTCTCCTTCAAGGATACAAACACAAGAGACTTGTGTGACTTCCAGGTAAGATCATGCCACAGCTCTCCCTCTTGCGAGGCACTGCCTGTGCTCCCCCGTCTGCAATATAAAGCGGCAGGGAATTTGTCCCTATGTCCGCCTTCCGAGAAGCAATGAAAGATGGCAAGCACAGTTCTTCCCAGGACTCTTAGCTCTGAGGGAAGCACTGGCATGAGCAGCGGGCAAGCAAGCAGTGGCAGGTGATGATCACCCCTTCAGTCATAATTTACAAGGCAACATAAGCAGGACGAAAACAAACATCAGGCCTCTGGCCAATCTCTCCTCTGAAATGCTGCAGAAGAGTATTAATTGCTCCCTCCTCAGTTACATTAAACACAGAGGCAGCTTCTGCCTGCTGCAGAAACTGACTGGGTTAGGCCTTCACATCGACAGGTAAAAACAAACAGAGAAGAGCATTACCAGATCCACGGGTAATCACACAATGCCTCATCTTCAATGCAGGCTGCCTTGTTAAGACCAAATTTGTAAGTAAGCCACCTACATTCAAAAGAGCCTGAATGGAGTCAGCATAATTTGGCCCAGAAACATCAAGCAACTGCCAAGAGCTTCAGAGCCCAATGACACAGGAGGTCTCTGACTCTGTTCAAATAAACCCTTTAAAACATACATGAAAATAAGCATGGAAGAAGCAGGCTCCTGGGCTTATTATACAGTGAAGATGGAAACACTTATTAAAAAGAGGGAGCATGCTGCTCTCTTGGCAAATAACCTTTTCTGCAAGAAGCCAACGTTACTGGACCACATGAAGAATGTGATGCTGTTTCAAGAAATCTTCCTTTTCGATTTCCTGTGAAATGATTCCCAATCTTCTCTTCAGTGCAACACCACACTTTCACCATTCCTATAAATATCCATGAACACTTCCATTTGCTGATCCAAAAGATTCCAGTCCAGGTGGCCCTGGGATGCATCCACAGCATCCGAGCACACGACCGTTTTGGTGTTACAAACTATAGTCAAGAATAGGTCAACAACTGTCAAAAGAGGCATCAAGCAAAGGTGCACTAACTTGGTCAGGATCACAAATAGAGTATTTGTGTCAGATTATACATATGTGGAAAGTGAGGACACCACACTTAGCTCACTAACTCCATGGAGTTCAAGCTACAGAGCATTGGGATAGGATATCGAAATACACAGTTACTAAGACAGAAGCATTACAGACAGTTGAGCAAATGGCTACAGTTATGGGCATGTACAGGAGTCTCCCTGACTTCACCAAACTAATGTTAGTGGTATTAGGTGACAAGCATGGAAATCCCACAGAGCTGTAATAAAGGAAACCCAGCAAGGGGAAGGAGAAGAGGTGGGGGGGAAGGTAAAATTAAAGAGAGAACAAGCAACAGAACGAGAGAGAGGGGCTAGAAAGCCATCAGGTACGTACCTCCTAATGCAGAATAAGCAGAGACAGCCAGTCACAGAACAGAAAGGTGATAGGTCATAGGCCAAAAGGAAAACAAGAAGGCACATTTAAACCACTCATTAAAAATCATAGCCAAAAATTAAACCAACAGAAATACACAAGTATGGAAAAAAACTAAAGACATACAGGAATAACCTTTGGAAGAAAGAGTTGCGTTCCTGTTACATGCATACATGAACATCTACTTGTGAAATTTTATTATAGCACTCTTTCTGGGAAGGTGTAAAATAAATAGAATGGTTATTGATCAGCTTCTGGTACTTGTACAAAGGGCGAAGGCTACTGTTCATTGAGATGTTCATTTCTGAAATGCCAGAAATCAAACTCCACTCAATCTGCAAATTCAGGGGGTAAATGATGAAGTAGTAATAATACAAAAATATATTACAGTGTTTGGCAATATTTTCCTAATATTTTCAGCAGAAAACAGTAATCATTCAATTGCATGAGATTTTCAGCATAGCAGGGGACAAAGAACAATGAAGCAGCACATGGTAATATGCGAAAGGGAAAGCATCCAACTTACTGACCTAATTTCAGCAGCCAACCTTCTCGGTCTGGGTTGAAAAATGTATGGGTTAAATCATTCCCATCATCCTCTGGAATTTTAAAGGGCTCATTTTTAATGCTTTCATATAAATTCTGGAAGAAAATGGAGGAAAAGCTTAATGACACTGCCAAAACTACAAGGCTAACAGATTCTATGAAAAGATTCTCAAAGAGAACCTGAGATCACTTGTCTCCCGAAGAACAATTTTCACAACTATGAAACCAACTATCTGCAACCAACTGACTGTGTTAATCTCTCATTCTGAAAAGTATCTATTTCAAAGAAAGATAAACGCAAATAAGAAAACACTTTTGAAATAAAACCTCCCTTTTGAAGATGTTCAGAAGAATCATCTGTCCATAAGACACATGCTCAAATTAGAAAAAAACAATATCTTGCCAGACTGTAAAAAACACAGATGCATTGTGCAGATGGAAAGGAAGGGCCTTTTGGACAGGCCAGCTTGGTTAACATGTAGTGGCCATGGTGGGTCAATATAGAGTTAACCTGCAGTGTTCAAAGCATCTGCTCCTCTTCAGAGCAGGGTGTGTTATATGGGGAAAAGGCCATAGGCTCAGTGGCACGTAACATTATACATGGCCCATTATATGTCAACCCACTACATCTCCAGGTAATGCCGAGAAAGCCTCCAGTCTGAAAGTTTGGAGAGATGCTGCCATGCGACCTAGATAACACTCATCTGCATGGACCGATGCTCTGACTCCGTTTCCTGTACTGGATGGGGGTAGTGCTCAGAGTTTCTCTGCACAAATGAGAGAATTCAGAGGTGTGGAAACCACTGAACAAAACTCAATGCGCTGCTTTTGCTTTTGACGACAATTCTCATCACCACTGGCCATGCTGGCTGAGGCTACCGTGCAAGGTATCTGGAAGGCTGGGCGTGAGTGGTGTGATGGCTAGTGTTGGAGCTAAGAACTGGGGAGCTCCAGGTTCAATTTCCTGCACAGCCCCAAAGCTTAACTTATGCCTGTGAGGCCCATCACTCAGATCAGCCTACTTCCACAGTGTTGTTGAGAATATTTATTTATTTAGAATATTTCTCTGCCGCCCCATTCGCCGAAGCCTCGGGGCGGCTCACAAATATAAGAGATCAGGGGAAGTGTTTGTGCCAGCCTGAGGTCCTTGGAGGAATAACAACAACTGTACAATGTCACATGATATAAATCCTACTGTGTAGGTTCCCACAGAAATCAGGACAAGAACTGATGCATTTGTCTCTTGGCCCCACATCAAAGCAAGACGATGCGCCATTTTAAAAGAAGCTTACCCTTAGCAATTCTTCTGGGAGGTCCCCACCCTCGTTAATACCTCGATTCATAGATATAAACCGCTCCACTGTTGGTTTGTCTCTGACATTATGGTTGTGTAGACTAGTGTTTAACATAATGATTGCAAAAGATAGTACGTAACATGTATCTGAAATGCAACATCAAAGTAGAATGATTATGCTGCATGACACCTTGTCAAACAGCCCGTGGCTAGATAAGCATAAGGAAGCAAGGTCATGAAAAGTATTCTTTCATACAACCTCCAGCAGAGAGAGAAACACTGTACTTTAAAATCTCCGTTTTTAACTAGGAACATGTAGTTACGGATGCCAGAGAAAGAGAAATTAAACATACTGGTATTATTTTTTTTCAAAAAAAAAGAAAAGAAAACATCTGAACTGCAAACAATTTATTCTTAACATTCTGCAGATTGACAACATGCCTCCAACATTCGTAAAAATAAAAATTAACCAGTCACATTGGCATAATTTTACTTCCTGCAGTACTGTTTTACCTGACACACTCTATTATTAAGATAAATAATAGAGAGCAACTCCATCACCACTAACCTGTAGACTGAAAGACTCCAGGATTACAAAGGCAATAACGTGAAGCAAAAGCTTCCATCATACGATCAATTTTTTGAGCCTCTCCAGGAAGCCTGAAGCTCCACAGGAACTGCCTGCAAAGATATCAATAAAGCTGTCTGTCAGATAAGGCTCACTGTGCAATCTCTTGCTAAAACACTGGTTATGGCTTCATCCTAATCCAAAATAAAGCATCCTTCTATCAAGGGTGATTTAAAATGTGTCTCTAAACACAAAATCGAGCAGCTTAAAGAGAGCACAGTTTGTTGAATCTACACACATCTTCTGTCTCTCATACTTGCAGCTGAAGTGAAATGTTTTTCCAAGGCAAACCAAGCCACCTTCTTTGCTATAAAGGAATGCATGGCCTTAGTTAAATAAAATGCTGTATATATCCACATATTAACAAGGGTGAAACGCTGACAAAAATAAGCACTTAAAACATCAAACAGCAAATATTAGTCAATTGTATAGTCACGAGTTGTGTGAAAGCTAGTTAGAAGCTGGATTTCATAAGGTGCCCGTGAGTTCTTTATGTTTTGTGAAAAGTTACAAAATAGAACAATAAAATGACAGCACATTTCCATGCCTATAGAACAACTGTCAGGAGCAGTCAGCAGTTCCTGTCAGCATAGCCAGGTGCGATACACCCAAATAAGCTACAGTTGTATTTCTAGCTGCACTTAGCTGGGAAAATGTCTTGTTGAACTCCCTGGAATTTGATTCTCAATGTATGTGGACAGAATCAGGATCCAAGTTCCACAAAGCTTTATTAAAGACCATCTATTTTAAAGGATTTCACGTTTCTTAAAAATAGCCTCTTCATTAGAACACGTCAACTGCCTTGGATGAAACAAAGTGTTAGCATTGTGACGATAAGCCTGTTTGAGCCTTGGGCTCATACACTTATTTTTCTTCCCTTCCTCACCACCCTAATGCAGCAGCATGGAGAAATCTGAATGCTTTTGCTCCTATTTTAGGCACTGGCCAAATTTAACCATAATTTATTAAAATGAACTAAGCTGAAACCATGGGTTATGAAGCCAGCTTGCTTTGGTACACCATAGTTAAGATTAAGCACGGTTTAGAGTAGTGGACAGAACACTAAACTATAGTCAGTTTAAGGGAATCCAAGCCTAGGACTTGCACAAGTTCTTCCTTGCAATACTAAAACATCATTTAGTATTCTCTGTGTGTATGTGTGTGCATGTGTACACAGTCATCTGCATGCAAGAGCTTTCTAGGAGGATGAGTTTTGATTCTGAGTTCATTAACACTGCTGCTATTTTCTATTAATTGCAGTTTATATAAACACTCTCAAACAAATCTTGTTAAAAGAACAAAATTAAGCATGCTTACCTTAAGGCTTGTACAAGATTAAGATCAGCAAACTCATGGAGTTCAACAAAAGCCTGAAGTACTTTAATATTAAAGTCATCTCTGTGAAACACAAAAAGAACCAAGAAGTAAAATGGCTACACCAATTAATTTTACTAAAACACAGTTCTGTGCAAATTCAGACAGAAGAAGGCCTGCATCTCTGACTGTGGCTTGTTGCCACTTTTGCCTTTATCTAGCTGAACTGGCATAGGATCGCACCCTTATTCGATTTTTTAGCCCGCCTATTTCCAAAGCTGTAAAAGAACCCAGGTCTCATCAATAACGGTAACCAGTTGCCCCTGTTCTACCTTTAGTTGTGTCTCTGTGTTGAACTGTGGGACTACCAGCAATTCGGGTCTGTGACCTTTACTTCCGGGCCCACCATACTCAGTTCTCACTGAAAATGAGCTCCGGACTGCGATGGAACCACCTTGGTCACTGAAGCAATCATCTATTGCCAAGTGCTGGTACAGGGCCACAGCAGCAATACTAGTGCAACATAATCTAAGACTGTCATGCCCAGGTAAGGCAAAAGGGAGGCGAGGTCTTGAATCTGATACTTACGGAAGCCTACAAATATGGAGTGATCACTCACTCAACAGGAGCATTGGGGTGGAATATGGGGGTATTAATCAATCGAATGAAGGAATGACTGAATAAGGTTTGGCAGGGCCTGGTCAATGTCCAATTTGAGCGAATCCTTCACCTTTAATTTCTTTTAAGAAAGCTTACTGTTAGATGGTCTAAGAAGAGCATTTATGCCAAAGGCTGCAGGATAATACTATTACAATAATAATATATGGATTGCTCCAGCGAGTGCGGGAGTCAGCTTCTTCTGGCTTGATTTCAAACAGGATGCACATGAATTCAATTTGCAAGTAGTCACTTGCAGGCCACAGGAAGCCTCCGCAAATGCCCTAACTATCAAATGATTCAATATCTGAACTAAGCTGAGACAAATATGAATGATGTTTGCCTGGAATCATCTACAAAGGAGGGAAAGGTCACACAAGCAACTTGTATATGCATGCATTTTTCCTTCCTAAGGGCAATTAAGTAGAATCTGTCCACATAAAATCCTGAAGATTTCAGACTTCGAGATTAGATGTTAAAAACAGTTTGAGCATGGGCTTCAGCTTGTTCTCAGATTTTTAATCCTAGCACTACAATCATGAGGGCTAGAAGCCTTCTTTTCTTTAAATCAATATTTCAGGGCTCTAAGTGAAGCCACTGGCATTATAAATGAGTGATTTAAAGCTGTGAAACAGAAAGGCATTGCTAAATTAACATTTCAGTAAAGGTTTAACATGGTATTATTCTGTACAGTGTAAAATCCTTCTGCACAGAAATGTGAACTCATCTGAAAATATAAAGAATGCCTTGCGCTGTGGTTGGTATTCATTAAAAAAAGTAAAGGGAGAAGAGAACTAATGCCATCATTCTGACTCAGCACCATTCTGAATTTCAGCACCATTAGACAGGTATGAAGCTCTGCTTTGCAATCCTTAGGGTGTGTTTGAAACACATCATTAAACGAAAATGTTGCAGCTCAGCTTCCACCCCAACAATGGATAGCTGGTTTTTACAAGGAACACTTGACTGTATTGCCTCCTAAGTTAACAAAACAACCTTTTCAACTATTTTAATTAATACACTGAAAAACCCTCTCATTAAGTAGGATGTGAGCAAGTTGTTGTTGTATAAATACTAGGGGAGAGCTTGCCAAAGGGAAGTAAGTAGATCAACGCAGCAAAAGGAGTGTTTTACCCTGAATAGAATTAGACAAAGAGAGTAATTAATGTTCTTTTAAAAAGTAAGAGAAATCCTTAGGAAAATATATCTAGGTTTTGCTCTTGGTTATACAGATGCTACGTCTATCCTGCATACAAATTTGGCCACCCATAAGCTGCATGTGGTAAAAACTGCAGCCTTAATTAGTTCACACAGGAATGTCATACCTGTAGTGGGGCAGTCACTCTTGCACATAAGCCACAAGCACATAAAAGTATGTGCAAAATTCCCCAATTTTTAAAAGTTAATGAATGAAAATGGTGATACCACTGGTCCAATGACCCATCTAAACTCATGGTGTGAGCAATGTATGGGCCCGAACTAAACAACTGGAAACTAGGATAGAGGTTTACATGTGTGACTCATATTCAAATTTAGCCATGGCCTCTTTGAATGGACCTGCAGCATATAAATACCTCTTAGGCTCAGCTCTTCTGTAAAACAGGAATAAATAGTAACCGTATGGTTGTTGGGAAGATGAAAGAAAGAAAAATGATGGAATATAACTTTAAAATTATAAAATGTGTATATATATATTAAAATCTCTCCATTTGAATTTCCCAGCTCATCCAAACAAATTCTTGCATACGGATTGCTTATCACTTCTGCATTGCAAACTGATACTCCCTAAAGACAGATGGGCACATGAGAATGCATTTTAGATATATTTGTGGCATATAAATAGACTTTTAACCAATGGAAGAAATGCTGAGAAAATGTTTGGAAAATTCTCAGACACTACATACCTTGCTAAAGATAATATACACTTGGCTAAACTTCTCTCATCTGAATTGACATAGCTATTCATAAGTAGAACAAGCACATTTCTAAGCTTGCTCCTCAGAAGTAAACCTCACTGAAAGCATGGACTGGATAGGAGGTTTATATTTTCCCTAGTATTACCCTGCCTGCAGTATGAAGTTAAAATTTTTGACCCAAAAGGGCTTTAGCTGTACTAATCTTCCAGTGGTTCTTACTATTTAGTCCTTCTAAAATCAGCATTTCACCAAAAGAATAGGTTTTATTCAGAGTAAAATTTCCGACAGAGTGCCTTTGCCCAGTTTGGTGGATGTGCCAGCTGCACCCTTTCCTGAAGAAGATGGAACTGACCACAATCACACTTGTATTAGCCATTTCCCATTTATATGACTATAATACATTCTATGGGGAACTGTCTATGAAGAGTGTTCAGAAAGTGCAATTACTGCAAAATACAGCAACCAGGCTGCTTTGCAGTATGCACTTTACAGACTATATTTCACCACTGGTATCAATTACAGTACTTTCAATTTTTTTCCAGGCCAAACTCAGAGTGCTTGAATCTTCGAAGCCCTAATAAAAGACTTGCGGTCAGGACAGCTGAAAGATCACCTTGTCCAATATGAACCTGTCCCTAGTTTACACTCTTCCCTGGAAATCCTGTTGTATGTTCCACTACTACTAGAGATTATTGTGGCTGAACCATAGGATTTTTTTTACATGGATCCACAGCTTTAAGGGCTGAAAGTTACGTGGCATTATTTTTGCTTCCTGAGTTACAGAAGAAATTCTTTGTCTGAAGCCTTGATAAAGTGTTCTATTCAAGGCCTCTCTGTTTGCTTGCCCAGTGTTCCAAGATAGGAACACTTGTGTATTAAATAGCCTATGTAATAGCCACATAGCAAAACTAGCCCAGAGAGAAACCTAGGCTGCATTTGTTTCCATGTAATTACTAAAGATGCGGGTAAAGGAACTGCTGGAACTGAAATGAGCACATATTCTTCTCTTGTTTCGCCTTGCCTCCATCTTTCCCTTCCCTCTATTGTCTCTCCTGTGTCTAATTATAGAGTGTAAGCTCCTCAGACTTACTTCATATTGGGAACCTGTCTTACTGTACTAGGTAATGCACCATGTGCATTGATGGCAATAATAACAGGTATAATCACCAATAAGAATATACTGAAGACTGTGCTGATTTTGCAAGGCAAAACGGCCCATTCAACCACCACACAAATTGCTGTTTGCTCATCTCTTAATGCTTCATGTGAAAAGATAAGAGACCTGATCCTCAAGCCTGTGTCAAGCGCATATTAGAGAGAGAAGCCTTTGCATTACATGTTTAGTAGATTCCCATCTGAAGCATTTCCATCCACAAGTACACAATGCTTGGGCAACCCTATGCATGTTTACTCAGAAATCAGTCCCTCTGTGTTCAATTTGTCTTATGCACATCCAATGCACACTTCCATGGGAAAGTCCCATTGAACATGGTAAGGCTTATTTCTGAGTAAACATGTCTATTTCACAGTTGAAGTTCTTTTCTTTCCTTCTTCAAATAATATCTCTTTTCTTCTACTTTGCCCTACTTGAACAAATATCAAATCCTCCCTTTGCCAAAATTTTGCTATACCATTCCCAGTGTTGATGCTTTACATATTTTTGCACAGTCCTATACTTTGCTTTCAGTGAATTTCAGTTCTAGCAGTGTGTCCCCCACCCTTCTAGCAGTGTCTGACTGATACTTATTTGATTTCTACTTTAAATTCCAGAACTACAATTTTAATGCTGATTATTTGTACTATCTGCAGATGAATTCCTACCTACATAAACTAATATCTGCATATAAAGGGACAGAGTACTTCAAGAACTTTGCATTTCTGCACGTATTTGATCATCTTAAAAAAAGCAAAACAAGGTTAGTGCAAATGTTTGTATATATTTTTAAGAAGCTGAGCTTGTTTTCCATGTTAATTGCTTTAGCAGCATATTATAAAAATACCCTCTGCCAAAAAAAAAAAAAAAAAAAGAATTTAGCCCTCTGTGCTGAAAAAAATATTCTCAGGTGGGTCATTCTCAGGTGCTTACGAATTAGACACTAGACATCAGTCAGTTGTAGTTTTTGAGATAAATTAAGAACTGCATAAAACAGCACTTTTGCTTTGCTGAACAGTACATTTTATATAACGTCCAACTGCTTACATTAAACACAAGAAAATGCTAACATTAAATGCTGGATATTCATGCTCTTAAGAGATCGAGAATAGCTACCCCTCCAGTGTGAATTACTGCTTTTATTCCTATAATTTTATGAATGTAACAGAGCTTGTGAACAACGTCCCACAATTTTGTCTCCAGCAAGCATTACATCACAATAAGGCATCTGGTCTCTATTAGGATACTAGCAATGCCTGCCAGAGTCTGTACTATTTTCGGGCACGTATAAGGGAGGAGGTGTGTGTATGTTCAGCTTGAAACTATTTGCAGACTAGGAAACTTAGATGAAATTAGATAAACAAGTTCTCAAGGAAGTTTAAGGTGGCAACCCACATGATGAGAAATTACCACTAATCAATTTCAATTTTATATTTTTAAAATCATGTTTCTAATTCAAATAGACTTATGTTTATTATTCACTTATATTTAAAATTAGAGATGTTGCGCCTCCGAACCTCCGAAAAGTCTGCCTAAGCCATCTTTTACCATCAGTGGGATGTTCAGAGAAGACAACGTTAAACAGACAATAACTATTATTAAGACAGGCAATATTCTTGCTGATTGTTAATAATTATGTAACCAGCTGTCTCCTAAGATTAGTAAACTCTTCTTTCTGCTCTCAACCTTAAATACCAAATAAAGTTGTCCAAATCTAATTTTGAAACCTCCCAAGATCTGCATCACTAAACCCAAACATATAATTATAAGTGTATAATATAATTTATATGTTTATATTATTTATCAACATTTCCTCAACTTGAGAAGTATGTCTGAGATACACCCATGCTGTGTACCTTTTTTCCATTCTGAAATTCTTTGCTTACCTTTCACCGAGATAATCTCCAATTACTGTTTTATTTAGCCCTTCCCCTTTATAAAGGAACTGCGCAATGTCCTCAGGGGTATTCTGCAAGAGGTCATTTTCTATGAGAAACTGGATTCCCTAAGAAGCAGGAGGAGGAGGAGGAAAGGAATTCATTATTTTCCCTCTTCACAAAAATGTTTGTTCTAGAAATATAAAGTTATACAATTATATCTACTTCATGAAGAACAGGCATTTACATACAGTCAACACATGGCAATTGATACCATGCGGAGTTTGGGCAGTAAACACTCATCATTAAAATGGATGAGTTTGGTGAGCACCCGGGGCAGGACGATGAAAGAGAGAAGACTTTCCCTAATTCAGAGGGGTCGAACCTTTTTCAGTGTAAGGGATCAACTCCATTTCAGATAAGTTCTGTGGGCTGAGAAAAGGGGCATGGGGAAAGGCAAGGGATGGGGCCAACACACCAGCATATGGGAGCCAGTGTGGTGTAGTGGTTAAGAGCGTGGGACTGGGACTCGGGCAATCTGGATGCTAGTCCCTGCTCAGCCGTGGAGCCAACTTTGGGCCAGTTACAGTCTCAGCCCAACCTACTGCACACAGTTGTTGTTGTTAGGCTAATATTGAGAGCAGGAGGAGGCAAGTGATGTAAGCCACTCTGAGTTCTTTGTAAGGAAAAAAAAAAGCAAGATATAAATCTAATAAACAGATAGATCTGGCTTTTCTTCCCCCACCCCCAAAACTGATAAGCTAGGATTTGGCTTCATGGCCAAGCAGGGATTAGTACTTAGATTGCCTAAGACCCAGTCCCCTGCTATTAACCGCAATGCCACTCTGGCTCACAGATTTCTGCAAAGCAAAGAAGAAGGAAAAGGATGATTGTACAGAAGGGGAGGAGAGAGCACATCCAAAGGTAAGTCCAAACTCCTTCCTATATTGCTAAATTATGGTTTGGCACTATGTTTGATCTGATGCAGTATGTCCAGCTAAACCCCTTCTCTCTTCATATTTTGTTGGGAGCCATGTTTATTTAGGTTGGTGCAGGGAACCAAACATAAATGGGAATTCACAGGGCACTGAAGTGAATCTTGCACTTACTGCTGTTTTTAATTTTAAGGCACCTTAAGTAACATGTTGCAGGAATGGTACATGGAGGAGGTTTCAGATGAACAGGATATAATGAAAAACAAATCTATTTCGACCAACTCCCCCTTCAGTAAACCTCAAACCCAGACACATTTGGAGACCAGCTTAGAAAAACAGCAGCAGCAGCAGCAGAATACTTTGCTGCCCAGTAAGGACAATCAGCTCAACAACTCTAATATACTTTATCAGGGTAAGCCCAGTGCCAGTCTACCAGTCTGGGAAGCTATTTTTAGTCAGTTTATTCTATTCCCCCACCCTCTACTCCAACACATTGTGCTCACTTTTTCTTTAAATAGCTATACCATCCAGAAAACTTCCCTTAAAATCCAGCTGGAGCATGAATGGCAACCATCAACATCTCTTTTTAAAAATGATAAAAGGAGATGCTCATTTCACTGCAAAAGAGCTCATGAATGCTGATTATTTCCGTCTATACTGGCAACTGGGAATTTAGTAACTAGTTCTAATCCAAAATCTCACTGATCGATTCCATCTTTTCATCTTTATGATTCTGAAATTACACTGTTTTAATAAAAAGTGCTTTCTGGAATCTAGATGTCCCAAGAAAATAAGTTACTGTCTTTTGAAATAAAGTAAGCAAACACGAAGAAAAAGCAAGACTCCAGGCATACAACATTTTTAGAATAGAAAAAAGCAAAAAGAAAGCAAAAATGATAATATTACTGGCAAAGCTGTCTTTGCAGGATATAATAAGGAATAATAAGCTGACAATAACTAAGTATGGAGGATAAAGGTAAAAGTTTCCCCTTGACATTAAGTCCAGTCATGCCTGACTCTCGGGGGTGGTGCTCATCTCCGTTTCCTAGCCAAGGGAGTCAGCGTTTGTCCGCAGACGGTCTCCGTGGTCATGTGGCCGGCATGACTAAACACCGAAGTGCACGGAACGCTGTTACCTGCCCACCAAAGTGATACCTTTTTATCTACTTGCATTTGCATGCTTTCGAACTACAAGGTTGGCAGGAGCTGGGACAGAGCAACGGGAACTCATCCCGTTGTGCATATTCGAACCGGTGACCTTTTGGTCAACCAGCCCAGTAGCACAGCAGTTTTAAACCACTGCGCCACCTGCAGTCCCATACTATGGAGGATAGTATGGAGGATAAAGTAGCTTGATATTTTTAGATGGTGTAGGTAAATAGTAAGCAGCCACATTTGCTGTGTTTTTGAGGTGGAAAGTTATCACGGAAATGCACGTAGTCAGAGCCAGTCCTAATGCTGAACATTCTAAGGCACTTGCACATGAAACAGGGATGTGTAAGCATACTGACCAGGACAATAACATCAGCCAGAAAGCTCCTTCCTAGGAACATCCTTACGGAATACAACAAACATCAGCTTAAAGACCTGGATGCTGCACAAACCTGCAATGCTTTATGCTAGCGCAGATTTCCGTACATTCACCACCAAAGCCAAAAGAACAAGAGGAAATCCTGCTGGATCAGATCAAAGGACTATTCTAGTCTAGCATTCACTTCTGTCACTAGCCTTCCAGATATCTAGGAGAAGCCCAGCAAGAGGACTTGTGAAGACCTCCTTCACAGTCATGTTCCAGAGCAATCGGTATTGATGTCTCTTTTAAAGCTGTCCAAGTTGGTGGCTAGCACTTTAACTTGCAGTAGAGAATTCCACATTTCAACTCTGCAATGTGCGAAGAAGTACTTTCTTTTATCTTCTGAGAGTAGCTGATTGGGACACAGGACTGGGTCTCCTCCATAGTGACATCAAGCCTGTGGAATGCCCCTTCTTGAGCAGTTCAATTGGCTCCTTTTGTTTTAGACATTAAGCAAATGGTCATGACATATTTATGTCACTAGCCTTGCTACTGATCTGTCTTTGCACCCCGCTAATTCAAATGATGTCATTTTGCTCTGCTTTTTCATCCCTCAGTCCTTTTGTATTTTGTTATGATCTTTTGTAGATTTTTTAATCTATATTTTAAGTTGCTTTGGGGTCTCTTGTAGCTGAAAGGTAGGGTATAAATCTTCTAAATAAATAAATTATATGTGCTTCATCAAGATGTATTTAATAAGAATTCATGATTCAAAAATATCTTACCTTCTTGGGATCCATGTTGAATTTTTTTCTTCCCATTGCTATTTGCTTATTCCTCTGTGTGGATTTGCTATTTATTTGGAAAGGGGAAGAATAAGAAGGACAAATATGTAGAAATATCTAGTTAAACATCTTTGATATTAATATTTTTACATGATCGACATAATTATCCTGTGTAGCCAAAATACATGCTGCCCATTCATTCCCAAAATATAAGGGCTGTATCTACTTTAGAAGAAATGCAAAGAAGCCTTTCCTTGATTTCAGGTTTTTGTAAATTATATTTAATCGCTCTGACATATAGCAGAGCCAGGGCATTTAAGAGTATAATGTGTGTGGTTTCAATTTACAAACCAGTTAAACTGGATTATTTCAATCCAAGCCTATTGACTGTGCAACCCTGTGAACCGCAGCATAGGCAAAGGAATGACCACGGCTGCTGTGCCAGCATGATGCCACAACCAGTGGCTGAATAAGCCGAGCAAGGACATTGTGCCAGAGAAACCGTGGGATTCGTCTTCACTGTGCCAGCAGAATCACACAAAGCTGTTTTACAGCTCAGACTTTAAGAGAAAAATGGTGAAGCTGAACTGACAAGAACTGGGCAGCGTCTTAAAGGCATTTCAGTCACTACCAATCCAAGTACACCAGAGCAACACTCTCATTGCTATCTATCCATCCATCCATCTGTGATATTTATATGCCGTCCTATTGCAAAAGCCTCAGGACAGCTTACATAAATAAAATACAAATATCAATATACATAAATTATAACAAAATATCAACATCTATGGAATGCGCTCCCCAGAGAGGTCCGGCTGGCATCGTTGTTATTTCTTTTTCGGCGCCAGGCTAAGACCTTTTTATTTTAACAATATTTGAACAACTCTTAATAATATCTATAGGTTTTAATTTTGCAGCCAGGGTGATTCTGGGTTTTTAATTGTATTATTTTACCATGTATTATGCTTATTTATTTTATGTGAGCTGTCCCGAGGCTATAAGCGATGGGACGGCATACAAAAATTCTAAATAAATAAACAAACAAACATAAAAATCAGCATAAAATACAAACCTTTTCTAGCAAATGAGAGAGACCGTAGAAGAATAAATTAAATATATAAATTAAATCATGATGCAACATTATGGCCAGTGTGATCTAGCAGTTAGAGTGATGGACTGGTAATCTGGAAATTTGTATTCTAGTTCCTACTTGGCCATGAAGCTTACTGGGTAACTGGGTCAGTCGCTGCCTCTCAATATAACCTCCTCACAGGATTAGACTAGAGGAGGAGGAGGATTATATAATCACTGCCTTGGGTTCCTTGCAGGAAAAAAGTGTGATAAAAATATATTAAATAAAAAATAAAATGGCCATGTCTGCATGTCACACTAAGCCATCTTGCAAATAAACCACTGTGGACTGGTTGTTCACAGAACCACCCACAGTGCACTGGGCAGTCAATTAGGCTCACCATGGTGTGATTCTTCCTTGGTCTTCCAGCTGATATCTCAGTTTCTTTCAGGACAGAACGCATTCTTTCAGGATGTCTTCCCATTCCCATTCCCATCCCCGCTCCAACTCTTACTCTTGTTCATTTGCCACTGTGGTTTTCTGATTTTTTCAAAGTCTCGAAAATGCAAAAATGAGGGTGCATTTTTTTCTAGCACCAAAAAACCGTGCTGTTGTGGGGTTTGCTTGCTTTTTGGTCAGTCTTTAATAACTGCGTAGTCAATGGCCTCACCTGTTCCAACTCTCAAAGGAAGCTGTGAAATGCTTCCTTTAGAGCAACGAAGAGAGACTGCATATATGATGCATTGTTGCCAACTGTCAATTGAAAATCACTGGTAAAAGGGAACAGGAGGGGCACCAAAAGGCTCTGGCAACAAGATAGTTACGTAATTCTGTCAATTTCAAGTGTTCAGTTTCACTACTGACACTTCCCCAGGAGTCCAGTTACTTCAGAAAGGGAGATCTTACTGCCTATCCGATTTTTCATAGCTCTTGCTGCAGCTGTTACTGCAGTTCCCTGAGAGTTCTTTAAGAATCCTGAGAAAACAACTGACTGGGACAGAGCGAGGGGAGTCACACTGGAGTATGTCCTGCATTTGCTGCAAGTCCATTTCCTCTTTCACCTCAAGGGGGTTTTTGTTTGTCTTATGTTTTAAATTGTACAGAAAATGTGTTCATTTTATACCTGGGAAATATATGCAAATTTCATGACTACTGGGAAATGAAAGGGAAATGTACACTAATTTCATGGCTGAGAAATAAATGGAGGGCAAATATAGCTTACAAGCAAATGGAGGGAAAATACCATTTCCAAATTTCCCCTCCCCAAAAAGGGGAAATGAATTTACCCTCCATTTACTTCCGAGCCATGAAATTTGCATGTATTCCCCCTTCAAGTACTTTCCTAATTTACCTAAAAATGCACCAATATGCATGTTAAACATTTGTGGACATTTCCTATTAGAAGAAAAAAGCATTTTTGAAACAGTTAAGAAAGCAAAAACCATTGAAGTGGTGGAACAGGACAGAGTGACTGGGTTACCAGCACCAGCAAAACTAACAACCTCTCCGTATTTGGCCCTTTAAGGGAATCTGTGTTATTGTCATGTTTTAAAGAACTGTCAGGGAACCACAAAATCCACAGCAGTAAGTGCTCCGAAAAGGTCAATATCTCCACTTTCTGGAGTAGTTGTAGATCCGGGGGAGTGACAAAAATGTAGAGAATGCGGTGCCACAGAAATCTGCCAGTTCAACACTTGAAGTTGAGAGGGTTACATGCTAAGGGGTAGATCTTGCCAATGTGTTTCCAAACAGCATTTTAGGCATAAGATTCTAATTGCAAATAATTAACAGGCCTTTATGCTTTTGTGCAAGTGGACAATACATACCCTGATGCAAGGTGATATCTCTTAAATGAAAAATCAGCCAAAATTGGGGGTAACACAGACTATATGTTGACTAGACTTTTACAAGATGATCAGTGTATCAGCTCTGTAAACAGTAACTAGGCTCTTTCTACAAGCTGGTAAACAAAGACAATAGAAGGGAAAATTTGCAGTATCTCCATAAAGGACACAAGTAGCAAAGTCAACCTACCTTTCTTCCACGCTTGTCAAGTTATCAATTTCTGTCATTACCTCTGCTATTTCAAATTTTAACCGCTGCCAAAAGAAGAGAAGAATGCAAGTCAACATTTAAAAGCAAACAGTTTCATTGGGTTAGTTATTCTTTTCTCTTTTGATTTACAAACGAAGTCCTCTAATCAAGAGGTGCTCTTGTGTATTTATCTATGATGTCATATTATTCACACATAACCACAGGACTTCATTCTTTTTGGTACACTGTAACCTAATAGGAATTACTGGAAAAATCTGCCAATTCTGCCTGAAAGTTATACCAGCATTATACAGCTCGGTACACAATGACAACTCTATATTTAAGGAAAAGTATTACCTCGATATCATCAATTAATTCTTTTTTTCTACGACGAATATTTAAAAGCTCTTCTTTCTCCTCTACAGAAAGGTCATCAGGAACTGTTAAGAAAAACACAGAATTATATACAATTTATTTAGGCCCTGATAATCCATGTTCTACTTAAAAAAGGCTAATTCATATAAATAGCTTGGGTCAACAAAGGGCAATGATCATCATCAAAAAACAACAGAATTATGAGTTGCCCTATAGAAAGCTTTCCAGGTGACATTCAAAATAAAACTATAAAATGATAGTAGCAATGATAGAAAACAATAATACCAGACCTTAAAAGGTATTTTTAAAGCAGGAACAATAATTCAGCTTTTAAAAGCAAAGACAACAATTTTAAAATGCACACATAAGCATGTTAGAAATGAAACAGGCAAACGTTTAAAAGGCCTGGGAAAATAGGAATGGTCTTTCCTGACACTGAAAAGTTACCAGAGGAGGTATGAGGCAGACCTCTCCAGGTCATTTCATAATTTCGGGGTTCCCACAAAAAGGCCTACTCATGATTGTGCACTATGCTCATGTTACATTGAATACTCCAATAACCAGGCAGCATGAACGTTTTCCCTCATCTTGGTTCTCTTGTGAACTGGTTTTAATGTCAGTACCTCAACCCAAGTGTTATGGACTGGTCCCTTACCTCAGGTTCCAAAACTCAAGACAATCCCTTGAAAATGCAGTTCCTTTATTTAGATTCCACAGATAACAGAACAGTTTGAGGTCTAAATAGCTTTCAACCCAGGCTGAAAAAAGAAGCTTCCGCTCATGTAAAGGACTGAATCCAAACTGGAAACTTCCCCTGGGTCCCTCCCATTAAGCAAAGGTTCTGGTTTGACCCTCAGAGTGGCTGTTGCTGCTTGAGGGCAAGAGGACAAGAAAAGCAAAGCCCCTCCAACTGAGGAGCTCATTTGTCCTGACACCTCCTCACCAGGTTAAAAATTGGGTCTACCAACTCCCCTCCTGAAAATGCTTCTCCACTCCTTCCAAAATAAGCTGAACCTCCTACTCAGCTGGAGAAACATCACTAGGCCTGGTTGAAGGAGCTTTGAAAGCTCCACATGCCCCACTCCTTCTCCTCTTTGGAACCTCCAATGACTCCCATTGAACAATCTGCGATGTTCAGTGGGAGACTGGCCAAGTTTCTATACCAAGTATGGCCACCTTCCAAATTAAGGCACTTCTACTCATTGCACCTTCTTCAGGAATGCTTCCTGGTTTGATTGTTCATGCCACAAAGGGATAAGCAAAGGTGAGATATGCAAAGACTTGCATGTATCACAGTTCGCTGAGCAAATATGTGATTGTCCAAACCAGGCCAAGGACTATAAGAAACTACAACACTGCAGGTCTAAGCCTGTTCCTCATTCCCCTCACACATCTCTAAGGAGAAGAGAAGCGTTTGCTAATATTTAAGTAACTGCAGTTTCTCTGAACCAGGAACTGTGGACAGTTTATTCAAACAAGCCAGGATCATAAACCATGGCATGAAGTTAGTTATTTGGGCCAACACTACAGTTAACAGCAACCATTATTTGTTTCTGGTTCAACAAGCCACAGTCAGATATGGTGCTTATATTACACATTTCTATATTAAAAGAAATACTTGTCATTTTGAGGATTTTTTCCCTAATCTACTAGTAAACACCTTCAGGCAGTCTCATTTTTCCATACAGAATTCAACACTGTCAAGTTCTTAGCAAACTGTTTTAACACTTTTGAGTGAGCACGTACAGTACCAAGTAATTTGGAAAGTGTTCACTGAATTGAAAAATGATAAAAGGAGTCTGGACTTTAAACTCTGGAAAAGACACATTCCCTCCAATTTAGGAAGGAGAAAATTAATTTCCTAAATGGATCACTATCTAATTCTGACTCACCTCTGACTAATATCCCCACCCATTATTAAAAAGAAAAAGAATAACAAAACCACCATGTAAAAGCTTCCACATTCAGAAGCTGCAGAGAGGATTGAGCACTCTGACTAATCCTATGGAGCAGAGTTTTCTCAGGAGCTGTTTTAAAAACCTACGTGCAAAGCAAGCTAGAGGAAGTGAGGTTGAAGTAAAATGACAATTTGTTGCGCAATGCTATATCATGTGCAATCTTATACAAGTCTATTTATATGTGGGTCCCATGAGATTCAGTAAAATTTGCTTCCAGATATATTTTGTACAAGATTTTTGCAAGATTCTTGCCTTAGTGGGGGTGGTAGTTAGAGTAATCAAGGGGCAGGGCTGTTATCCTCCACAGCAAAGCACACTTTTTCCAATAACAAATATCGGGCAACTCAGTTAAAGTGCTTCTCATTAAGCTTCCTGACAGTAGGACTTCACAAAAGCACTGGAAATATGAAGCCTCCCAAATTACATAGTCAAAAGTCTTCAACAGCTCCAATACTAATTCCTATTTCTAATAAATCATTTCCACATGTCTAAATCAAGCAGACTTTTTGTGATATGCTACTGATATGCTCAGAGGGGTATGCCTTAACCTACCAGAATAATCCAGCATTATCTTCTCCTTAAAGTAATGCTGATTAATGCACACACAGATTTCCACAAAGAAATGCAGCCTCCAACACTTATTTTCTAACTGTCAAATTCATGGCAACGTTTTTTGTAGTCCACTACTTTAGAGCAGGAAATAAATGAATGGGAAGGTCAACGATTTCCTTTTAATGAAAGAAAACAAGAGACTCCCTGGACTAGGCAATAGGCTGTTTCAGCGCAAATGACCCAACAGCTGAGGTACACCTTGATGTCATCATCACTGTTACATAAGGAGTTTCCATTGCTATTATTGACAGAATTCACAAAAAGATACTAGGACAAATGGGATAGAGTTGTTTCCATCTCACTTAAGCCAGAGAATTTTAAAAAATGGATAACTGAGGTTTGTTAATGGTAAACCAAAACTATTCACAGTGAGGACTACACTTTTATCTGGGTTTCAAAGAATAGTGATTAGCATGTGAGGAAGGACTAAACTCAGTAAACTGGCTTCAAAGGAAAATTGCTTGAAAACTCTTTTTAAAGGTTCCTAATCAGCTTCAGAAGTAGTGATGGTTGCCCTTTCTTCTTCCCCATTTTCTTCAAGTGGACATTCAGCATGAAAAGCAACTAACAAGAAACATGAATGATCCATGCCCCACTCAGTGTCTGGGACTATTCGCATTTATATTATAGACACTCTAACAACGCTTGCTTGCTTGATGTTTGCATTCTGCCCATCAGAAACGAGGGTCATTTGTTGCACAACTGAGCTACATGCATTTTGAAAGCTAATTAATCCCCAAAACATCCTTCATGTGGCTGAATAAATATTTCAAATTCCTCGGTGCCAGTATCAAATTTTAGATGCCAAGGCAACCAGCCTTTTTCCCCCTAGCCTTGCCACAGTGGCTAATAATAAGAAGAGGGCTTACACTTGGCTCTTTGTTTAGATTTGAGCTTAATGTGATCAAATGTGATAATTTAACAGCACAGCCCCTAACAGTAAAGCCATTTTAAGGTATTTCTCTGTAGTAGGACATTTTCAATTAGATATTGAAGTTTCCTCTTGCAGTCATTCTATTTCTAAGAAACATGCAGCTATTATAAAAGTACCTGCAATTTAGTCCAATGACTTTGTATATTATTTCTTTAGCAGCATATTTGATGGCTGGGCATTCGCAAGCTAGTACTTATTGTCAACACAGCTTATAAAACACAACTGACTAGTCCAGCCCCCTCTTCCAAACAGATTTTCACATGTTTACTATTTCATTCCAATACACGCTTTTCCCTAGTTAATCATGGGACTCTTCCCCAGCTTCCATATAACAATTATAAATAAAGCTGGCATCACTTGTAAGTAACTTAACATTTCACAAAATACTTCATGATTTGATAGATGTCCAGTCAGATTTTCATAATGGCACATCATTTTTCAATGCCTACAACCCCAACTGGAGATTAAACTAAATACTCAAACTTCTTTACTCCCTGCACCTGACTGTAACATCTGTGTATTTCAGCCCCATGAGGTTAAGCTATCCTACAATCTATGGCCTGGTCCTAAACCGCTCATTCACACAAAGCTAACATTCAAGACTTGTTTACTATAGCTTACAGCAGTTCAGCGCCAACAGTCTACGCCAACAATCTACTTTTCTAACGGCTGCTATAGAGTTCTAAGCAAACCATGCATTTACAATCCTTAGCAGAGTCAGCAGTCCTCTGCACCGTTTTCTTTCTCACAGTACAGAGCAGGAAATCATGTGTGTAAAGAGCTCCACAGATCCTTTGGATGATAGCCACAGTGTACAGATGCTGTTAGTTACAAAGGATCTGACAAACAGGCTATTTTTGTGAAGTTTTCTGGAATCCCCTTCAAGCAAGAACCCTCAGATTTTCCATCTTTAAATGCTCAGCCCTATAAAAGCACTTCCTTTTTCCTTAGGATGGGAGCCCACCACCTTGAAGCAATCCAGTCTATTGACATTCTTTGCCCCCCCCCACCTCTGTTTCAACTGCCCACACATTCAAATACTTTCAACTTGGTTCACGGTATTACTTAAGACAGTTGCAATTTCCTCTACATTTTTCCCACACTCTTCACTCCTCAATCATGATTAGATTGATATGTATTAGCTGGGATGGTTTTCCCCATCCTAGAAAAATATAATTCATTCATATGTGGTTGTTGCACAGGAGGAGGAGAAACTAATGTACCCTTTTCCCTGACATGTTAAGGCCACAAATTATACAGGACACTAAATTCCGTAAACATTTGACATGCTTTTTTAAATTCTTAAACTAGTAGCTGACTGAGTGGGACAGAGACACAAGGGGAAGAAAGATTCAAACTGAACAACCTCAGATGAAAGACTCCATGTATACATTTTAATCCTAGGGAAAATAACAATCCTTGCAGGTAGTTGAAAACTCCGATCACTGGAAGAAACATGTGGTGCAAAAAGAAATGTTTGTCTTATCATAAATTTTCATTCCAATATGTTTGGTGCATCTGAAACCAAATACAATATTGATATATTAGTATATGCCAGTAGTTTAAGGTAACTCTGTTTACATTGCCGGAAATATGGGGAAATGATGGACAGCACCAAACCCATCCTGCTAGATCAACTAGACCAGGCATCTCCAGTGTAATGTCGTTCAGGTATTTTAATCCAACTCCCATTACCTCCCAGACAATGGTTAGGAATTATAGTTCAAAGCATATGAAGCGCACCAGACTGGGAACAACTGAACTAAAACCCCAGCCTAACGGAAATCTCCACAATACCACCACAATACAGTCCTCACCGCTCCCCATCCCATGATTCCATAATCAGGCAAAAACCCTTTAAGAGGAAGATAGTTCCTCAGAGGGCGTGGAATTAACAGAAGGCTACCTTCAAAAAGTTTTAGAAGACCTTTGCATAACACTGAGACAACAGATTTTCCTTAGTGAGCGCCAGCTAGCATAGATCTGTCCAGGGTCCTAACAAATCCACCCATGTCTGGCCTGAATTTGCAGTCCTGTTTCATTGGACTGGAATCTACTTCATCCTTGTGCTTCTGATTTGCTTTTGATCAGATCCTTTGGAAAACTTGAGCTGCATTAGACAGGACAGTTTGTGCCCTCATAAGCAGAATATGTTTTATTCCAGAAAAAACAATAAACATTATTTTGAGACTTTAAAAGACTAAACAATGTTATTGTGGCTTGAGCTTTTATGGGCCAGAACCCACTTTGCCAGATGTATAAAGTGATCATCAAACTGAGGGGCGGGGATAAGTATACCAGAGTACAGAAAAAATAAAAAGATTTACCCTTTTAAAAATGAAGCTGAGAAGGTCAAGCCACCCAAGATATTGTGTGGGCTGCATCAAACTACGGTGCAGTGTAGAAATGAGTTTGAGCACGCATCCAAGATTCATTTATACTAGTTCTAAACAACCTGCAAGCATCCCACTGGCATACCCTGGGAATGACCGCCAGTGTGTTCCCCCATGGGCCCAACCAGGCTGCAGGTAGTAGCAGGCACAGGGCCAACATGGCAAACAGTCCATCGATTAGGAATTAAGGTAAAATGGAACGAGAGCACGGCAGACATTTCGAGATGCCCACTGGCCATGTCGCCACACTTCTTGTTCATCATGCAAGTTCTTGGGCCCAAGTGAGGATCTGCCATGTGGGTCGTCTTTAAGAAAACAAACCCGTATACAGCAGATGAACCATACAGCCATCAATGCCACTTCATATGCCTTATTTAGATAATGTCCAGGATAGTATTACCCTGCTGTTTTTCATTCTTTTTACTTATTCAGCACTAAGGCGGAATACGATAATGAATAGTATCACAGTATTAACAAACTTAGATCCCCCCACAAGGCAGAGGGACAAAGAATAAAGAAGGAGGACAGGGGTTTGGAATAGAAAGGGAAGAGTTAACTATGAACACAGCTATCCTGAAGGCTATTGCAGGCTTTCCTGTTGCCTAGCAAATGTTTGCATAGCTGCAACACACAGATAAATGAACATTTACCTAAATGTTCCTTACTTCTCCTTAATTACCTCAGTAACACAAATAGAGAAAATATGTATTTAAGCTAAGGTATAATGCATACTTTCTATTCTTGTCCTCTTTTTCCCATCACATACCATGATCTGCAAAGCAAGGCAGCCTATAATTAGAGTGTTTTGCTGCATTTTCTCACAATGGCTTTTATACTGTGAATATAAATGTTTTGAAATGGCTAGACAACATAGAAACATAGAAACAGAGCGAGTCAGAAGGGGTCTCCCAGGCCATCTAGTCTGACATCCGGCACCAGCCGGCCCCGCTCACTCAGAAGGGGCCTCATAGATTGACAGATCAACAGATTGACTATGAAATCAACAGACTGAATATGAAAGATTGACTATGAAATCAACAGATTGACTGATTGACAGATCAACAGATAGACTATGAAAATTTAAAAACTGAAATGATGGAATCAATCCACCCACATCAAAAAATACCTTTTAGAAAGTTATGATTGCTGCATGTAAATAGCTTCTCTCCCCTTTCATTCTGAACACAAAAGCAGCATTTCTCATACATATTGTTATGTTGAAATTCAAAAGGAAAAGTGATGTGTTTAATATTGTGGTTAACTGTTCAGAGTGCTTGCAGCATTTGTAATTAAATGTCCTCCAGCTAGTAATGTAGTTTCAGATCACCAAAATACTGTCTGTAAGAATGAAGTAATGATTTTATAACACAAAGACCTGTTTCAGGCATAAGACTAAACCACATTTAAGTGTTACAAGAATAAACTTAGCCTCTGATGGCCGCGACACCCTTCCTTCTCCTTCAGCATGGCTGTCCAAACCAGACGAACTGTGCATAATCATACTGTGGGTTATTGGAAACAAGCTGACTTCAAGTACAAGTTTATGAAGCTGATTTACTTCTGTTATGATAAAGTACTGTTTAGGTTTTGGATGGCATGCTAAACTGTGAAGAAACTAAGAGACACTTCTAACCAAGTTCTGTTCACTTTGGAGAAAGGGGAATATGGGAGCCAGGGAGAAAGCTAGGCTTGCTCTCATAATGCTAAACCATGGCTAGCATTACAGCTAAACACGGCTCAACTGTGTAACAAAAGCTTTCAAAGGAAATGGATTTTGAAGAGTGGAAGTTAAATCATAGAAATGAATGCACACACTGGGGATGAAAGGGCAGATATTTGAGAAACACACAAAAGGATCTTTCTAAAGATCCATTTCAGCTCTCCTAGCTCAGGCATTACTTGTTGTATGATGGCCTTGGGCATAACACAAGGAACAACAGGTTACATCTTACCAGTGTGAGGTCAAAAGCTACAGCTAACCAATGAATTCTGTTTTGGAGGGCGGGGGAACCAGTACACAGTACACTGTGTAATATGGTAAGGTGGAAAGATCCTTTCACTATATTGGGATGGGTATCAAATAATAACAACAAGGAAAATAGCCTCCAGTTCTGTTCTATAAAGGCACTACCCAAGAATTCAAAGCAGTAACAGCAGTTCTCAAGATTCCATTTGTGCAAGATGTTATGTAAGATGAGGTATGTTAACTTCATTTGTTCCTTCCCAAGTTATAGAACATGAAGGGCAGAAGACACTAAAATCAATAGTTCTGCGATATTTTACAATGCCCATCTGATAGACTGTTACATGCTGCTTTAAACATACCAAAGTGTCCACTGTAATATTGGAAATTATTATAAGGAAAATCATCAAATTCAACAGAGGCATATCAGAAAAAAGCCTGGCATCTTTCAAAAAGAAACTACAGTTATATTGAAGTTGACAACACAAGTCCATATGGAAAAGAAAAGAAAAAGTGAAAACAAGGACACCTTTTGATCCTATGCCAAGTTTCTCCTCTTGAAGACAAAAGAACAAAGAAAATTCAAATGTTGTTGTATCTGAATATGTAAGATATGATCACCCCAAATGAATTTTTCATACTGAAGAGGAAATGGGGAGATAAAATGTTCTTTTTCATCCAATTCCAATGTGAAATACTTCTGAGAGTATCCCAGCTGAGCTTCCTTTCTTCAGAAAAGCAAAAGGGTAACGAAAAAAGAGAAAGAACTTTTCATCCATGAAAAGGGAAAATGTCTTAAAATAATTTTAGCACTGGCCAATAAGATATTAGTACCACATGTTAGAGAAAGGGATGGGATGCCATTAAAAAAATCAAAACAAAAATTTTAAAAGCTTCAGCAGCAGTCAAACAAAAAAGAAAACAGAACTTGAGCTCAGCTAAAAACAGTGATTGAACAGAGGATGGCCTAAATTTCTTAAGTCTATGGTTGATATATGTGACTCATCTCAGAGCTAGAAAGGAATTATTTATTTATTTTTCACAGCAACATTTAAAGAACTCAGTGCTACTTCTGACACATATTATTTTTTATTTCAAGTAAGCTGTCTGTAATCTGCTTCCCTCAGGTCTCCATGTTTTCCATGACATCTTGTTTCTTCTGCATGCTCCTTTTCCCAGATGCTTTTTCCTCTGTAGTTCAGATCCTTTTCAATAATCACATGTAAAACCTGACTACACTCCCATTACCAAAGGCAAGTTCCATTTGATTAAACATCCCCCAAAACCCATTTTAATCAGCAAATATCTATATATAACTATCCAGAAATAAAAGGCATTGAAGATTGCACCCTTTATTTGAATGAAAGAAAATGGCATTGTTATCATTGGTTACTCATATATTAACACAATGACAGGTATTCCTCTATAAAACAATATGACCTTATAAATGATAGTTCGTTGATTTTATTCTCCTCTTGAGCTAGCAACAGAATAGTCAGCATCTCCTTTTAAAATGAAAGAATTTTCAAACTGAAGCCCTCTGAAAAGAAAGTACATAAAGTTCATGCAACAGAACTGACCATAAACGTACAAGCTTATGCATACGTAATCAGTGCTAGCCCAAGACAATTTGATGCCTGATCAGCTACAGCAAATGGCACCTTACCGCACCTGCACATCCTTGCAATTCAAGATACACAGTACTGTGGGATGGTCCAGCACTTATTTATTTTATTTATTTTATTAAAACATTTCTATACTTGAGGGACAAAATCCTACAAGCACCCCCTCCAGTGGAATAAATACAATAATAACATATTTGCTGATCTTTTGTGATCAAAATAATCGAGATCAGCTGACTGAGGTAGCCACCTTACTATCTAATAGTAGGCTAACTGCATATAGTTCAGGAATCAACATATTAGGACTTGCTTATGTGCAACTGCAACAAAGATCGTGTGTGTGTGTGTGTGTGTGTGTGTACACAGATCAGGTTCAGCAGAAGGGACTGAAAAGATGGTCTTCAACCCAGCCAACACAGAAACATTGTTGTAGCTGCAGTCCAAAACTATCTGGAGGGTCACATGCTGTCCATCCCTGCCTTACAGAGTCGTTGATGGGGTTCTACCTCTTAGTTTTTCAGACACTGGTATTAAAATATATTTTGTCACAAATGTGCATGAGAGGAGTACTTTCTCTCATTCTCAGTACTCCTACTGGGAAGCTGTTGTGATTATCTGTTCCAATATGTGTTATTAGAGTAAAACAGCAGACCCTTGTGACCTATTTCCACATTCTGATATGTACAACTTGGCAATATTGATTTGGCTTTGCCTGCATACATATATGCAGAATATATTTCTGAAATATTTCTGAAAAGGTGTAGATATGCTACAGAATATTTGTAGATATTCTACAGAATTTCAGCAATTTTTACTATACAGAAGAATTAAACAGATTCTTGGAGTGGAACAACAATATGTGTTGGAAGCAAACAGTTCACTTTCAGAAGACTGGAAAAGCTTGATGAACTTATACCCTACCCAGTGTATATTGAAATACTGTTCAGATCAGTATGGGGTGATTATAATCCAAAATTAAAGAGATACTGAGGAAGTTTATTACTGCTGAATTCACATTACAGCTCTTAAGTGCTTTTATCCATGAAGATCAGGAATGTCAAAGTCTTCTCCACCTGAATTTAACACCAAGTTATCAAGTCTCTCTCAAATTGACACAAAAATTAGAAATATTGTCCATTATCCACAAGTTACTTCAATTCTTAAACATTTATATAGCAAGAAATAGAAGACAAAAATCCCATATCAACCATAATCAAGAAAATGAGTTCTGGTGCTAGCAGTTTTGATGGCACAATGACTCCTGCAATGTACCAATCCCAAAATGTACTGCAACATCTAATTACTATTTAGGGTGCATTGTATTAATTGCTGTGGTAGCATAGCATCACATAAACATGGCATTACATAAGTATAACTACATAATTACATTGGAACGTCAAAACCAGATATATTGGTGCAATGGTTGAGAATCAGGGCAATGGGCTGCAAACATTCTGAGACAGGCTTGGGGAGGGGTGACCAGTCCAGCGAAACATCTCTTCAAAGAGCAGGAGGAAGGATAGGAAGCAACGCAGTATCCTGGCACTTCTGAGGATACATGAATCCAAAGCAGCTACTAGCAGTAACCTGGGAGAAGAGTGTGGTGACCTGATCACACTGTAAATTGGAGTTTTAGGAGATAATCTTCAACTGTAGAAGCCCTCTGGTCATGTTACTTCTGAAGAAGGTGTCGTTACATCTGGCTATTAAACTAGAATGCATTCATTTTAAAACTGAGTAATTGCATTGCAGAATCCAAACAGAGACTTCTTCCAAGAACACAAGGGAATTTTGAGAATGTGGCTATTAGCACATGATCTAAATAAAATTAAAGCTAATGTATATTTTTGGTGGGCAGTGTAAACAAGAAGCAAAATTTTAATTAAAATCCAGTTCTTATTAGTTTTAATAAGTTAGCAAACAAGATGCTTTACAGACTTGTGTTGGTATAATTGTTCTGACAGGATACTGTAACTATTCCGTGTAATTTTCCAAGCTACACCAAATGGGTTCATATAAAACAGCTGGCACAGTTTCCATAGCAATTAACGGAAATTCAAAGCGACAATTTACAGAGATCCACACAAAACAATCACTTCACCCCCTATTAATGCATGTTATCCCTGTCATTTTCCAAATCTGGAACATCTCAAGATGCAGTCAGAGATGGCAAGAAAAACAATGATCTGCCAACAGGGAATAAAAAATGGTACAGACCAGTTTCCCACAACCTGGTTCCCTGCAGATGTGAAAGACACTAATAACCATCATTCTCCAAGCCAGCATTGTTGGGGATGATGGGATTGGCAGTGAAACATATCGGGGGGGGCAGAGTAGCAAAAGGTGATGTAGATATTTCTTCCATTACTTCCTCCCCAGTTTAAATAAGGGTACCCTTATTGCCCAGGGACTTTCCTCAAGGTGGTTGAAAAATTCATTCCTTCACTCATTGTTAAAAACTCCCAGGTGAATGAAGGAGAGCATAAGTATATGCGTACAGTTATGAAAAGAAAATTTTCCAGTCAGGAGAAGGCTGATGCCTCTTCTCACCAAGGTATTGCCTTTCTTCCGACTGGAAAGCCTCCTTTTTATAAAAATATGGATACACTTACGCTGTCCACCTGCGTATCTTCATATGATACATTAAAGGGGATATGCTTCCCCCTCCCCTGAGAGCTGTGTTTGTGGTATGGGAAGGATGCATTGGGGGTTGAGGGGAGGAGAAAAAGAAGAGTTCTTTTCCATTGCCCGTAGTTTTGGAGATAACATGCAGGAAGCAATTCTTCCCTTCCGCCCAATTGATAAAGTAGCTACAGCAGACTATTTAAAAGACTCCATTTAAACATATAAATATCTATTTAAAATCAAGAGAGCCATTGTGGTACAGTGGTTAAGAGTGGTGGACTCAGACTTGAGAGATCTACACTTATGAGGCTCACGGGGTAACCTTGGGCCAGTCACTGGTTCTCAGCCTCACCTATCTCACAGGGCTGTTGTGAGGGTAAAACAGAGAGAAAGAAAGGGAAGATTGTGTAAGCCAACTTGCAAGAAGAAAAACAGGCAGGATGTAAGTGCAGTAAACAAATCCATAAAGAGATAACACAATTCTATCTACTGCCACAGTGCAGTTATTCAGAAGTTAACTGGCAAGAGCAAAGAGTAACAAACTTGAAATATCAGAGCATAACAATAATGGGTCAAAACATACATTCCTGAATTACATCAAACTATTCTAAGGTTTAATTATAAAAAACAATACATTACATGCCATAGCCATTATTGTTATACTAATCTACATGCATTCTAAAGCCTTCACATCTCACATTTTTTCCTAAATACAATTTTCTTTTAAAGGGAAAATAACTTACATGTTCTAAGACTCAATGAAACATGTAAGTTCTGGCATTTCATTATTTCGACATGAAGTTTGAAGAACAGGCCCAGAATGGAGGCACTGATTTCCTGTTGGTTTTCCTTGAATATTTTTACA
The DNA here is from genome assembly GCF_004798865.1 of Varanus komodoensis. Lineage (NCBI taxonomy): Eukaryota > Metazoa > Chordata > Lepidosauria > Squamata > Varanidae > Varanus > Varanus komodoensis. The sequence continues at coordinate 7,982,587 of NW_025335684.1, forward strand.
CAGTGTCATTTTTTTCCCACCCTACCCTTTTCCTTTAGTGAATTTTTACACAATGACTTAGACTTGACCACCACTGAACCATACTCACAAAAACCACCCTTACAGCTGGATCCTGCATTATTCCCAAGCTTAATTTACAATGCACAAGAGCCAAGGAAGCAGCAGGAGAGCTTTTCCCATATTCTGATAAATTAATTTCTCCAGCATACCATCCAACAGCTTTCTGTTTTGTTCCATATAAACCTCTGTGTAAGTGTCTTTTCTGAATTTGAGGTTTAAAACACTGGAAGAGTTTTTAAAAGGGAAATAAGAATAATTACTACAGAAAGTCAAAAGAAAATAATCAGCTCCATATGGATTCTTAAATGAAGGCATGTGCCAAGTCCACCCACCTACCCACTCCAGAGACGTCTGAGAAACATGTATAATTCATTTTGTTTACAAGTTTCATCTAGGCTCTCACAAGAATAAAAGGCAATTTGATGTATCAGCCACCTAACATAGGTTTTTAAAAAGCATCATTATTCTCCCAAATGCCATAAATACGGTAACAAGTTGCAGTGATATCACATACTTTGGGGGAGTCTTCCTTTTTACATGTGTGTACTTAATTATATAACCTCTCTTTCAGAGCAGTCATTCTCTAATGTGTTATTGTGAGACGTCAAAGTGTTTATAATACTGACCATCTGCAAATGCTGTGCTGTTTTGTTTTATTCCATTCATATATTTTTTTTGTAAGCTGTCCCAAGATGCTAGTGGTGGACTTTATTTTATTTATTAAAAAGCTTTTAATAAAGAAAAGAAGCCCAAATAAAATCATGTATAACTTGAAATATGAACTTAATGAGAAAGGGGCTTAGCAAACCAAGCATACAGATAAGGGTGTGGGTGAGACAGGGGATCATCTATCTCTTATACACATGCTTAGAAAAGGACGTCCAGATCAATAAAATTCCAGTTCAACATATATTCATTCAAAAAGCTGTTCAATCCCATTTCTAATTTATTTTGTACAGTGATTTAGAATCTGCACAATATGTATTTTACTGTATTCTCTTTGAAAATGCATTTTGCTAATGAGTTTTATCACACAAGTATGCATTTTAAACACATTTTATCCTACAGTACATTTTTTCTATGCACTTTGGTCAAAAACTGCATTCCAAAATTCAGAGAAGAACAGAATCCAAAGGGTAACTGTGTGCTCATCTACACATTCAGACAGTGGGCACAGATGAAGTCAATTTTATCAGAAATCATGAAGAACAAATTCCTGAAGCATCCTTAGCTGAAAGTAACTCCATCAGCAGCTGACATATAGCAGCTTAATCATACAAACCATGTCCTGCCATCAAACAGAAGTTCCACCCCCGTGGAAAGCCAGTCTGCCAGGTTCTAGCCTTCTGGAAAAAAGAGTCCTGCAACTCTGTAAGCTGCCCAAAGAGTCTATGGTTAGTGTGGCAGCATATAAATTGAATGAATGAATGAATCTATTTCCCACGCAAGCCAGCCAGTCACCAGTGGAAAGCTCACAAGTGGGTAATAGCCCTCTCCAACTGCTGCTATTGAGCAACTAGTATTCAGAGCCATACCTTCACATTAGACTTCCCTATGGCTTGGTTTGTCCCAAGGTGTTCCCCGGTGCATAGCAAATCTAAAACTCTCCTCTCTACACCATCTTTTTATCCACACTCTTCAGCATAATCTGTCTTTATATGACCCTGTATATGGAACAGGTAGCACTTCCGAGAAAGCTATCTTGGAGGTCCTGACTTTAAATGCACAGTTACATTTTCCAGTGCCCTTTGTGCCAGTACGAGAAGATGTTGTCCAGCCTGTACTTCTCCAGAAGCCTAACCTGAGCTTGAGAAGCTTGTTCATCCTTCAAAGAACATTTCTCTCTTCCTTAGAAAGATGGCCTCCTCCCACAAGTGCCTCATTCTCTGGGGCAGCAGGAGCTGCCAGCTCTGGATGAATGCTGGTATTACCTCCCCAAAGGCCTCAGCCACCAATCACTCTGCCTCTCTCAGTTTCTCCGTCTCAGCTACCTCAGTTTTAGAAATCACATCTCCAGTTAGTCTTATTTTCTTACCTCTGCGCCCTCAATCACTGCGGCTAAGAGGCTGTTATCAAACCATTTCGGGCTTTGCATTCTTCGAATTTATCTTAAATGTATAACTTTTTTTTCCTCCAAAAATGGAACTCAAGGTGACTAGGGCCTCCCCACCCGCCAAGTATATAGAAACCTCCTCTTTATCTTTTTGGGCAGGGCCATTTTGCTTTCATACTAATAAGCACAGAACCACCTGAGCTGCAGATAAAGCAATCAAACGTTTCAAACATGTAATTTTTCTTTCAAAGGAAGCCCTCCCGCAACAGTCACAAAAACACTTCGGGGGGGGGGGGGGGTGGAAACATGCTATCCAAGCTGCGCAACACACTGTTTGATCACTGCTGGCATCTGTTAATGCCTCTTCCTCCATGTGTGTTGCTATGGAAAAGTCAAGCAGCAACAAGGACTTCCTCTGAGGGAAGCTTCATCCCATGCACCTGATTATTCACATACATTTCCACAATAGGTTTCTTGTTTCACTTTAAGAAACTAGGCAATTTTATCCTAGAGTGAAATGGCCATGCACACACACGTGCATGGACACAATCTCACCTTTGTTCATTTTGAGTCACTGTGCTTGCACAGTGCTGTGTGCAAACACAGCCAGTGAAGCAACCTTGACTTAATTTTTACTTTAAGTCAAGGTTACTTCACTGACTGTGTTTGCACACAGCACTATGGCATGGTTTATATTAACCATGGTTTGTGGCTACAGCCATGAAATATCTTGCAGACAAGCAAACAAAATTATTTCTGGTTTGTGTCACTTGCATTGCTGCCATTTTTCTGAAACTATGGAAGAGAGCAAAGAATATGCTCTTCGTTTCTGTGAGTTCATTTTATAAACGACTAATAAATGTCTAAGGGACAATGGCCCAGTTCATACATCACAACTCCTGATTCAACTACATGACATATGCAACTCTGGGTTGATGTTACATGTGAACCAAGCTAATCTAAGTGCATGAAACAGAGCAGTAGTGCTACAATCTCCAATATTCGCTTGCAAGATGGAGAAAAGCTTATTAATAAAATAGGATAATTTATACAGGTAGTTAATCAGGTAGACCTTGGAAAACTGGGACAAAACATGCAATCCTGCTAGGAAAGCTCTGTTTCAAGGGTCTCCTGGAATAAAGTTATCAGACTGGCAAGTCTTATCAGAAAAGATTAGTGGGAGAATATACAAGCCGTATCTTAACAGTCCACAGTTCCCTCATCCGTAATCTGTACTGCAATGTTAAATCTATAAACAATCCTTTATTGCTATTTTAAGACATACCATTGCTCTATATGCAGAAGTCACATTTAGGTCACCAGCTGGTGGACTGTGGCCAAGTTTCTATACAACTTACAACAGACGCACATGTTCTGTGTATCAAACTAACTCTTGCCAAGTTCAATGGCTGCAGCCATCCAATACTTCAACTACTGGTCTCTTACCAAAGTACTAAACCCACAAGCTAAGGGTCCATTTGATTCCACAGATCCATTTGGTACACCAGTTCCCAAGAACAGTGTCCTAAACATGTTAGCAACTTTAAAAAAAGATGCTTTGCACAAGTGCACAGAAGCAAAAATCCAATGCCATTCAATCTGCATGATTTTTCCTCAGATTTACTGCTCCACCATGGAATGTGTGTATTTTTAGCAATCTGCCTTAGTGCTCTACCATGCAATTTGCATATTGTTTACCATAACATTTCCAGATTTTTGCCACTGAATTTGATTTTTTTCCCTTCAACTGTATTGCCTTGAAATGTACATGTGTTTATCATTCCTCTTCACCATTCTGCCTCGAAATCTTTTTACATTTACCTTGAAATTCGCATCGTTACCAATCCTCTGCTTGGTCTGACTTGAAATGTGCGTATCATGAGAAGTTTTGCCTCCAAAGCTGCCAGGGATACATTCCAAGAGCCAGCAGGAGATATCAAGAGAGCTGAGGGGGAAGCTGTTGGGCACTCAGGTGGCTTCTCAAGCAAACTCGCCCAATAAATCTGTCTTCTCACTTTACTGGCCACCTCTTCCTCTTTCTTGTTATAGCTATGCATGCTTGACAGGCAGAGGGACAGGGCGCAAGCAAGCTGTGCCACACACCATCACTGTCTGCGCCAGTGTGCGAGGCAGGTACACAAAGAGAATAATGAAGAGGAAGGCGGCCAGGAGACAGTGGGCCAGGAGTCATGGCACTTGCATTGCGTCCTCTCCCTTCCCTGCCCTCTTCAAAAGAACTATTTAAGGATACTCCCCTTTCTGTCTGTCTGTCTGTCTGTCTGTCTGTCTTTCTTTCTTTTTCTTTCTTTCTCACTTCCAGCCTTACTCTTTCTCTCCCTGCTGTTCTTTGCCTTGCTATGTTCCCCTTCCTTGTAGCATCTAGCCTTATTGTTTTCCTTTGCCTTGTTTCTCTCTCCTCCCTGTCTTTGGCTTCACTATTCCCCTGTCCTCTTTGGCTCACTTTTTCCCTGCCTACTAGCCTGTAGCCTTGCTCTCTCTCTAGCTCTTTCCCTTGTTGTTCCCTCCTCATACCAGCATCTAGTGTCATTATTGGTTTCCTCTCTGTCCCTTTGCCTTGCTGTTTCCCCTCCATACCAGTCTCTAACCCCATCTCTTCAGCTCTTTTGACTTGTCAGGTCCCCGCAGCAGCCATTATGTGAATTTTCTTTATTTCTTTATTAATTTTATATCCTCCCTTTATTCTTACGAAGAACTCAACGCAGCTTACATCATTCTCCTCCTATGACTCTTAGTCTTATCCCCACAACAACAACCCCGTGAGGCAGGTTGGGCTGAGAGTCGGTGAGTGGCCCAAAGTCACCCAGTTGGCTCCATGGCTATTATTATTATTATTACATTTCATTTATTACCCAGCTTTCTTCTTCTTGCTAGGAATCCAAGGCAGCTCTCAAAGTTCTCCTCCTCTCTGTTTCAACCGAACAACAGCAACCCTGTGAGGTAGGCTAGGCTGAGAGTCTGTAGCTGGCCCAAAGTCACCCAGTTGGCTCCATGGCCAAGTGGGGACTAGAACCCAGATCGCCCAAGTCCCAGTCCCACACACTTAACCACTACACCACACTGGCTATCAGCACAAATACCCACATCTTCCATGGGAAGCATTTTGTGGGGGGGCACATGGCAGTTTCTCAAATTCCCAAATATGCCCAAGGGTCCAAAAAGTTTGTGTATCTGTTGTGATCTATTTAAAAAGTTGTCTACTTTATAGATGAAGAGTGGAGACTGGAAAAGAGCGTGCTTTCATACATGTATACTAACAGTCACCATCTGACACCAGGCGAGATTTCTAGAGGGGACAAAGGGATGTTTATGACACCCTTGAGCAAGCTTGAGTATCACAGATGTGACACCTGCCTGAGCGGACACAAGTCTGATATTGTTTCCTGTGCAGCTTTTTAAGCCTCTATGATGGTTTGTGTCGAACTGCAGTGCTGAGAATTATCAAAAAGCAACAACAACAAAAGAAACCTTTGTTGACTATACTTATGATGCATTAACTCATCACTAAAGTATTTTTAAAAAAGTACCTGGAGGGCACAACAGATCAGTAATAAGTGAGCAGGAAATACTCAGCTTCATACTAAAACTTATGCAGAAAATGAATGATGTGCTGGGTTAATGGATCAAGTCTATAAATCACAGATAGTCTCCTACAGAGCTCAGGAAAGATTAATAACTATAACCCTACTTTCCAAATATTTTCAAAGCTTACACATCTCCTCATTCATTCAAATCAATAAGGAGTTAGTTTATATTCAGGTCTTCAAAAGTTATTCTATCCAGCTACATTTTTCAGTTTTCAATCTAAAAACTGTTAAGTTAGTTCCAAATTTAATGGATCAAAAACATAAAAACATTTTTAATGCTGATATAGAAAAAGTTCATAATATTTAGCCTGCAGGAGATAATTGAGGTATTCATATTAGAAACAAAAAAATGTTAGCCTTGAACACAGAGAGAGGATTCTAGTCCTGAGGGTTAGGAATACAGAACATAGGAAAAATGCATACACGCATACAAAAAGGTAGCAGGATTTTTTTCATTGCCATTCCCAACTCTAGAAGAATTCAGATGTTTTGAACATTTTTAGGAGCTACCTTCAGATGGTTCCAGACCTTTACAGAGGCGGGGGAAATGGTCATAAACACAGGATGCTGATACCAAGCTAGATATTCTATGTACTCTCTGTCATCTGAAGTGTACTTCTTGCTACCAAGCCCGTGCACTGCAAACACACTCCTTTCCCACACAGGGATTATCTGCATGTTGGAAACAGGTATGTGACGTTGCTCTCCGATTTGTGACACTGTCTTTCAGTAGCTGACATGTATTCTTCACCTTTGGGCATAACTGTCTCTGAACAGGAACACTCAAGAGTGTAGCCATGGAGATGAAGGGATGAGTATCCAGCAAAATCCACAATACCTCTGACCTATGCATGAACGCAGGTGTGAAATGTTATGCACACCTGCAACTTGGGAAGCTAGACCCTTTCTCTCTGCTAGCCCTGCCCTACTTAATGATGTAGTCATATCCTGCAAACTTTTCTGATGACAACATTAACGCCCTGCCGGTCACCTCCCCTTTTTGAGAGTGTTGAATATCCCTTCAAGGGCATTAACCCGGGAAGGCAGTTTCAGCATTTGATTAGGCACCAAATTAAGACCTGTCTACAAGCAGACATTTGAACTGACTAGCTACACCAGTCTTTTAACATCATGCCAAAGGGGTTTAAGAATTTCCAAAAGAGAATTAAATAAATGCAATGCAGATGTTCAACAAAAATACAAACAAGAGTGTTTTTACTTCATAGCAACCAAACAGGTCAGGCCATTTCCTTCTTTAGATAAATCTCAGGGGACAACAAAAACACATAACTTTCTAGTGATTGTGTGTGTCTAGCGCCAAGAAAAAGGAAAAACTGCTGTCCAAAACAACAGTTTTCAGGGGCCTGTATTTTATGAAGCATCTGCTGGATTCAAACTTGAATGGGATAACATAAAGTAATGATACAAGGATGAGTAATGACTGCCAGATAAAAATTTAAAATCAAAAGATATCCAAGCTACAAGGTGAAACATTTGGAAACAAGTCATGCCAAAATTAAAACTGCTAACATGAACTTTTTTTATCCTGTGAGCATGTATGTGTTTTACATTAGGCTCCAATTACATAATCATAGACTGTTATTGGAGGACTTCTGCCTCATTCAAAAGATGCATCTATAGTTTTCAGTGAATGAAGCAGCTGTTAAATATTTTCCCTCCTTAGCTGTATATCATGTACTGTACCATACATCCAAATATTGCACTGTGACTATAATTTAGCAAGATACTTGGTTGCACACCCATCACTTCCACTGAACTATCAGCACTTCCACTGAACATCCAGCATACCTTTCTCTTCCCTAGAATTATGCAATTCTCCAACTAAAGTCAATGGGACAACTTTTCAAAGAATCAAACAGAACAGTCAAACCACTTACTCCGACATAACCCACTGAGCAGGGATTCAGGGACTGGAGCCGCCATGGCCACCACAATCATCATCAACTCTGAACTGTCCAAAGCCAAGGCTCTCTAGACAGTGTACAAATCCTTGCACTTTTTTAAATGGTCATGCCTGTTGTTTTAATTGTTTAACCAACTTGCTCTTTATTGTATGTTCTCAACACAGAATATCACAGGAAAAAGAATATTAACTTATTACATTTCTAATCTGCCCTGTCATTAATGTTCTTTGTATGGATCATAGTTAAATGGCGGCAGGGACAATCCTATGGCTCCTAACAGCACCTGAGGGGCCACAGGATAGTTTGGATTCACAGATCTGAGGTTGGAGACAGTGTTCTGACACTGGAGCTAGAATGGGAGGTTTGTCTCCATCCCTGAGTCCTTGCAGCCAGTGGAGAAAGAACCATTCCAGCTACTCTCCAAGGTTGGGAAAGCAACCTTGGAAGAAGGTAAAAGAGGGACTTTGAGGGGAACAGAGGGGAGGAGACTGGGTATCAGGTATTCTGGAATGGCGGCAGCTTCCTTCCCACCCCATCCAAGACAGATGGACCCAAAAGCCCGTCTAGAGGAAGATGCAGAGAGGACAAGGAGGCAGGCATGCCCACAGGTCTCCATAGGATGTCTGTAAGTCTCTGAGTCCAGGATCCAATGAACATAAAGATAGGATAGAACCCTAAAATGCCATAGAAACATATACAATATGATACAAATAAGTGTGCTACAGTGAGAGTCAGCATGATGTCATGGTTAGGAGTGTGAGACTGGGACTCAGGGTTCTGGCCCCCTCTCAGCCATGGAACTCACTGGGTGTGTCTGGACTAGTCACAGACTCTCAGGCCAACCTACTTCACAGGCTGCTGTGAAGACAAAATGGAGGAGGGAGAAGACAGCCTTGGGTTCCTCAGAAGAGAAAAAAGGCGGGATATGAATGCAACATGCTGTAGTTGTTCTTGTTGCTGTTTAAAAGTCTAAAACATAATGCAAGCATTTTCCATTTCTCATATCACAACAAGGCAGGGCTTTTTAAAACCTTGCACAGGTGTGCATGGGATTGTGTACTCATGCATGCTGGCTCATCACTTCGGCTATAAGTGGGATAGGATTAACAACCCAAGGCCATTTCGCTCCTGGGTTTTGTTGGCCATGAGGTCTGAACCAGGAACTCTGGCTACCTCTCTCTCAACAAGCTAGAGCTAGGGCCAGAGCTGCTTAACCCTTGTCTCCCCAGCTGTATCTCCCGCATTGCCCATAAGCCCCCAAGCTCGTAGCCAGTGCTATTCTTTCCACGCCAGCTGCAACAGGGAGGTGGAGACAGGTTGGAACTCTACTTCCCTACTACGAGGTAACAACATTGCTCTTACCTCTGATCTGGGAATCCAAGATGTCCTACAATTCTTTGGATGCTAGGGACCACAGGACTGCTCCCCTCCAGCCTTGTCAAAAATCTTCCACTTGCATTAGTGGAAGTTGCACAGGGGGTAAGGACCAAGGAGAGAACACTGCAGCCCCAACGCGGAGGCCCTGCTCCGAAACAAATGCTGCAAATTCATTTCCTTCAGCTCGTTTGCTGGCTGGGTGAGGGTAGAGAGATGACTATTAGCTAACATTAAATAGCATTTTACATTGAATGCTAGGGATATTGCAAATAAAAGTACTGTGAGGTCTGTGGCTTGCCTTTTTTTTTTTTAAAGCAGGCATTCATCTTGCCTCAGAAATAAAAAGTCAGGACAGAAGTATCAGCTCCTCAAGACCACAGACAAAAAGCAATCGACCAGTTTGGAAATATTGAAATAATATTCTTTTCAAAAGCTACTTATAACTTAAACAGTATTAAATTGGTTTTTTGTGATTTCTTTATCTCCAGAAGAAGTGAAAAATGGCATTCCCTCTCCCATATTTTCAATGGGAGAGAGCTGGTGGTTCCCATTTCTAAAGGAGCAGTGCCTGAGCCAAAGAAATCAAATGTCAAACTAGGGACTCTTAAAGGTGTTTGGAAGAGAGAAACCAAAAACTGGAATGGCTAGAGATTATTTTCTCGCTCTCAGGAGTCACTCCCAAAATTGAGGGTTGGTGTATGTTGATGTACACATTTTTCTTAAGGTACTATTTCATCTCTTTATGCCTTTTGAAGTTTTCCACCACTGCTTTCAAAATACTAATCTTTCTTTTTAATCAAGAACAGAAATTATTCTGAAAAGGAAAAAAAGCATGAAAAGTTCCTGATAACACAACCTGTTCATAAATAGAATTGCTATTTATTGGAGAGGGAGAAAAGAAATTACAACACAGCTGCAGTTTAGGCTGTTTCAAAGGGAAAAAAACACGATCTCAAATATGAACAGTTTAGATGATTAATGAAGCCATCCTATACAATGAATTTGCATTCAAGAAGAGTTCCTACTTAATTTTAGAATAGTATTCTATCCTTGAAACAAACTCTCTCAATTTTAACAGGACATAAAAGCCTGCTCCTATCAGAAAACACACTAGATGCCAGAATCTCGAATACACAAAGGTGCCAGCACCAAATGACTATGATTAATGAGAAGCCACAGTAAACTGAAGCTAGGAAAGAGGCGAGAACTGGAGTCAATCAATGGAGAAACTATCATCTCTAAAATTCTGTTCAGTGCAATTTCTCTTGTAATTAGAACATAATCAAAGAGTAACGCTCATTGGCATCTCAATCCTAACACCATTATGCGAAAGGATGTTCCAATGAAATTAGCAGAAATTATTTCTAAATACTTTTACTTTAGGACTTGAGAGGAAATAACATTGTGTCATAATCTAGCGCTTTTTTTTATACATAGTCTATTTACAGAAAAATAAGTTTTAGATAAAACTTGATTGCATTAAATGGGCCCTTTCAGCCTTGCAAATTGGTCCACAAATACCAATATTTATATATGATAGCTTAGAAGAAGAAAGGGAAAAGTTGCATTTCTAAAGTCTTCTCTGCCCACCTCATAGTGATGACAATTCACCACAGTAAACTAAGTGAATGTTGGTTTGAAAAATTTCTAGCTTAATTAATTTTCTGAATAAATAGTGGTGGTGCCACTGGTGGATCTACTTTAAACCCAACCCAGAAATTAAAGGCGTTCCAGGGAGCATAGCAATTACAAGGTACATATTAATAACATTTTAAAAGTTCTAGCTACACATTCCCGAACAGTATACTTAGACAATCACTGTTAGGGCACTAAACCAAGCAAGAAACTGCCCTGGAAGGTTTCTGTGAAGACCACCATCACCCATTCCACTGACAAATCTGAACACACATGAAATCTTCCCTGAAAGCCAGGTCAGTTCTATGGGGTTGTCTGTGTGTGCAAAAAATGCCAGCTGACAGAAGAGTTCTGACAGCATAGCCACATTGACATGTAGCCACTATCAGTCTTTTCCCAAAGAACCTACAGTCCAATTAAAAACCACAGAGGTGGTCAGAGATAATACTAGCTGGCATCCTTTCTCTGGAGATTGGCGACAGTCTATGAAATTATTAATTGTTCACGTAAGACTATAGTATATATTCACCTGCTGGGTTATCAGGAAAGAGGACATGCATGGGGTTAATCTTAATTGGGGAGTCCTTAATAACAGATAGAATAGCACTTGCATGCACATACCTTTGACTTTATACTTAATAAAGAGCAACATGAAATGCCTGAATTTCTTTCTCCTTTGAACAGGGGAGAAGTGGAAGAACATTTTCTTCCTATTAACAGGCACAGCTTACCTGCAGTTAATTTTTTTCCTTTGCATATAAAAAAAATCAATTTCAGCAAAGTATGACAACTTTTGCTCCCCAAAATGAGAAAAGACTATACGTAAGGCACAATTCTTTGCATGTTTAGAAGGAACACCTTGTGACAATTGTCAGCATTTCCAAGATAGCTGGGAATTGTAGGATTTGATCTGTTTAAACATGCATGGGACTGCACGTTTAAAAAACTTAAGAGGTAGGAATGCCGATTTGCCATTCAAAAGTTGTATATAGACAGACAGGCAACAGATAGATAAAAAGGAGACAATGGTTGCAGTCCTATGTACTCCTAGAAGTAACTTCTACTGAACTCAACAGGACTTCTCAGTCAACATGAATATGATCACTCTAAAAATAGTTTGAATTCTGTGTGTATGTGAACACAGGAATTCTAATTTGGATAAGCTGTGAATAGTAAAGGAAACAACACTGCTATTTCAGAACACCTAAGAAAGTTGAGACAAAAGATATGTTTTAAACTGTTACCTAAAAGCCCTTTATTCTTATATAGTTTCTATTTATTACATGTCTATACCACCCAATAGTCTGAACAGTATGAAGAATGTTATCCAAAGAACATACCTGCCTGTTACAAGAAACATTGCCAACTGTAACCATTACCTGCTCAACAAGGGCTTGTTTATCAAAAGGAAATAAAATTTCTCTGAACCCTTTCACAAGCTGTCTCTAGATCTGAAGCATTTGCTTTTCCCCCAGTGGATTTCCGTTCAAACATTACAAAGAAATACCACCAGCTGGACTGCCAACATGAGATTCACAATTGATGCCTGGTGAATCGATGCCTAGGGAGATTTCAGCCAGAAAACAGTATAGCTCTGTTTCACTTTCAATACTATAAGCAATCAATAAATTGAGAAGCTCAAACTGCTGAAAGAAGTTCAGGCCAGGCAAGAATATAAGAACATAAAAGCCACGCTGGATCAGTCCCAAGGTCCATCTAGTCCAGCACTCTGTACACACAGCTGGATCCCCCAGCAGGACGGGTGCCAGACCTCCTCCCACCCAGCTCCTCAGCAACTGGTGTGTGCAGGCAGGCCACCGCTGGTCAAGGAGGAAGTACATGGCCAGCAAGGCTAGTAGCCACAGAGAGCCTCCTCCGTCATGAATCTGTCCAATCCCTTTTGAAAGCCATCGAGGTTGGCTAATGTTAAGTTAAACCAGGGATGATCAACCTGTGGCCCTTCAAATGTTTTTCCATATAATGCCCCCTGTGCCTCACCACTGGCTGCACTGGCCAGGCCTGATGAAAGCTACAGCCCAAAATATTCCTTTCTGTCTGTCTGTCTTATTCATAACTGACAAAAAAGTTAATACCAGGAGACCCTTCCTACAAGGTCTTCTCGAGATAAAGGAGGAGACAGTCTCCAATGTACCAAGTTCTTTGTTTGAACTAAATACATTACATTATACATGGAGCCTATTATTATTGAAAATCTATCCTGTTCACTATTTGAAATACAAAAAAGTCAAATGCTGCTTATTAAGTACTCATCCACCCCTACTCCCCAACTTGGTTTTGCAGAAAATGAAACTGGTCAGAAGAGACTTTTTTTGCACAATTAACAAGCTCATAGCGACTGCTGACTACACCGCTGAGGAAATAATTGCTAAGCAATGTTAAGGGCGGTATTGCTTGTTTATAGGATGCCTTCCTGCAACATGCCACTGATTCATCTAGGTTTTTTTCCCCTCTTGTCAAGATAAACACACCACACCCACCTGGTTACAGAAGTCTACCTTCTTTTGGGGCTAGCTATCAGAAGTGCGGTATTACTCATACCGCATTTAACTAGGACTTCTGTATAACAGCAAACACATGCACAAACCCAGAACAAACATTATTCTAAAGATCTATTAATTACAGGCTTTATTTTGAAATCGCATACTTTAAGCTAAAAGAGTCTGTGGCTTGATCACCAGCAAACACTGATCAAACCAAGGTTTAACCCACACATCTTAAGCCAACCTAAAACTGACCCAATTCCTTTTGACTGCAATCATATTTGAAGTTCAAATTAAGGAGCCATACAGTATCCCTCAACAGCCAAAAGACCAAACGTACTGAATCACAGGACACCATAAAATGCACATCCTGGGTTTTAAAGGTGTGTTTACAAACATTTAAGCAAATATCTATGGAAACTGCTTGCCTGTTAAAACTAGATGAACCTCTCTGCAATGCCTGCTGCACCAAATGGTACAAACAATTTAACAGTGTTTTCAGCAAGGTATACACCAAATTACAGGCAAGTAGATACTGTGGCAGCAGTAAAAAGCACACAATGATTTCACTGTGTTGGGAAACAAGAACCAACAATTTGTTGTCAATGCTAAGGTTGCTGTCATGAATCGACCATTTTAAACTGTCCACTGCCTCTCCATGCGGCTTCTAATGTCCCGAAGATAGCCTTTCCCCCTTTTCTATAGGATCTTTATACCCAGGCTTCATTTTGTATTAATAAATTGCCTTTTCCAACCATTGACACAACCCCTAAAACACTAAGCATTCATTTTTCCTCCTTCAGAAACAGTTGACCTTTTAGAGAGAAACTGGGGAGGGGGGATTCTTAAGTGAGGGTACACTGCAACACAGAGTTCTCTATTGTCCTCCATGCTGAATGGAAGAGCCCTATCAAGAACAGAAATCCAACATTAGAATTAGCGAAAGGAGGCAGCGCTTGTTTTGCCTTGTCAGAGAGATCAGCCCTGCTCCTCCTCTAACAACACAGCTCTTTATATAGCAGGCAGCAGTTTGAAAACTACTCACTGCTACTCATTATGTTCAATTCTCTCTGTCTCCTACCCTAGCCAGAGAGGCATTGATAAATATGCAAAAAGGCAATCTGTGGGTGATAGCGTGGGGGCTGAGAGAAATATATATGAATGGGGATTGTGTGCAGTTCACGAGAAAGCAGAGGAACGTGCCCGTCACAAGAGCAGACGGGCACGATGTGAGCAGTGGCACGGACTGCACCTCAACCCAGAGAGAATAATGAGGAAATCACAGCAACAAAATCAACAAACAGAAGAAGCAGCTGTACACTGAAAGCATCCGAACACTATGGAGCTATGTACAGCTTCAGAAGTTACAAAAGGGCACCTCTTTTATTGTTGATCATCGGTCTCTAACATAACCATTATTGGACACGTGTAGGAATACCTGAGAAACGAGCCTGTAAAGATGGAATAATTGTTTAAAGACGAGAGGCAAATGTTATATGCCACTTGCAACAAGTTGCTTGCTAGCACCAAATCCTGACAACAGGTGCTGGTTCAAAGAGTTTTCCTCCATAGTTTTTCTTTTAAAAAGCACAATCCTGAGTTGTCCACATCAAACAACTCAAGTCAGATTCCAACAGCCTGTGCATGAAAACCATGAGAAAGTCCATCCAGAAAAGCCGGCAACACAATGATCTACATCATTTCAGAGAGCAAAGATCACACATCATTGTCGTCATTAAAATGGTTCACTGAAGCCCAATCAGGCTGGTCCGGCAACAATTCTGTAATTACAATTGCGATGTAAAGCAGGGGTATTGTCCAGATTTGTTATTACAAGTACAGGAGCAGGCCAAGCCCCGAAATACTGTATGTTAGATGAGTCTCATGAAAAGGACAAGAGGTCCAGCAAAGGCAGAATTTTAAAAAACTACAACAGTGCAAAAGCAGTGAGTCTGAGAGGGACAAATACGCCTCCATATCCAGACCTGTCAATTCGATTCCCCTTCAGTTCAAAGTACACTTCATTGGCATGACAAGGGAATGGTGTTTCCATGGAAAACACCATTTCAAAAACCCTCAGGTGTTTAACCAGGGGAGCAAGGAAAAGGGTTAAGCTTCGTCCCCACGTCCAGTGGAGGTGCATGTGCCATTTACAAAGGCATACACCAACTCGGAGCCCTGGACTAGATCCCTTCAGGGAGCCTACCTCACAGGGCTGCTGTGCCAAGTGAGTTAACCCCACCCGCAGAGACCCCTGGGGGGAGGCACAACGTAACAGGGCAGATAGGCGAGGCGAGGGCAGAACGGTGCAACAGAGAGCTCGTATCCAGGAGCCGAAGGGCTGATGCCCACTGCGCAGGGAGAAGGAACAGCGCTCTGCACAGGCTCGGGGGCACTCCCGTCCCCTGTTTCCCTTTGCCCGGGCGCTGGAGAAACCATGCCCAGGAGACGGGGGGATCGCCCCGGCGAAGGGAGGGGGAGGCACTCTGCGGGTGCTCAGAGGCACTTTTCCGCTCTCGTTTCCTTTTCCTGCCTTCCCGGAGGCGGCCGGCGGGGGCGAGGACGGAGGAGGCTGGAGCCCCGCGGCTCCTAGACTCTCTCCCGGGAGGGCTGGGGGTCGACATCCGTCTCGCTGTGCCGCGATGGTGGCGGCCGCCGCCGTCTCAGAAGCGCCCGAGCCGGGGTCCGCCGCCGCTACTCACCGCCGCCGCCGCCGCCTCCTCCGCCGCCGTCTTCATCCATGCCGGGGCTGCGGACGGGGCAGTGGGCAGTGCCGCGAGGCAGGGCGAGGCGCCCGCGCGTACTCCGGGGGAGGCTTCCCGCGCCGAGGCAGCGCCCGCCAGCCGCCTGTGCCCCCGATCGGCGCCGGGCTCTCTCCTCCGCGAGCGCCGCCGCCGCCTGCCGCGGCCCGCCCGCCCCTTCTCATGTGACCCACGCGCAGCATGAAGAAACGCCGCCCGCACACGCCCCAAGCGGAGGGCGGGGAGGCGGCCTCGGCCCGGCCCGGCCCGGCCCGGCCTTGCGCGCCCGCCCGCCCGCCAGCCCGGCGGTGGGGACGGGGCGCCGCCGG